>NC_140583.1:871324288-871911788 GCF_964204655.1 Triturus cristatus | reverse complement strand
TGAGATTGTATCTTTTTCAGTGGCTTCCTGCTGAGAAGACTCGCACGTGATCGTTTTTTCTCTTTTATTTTTTGTGTATTATCCCATTTCTTCTTTGTCAAAGAACCGGGTTTTGCTTAGAGTTAGCCTTTTCAGAATTACTCTTAAGTTGTGGTTTCCCAGCTCTGGCTCCCAAATTATCTCTCAATAGAGGGGGCCCCTTAAGCAAAATTTCGGTAGAGAAAAACAGGGGAAATCAGCAAACTGCTCAAAAGAAACATTCTCTACCTATTATTAATAATGATGTGCAGTACGTCACAATTTTACAATCATCTGAAAAACTGGCCTAATGACACGTACACACCAAAATTGAAATATCAAAAGATTTTTTATTGTTATTATTTTCAATTCACATAGATTTAATTTTTTAATAAAGACATAATAAAAACAGAGCACATCCCACAACACACACACTCAGCCATTCATACATCCAAATTTATACCCACACATACTCATACGTCCTAGAGTTCAGGAATCCAATAATACACACTTCACAAACGAAAAAAACAGTGGACCAATCCCATCCACTTGAAAATGACATCAATAATTGTCCCTTGAGGAGCAGAATACATTTTTTGTCATCGGGACAACATTAACATAAGTCATGACAGATGTCAATGGAAAAATAGTAATGTATAATCAAATGATCCATATGATTCAAATGAACATTTTCAATGATGAATCTCGAGGGGTTTTTAAGAGGAGACAATAGACCATTGAGGTCCATGGAGATACTTCCGACGCACGTTTCGGTGTTAGACCCTAGTATGGGTCTCCCCTTCCTCAGGGCGTAAATATCAAAGAAACAATGGCCGTGGGACGTGCCTAGGGTAAACACATGAGATGTTTGGCCAAATAGATATATTTGCTGACAATAACATGGATCACAGGGCCATTGATGGGCATACAAGGATATAGTGAACCCAAGGTGTAGTCAGAAGTCACAGATTCAGGAAAGGATAAGAGGATAAATAGCCGGGTAACTGGTGCACACTAAAAGAGCATGTAGCTAAGAAGGAGGAAAATGAAAAATGATAATTCGACCGACTCGTGGCGTGAGCAGTGAAAAGTAAACACATAAGTATATGGTACATGAGCACTAATAGGTGTTTGATAGGGTGCATCAAAAAAGCGCAAGACCACGTGAAAAGTGCTGATAGCCCAACCAAAAAGAAACAAACGAGAGAGACCAAATAAAGACATAAGAGAATAGTTTCAAAGAAGAAATAGTAAAAGATAAGCAGAAACATAATACCTGGGCTTCAGGGTAAGCATATAAGAAAACGGCAGAAATGGCTCAGTGGGGGAACAATGAAGAAATTTCAAGCCCTGGAACGGAACCTCTTTCTAAAAATGCATAAATAAATTGGATAATAATGACTAACGAATAGGACTTCAGTGTGAGGAATGGATACTGGAACAAGAAATAATGGCTTACTGTGGAATGTACACAGCGGTCAAGCAGGTAATTCGTACTCAAGGGGGAAAAGAAGGGAACCTATTGAATAAGGAGTGAAGACTAATTGTCCCGTATTTCTAGTGCTTAAGTCGATCTGCCGGTAGCAGCTCATTAGGGCAAACGGATGGGCTGCGTGAGGTAAACAAACAGCGAGGGACGTCCACACAACACAGACAATCCAGCGCCTGGAGATGGGGACAGAAAGAGACGTAAACAGAACAGAAATATAACACCAAACAGGAAGGGGTAAAAGAAAAACGTGTCCGAGAACTCACCTAGAGAGTAGAAACAAAAGAAACGCTCAGCTGCTTCTGGAAAATGGCACCGATAGGGATGCTTGGCGGGAAAGACCGGCCGATAGCCGGATCAACTTGGCCGCCATGAATGAAGGGCCAGGGTTTAAAAAGCAGCGTCAATCCGCATGCATGCGCTTAGGCGTGAGGACGGGGAACAGGCCAACGACCGCTCGAACGACGCGAAGCGGCACCGTGCAGCGAAATACAAGTTAAATAAAGTTATCTCGGCAGACAATGATCCAAAATCCCAGTTGGAGATTGACCAGGAAAATAGATGATAAAGAAAAAACGGGGCACTCCAATTCGAGGAGCCCCAGTGAAAAACAAATAAACAATAAAGATTAAATATCAAGGGGAAAATGCGAAAATTATTCAGAGCAGTTAACAAAGAAAATGAACATTTCAGAGGCGTGTTACATAGCAAACAAACTTGTGTCAGAGAGCAGATATCAGATAATGGCATCCTCCCACGGGAGATTCTCAATGAGTCCTTTGTCGTTTGTGTTAAGGATATACAGCCAAAACACTTCTCCTTTCTTACATGTGAATTGGGCATGGACTTTTTCCAGTATTGACCATCGGAGGTCCTCTTCAGTGTGGCGGGCCTCAATCCAGTGGCTGACCAGAGGGGCAGCATGTTTGGATAATCTAATTTTAGATTTATGCTCCCCAATGCGTTTTCTACACTCTCTTCCGGTTTCCCCTACGTATGCCATATCGCAGGGGCACAGAATAATATAGATGTTTGACGAACGGCAGTTCGTCATCTCTTTAAGGAAAATCTTGCGGTCATGGACATGGAAATGGTCATTGACAATAGCATTGGGACAAGCTTGGCAAGTTCCATATTTGTGGTTGCCCTTGATGGGCTTGTTTCCTATAATGGATTTTTGCAAAGGGTTATTCTTTTCAGGTCTTTTCGCCCTTACTAAAATGTTTCTGAGATTTTTGTTCCTTTTGAAGGCGAAGAGGGCCTTGATATAGGTTGTGTGTGTTGACCCAAATTTAAGATGTGCCATTGTGAATTGATTATTTGGCATATCTTGTGGTCAAAGTTACAATGTTTGGTAACGCAAACCAATCGATTTGTCTGGGGGTGCTTAATGAGGAATGGACAAAATTGTTTAACCTTGAAAAGAAATCTTAACGTACCGACTCACATGCAAATTTTATGCTTGAATATCTAAAAGCCGGTACTATCCCCATTGGACTAAGAGTGAGGAACATCCCTGGCCTTTTCATAGAAATCAGACAGTTCCTGAAGAAATGGGCGCTCATTTCCAACAGATGCTCCAGGGATTGGATGATATTAATCATTGAAACTGCCAGGGAAGTGGTTAGTTTATTGAACAAAGAAATCCAGGAATTGTAAGTAAAATTGAAACAATCTAACAGCGTAGGAGGAGATTTTTCGAGTTGGATTCCTTTAGTGAATATCTTTTGAAAAGGAAAACCGAGAAACTTAGAAAGGACATATGCCTCTTTTCACAGGACCGAACTTATCCATATCTCACTGAGACTTTTTACACAGTCAACCGTGAGAATACTTCGGGTGGCAACACCACCAATTGGGGCAACAGACGGGTTACTACATTTTCCGATACCACTGATTCTGACAGTGAGTGTACATCAGCCCGCAACTACCAACCTAGACGGGACTTTGAGAGGCGCCCTGTTGAAAACCGTTTTTTAGGCAACCGAAGGGGCAATTTCCGCCCCAGGTTTCGGAGTCAACATCAGAGAAGGTTCTATGCGGAGCAGGATCAGCCACAGAAGTATATTCAAACTTGGAACCAGCAGTATTGGTGAACATAAACTCCATTTCTGTGTTCAATCTTTCCTCCTGTACCATTGACCCTCCCCCACAGAGACCCTTCTATTGAAAGGGCTCTCTTTTGTACCAGCAGCGAGTCTCAACAAGTTTGAGCTCATGAAAGACCTTCACTCTTTTTTCCGCAGAGTCAGACTCAAAAAGTTCTTTCAGGAAAGTCCTATTACCACTACGGACAACAACTTATCCGGCTTCACCCCAGAACTCGACTCTGTGGGGATGGAAGTGGTAATGTTTGAAAAGGCTGTGATGACCAAGATCCAAAAAGCTATCAAATGTGCCCAAACCCTCCTTTAATACCACCAGGGAGGATATCTGCTCTCTGACACAAGTTTGTTTGCTATGTAATATGCCTCTGAGATGTTCATTTTCTTTGTTAACTGCTCTGAATAATTTTTGCATTTTCCTCTTGATATTTAATCTTTGTTTCTTTGTGCACTGGGGCTCCTCGAATTGGAGTGCCCCGTTTTTTCTTTATCATCTATTTTCCTGGTCAATCTCCACTGGGATTTTGGATGATTGTCTGCCGATATAACTTATATAACTTTTATTTCCCTGAGCGTTGCCGCTTTGCATCATTCGAGGGGGCGTTGGTCTGTTCCCCGTCCTGACGCCTACATCCGCATGCATGCGGATTGACGTTGCTTTTTAAACCCTAGTGAGTATAATGGACAACCCAATCTACCCTTGAGGGCTTGGGCAAAGTAGATAAACAGGTATGTGTGCCTTCAAGGGATTTATTCTAATGTTGAATTCAGTTATTCAGTATCTTTGTTGTGAGCAGGATATAATGTTTTGCCTGCCTAGTGAGTTATTCAAAATTATATCAACAGCAGTTTTTTTTTATATTTGATTTTCACTTCAATAGACATACAGTATATTTTGTATCAATAAGCAGCAAAAACGGGTGTAAAAATAATCAAATTTTATCTTTGAAATTTCATAAAAGGTACTCAAAATAATACATACAATGAAAAAAGAAGGCCACAATTAAATATTTTAACCTTCACAATTCCAATTGTAAACACTTTCTCACAATCTAGGTATAAATATAAATTAAGAAGGAAAAGTGTTTGTCGACGTTTCGGTCTCTAGGCTTGCACCGATGAGACCATCTTCAGGACTGAGATGTATTGAAAATAGTTGACCCCTGGTAAAGTACGGAATAAACATTAATTACCATACAATTCATTAAACAAATTCGCTGTAACACCCGTATATATAAAGCTATCTAGACTTCATTCAAAAGCTTACATTTTATCTTATCATGACGTCGTCAATCATGTAGATTTTTTAACATCGTATCAAAATCTTTTTTGCTGCTAAAATTCCAATAGCTGGCATGCTTTACTCTATTCTATACAGTTTCATTCACAGTCTAATCCTATAGACATACTCAATTACTCAGAGTTTTAAGTCCAACTTAGAGAACTTTTGAATCACTATTATAACATTTACAGAGTAGTTCTTTCTAATACTTTACTATTAGTCACATTAAGATCACTCATATTTGCAATGTCAATCGGTATACTGTAAAGATATCAGACCATCTCAATTGACAGTACATATGTTGCTAATTCAATCGTTTTTTTTTCATCAAGTAAGGTCATCCATTGAGTTCAAATGATGTTTTAAATCTCTCTGGTATATCTTATTTTCATACCAATATAAATTCATACATTGACCAATAACCAAGGGACATTTTTTTGGGGAGGAAAATGTATTGTTTTAGGTGTATCTAAAAATTGCCACCAAGATCATTATTCTATTGTGAGATAAATTTACATCAGTGTGCTTTAATATTGTTGCTATTGTCCTAGTGCTACATTTTGGGCGCCTAGCGTAACTCTGAAAATAGATATAAAGTCAAAAATACCTTGAGTCTATGATGTGGACATATATTTCATAAGGATCTGCGACAATGTTACAGACTTAGCTCAGGACCTACTCACGGCGTATCTATCAAAAATGAATACAATTAGTCTTCATGCGTGTTATACATAACTTGCTCGACTAGAGGATTGATATTAAATAAAATGTACCTTAAATTTGCAATGTTTATCGCACTGGTTTTAGATATTTGTTCCGTTTAATATCGAGGGCGTTTATTTCTTTTACATATAGTTACGTGGTAACACTTCGGAGTCTAAACAACAAGGAGATAATCAAATGTTACACTATTAGGTTCTCCAACTAGTGATAGAAAGTAACCTATTTGCATAGCAGGTCTTTTACACGTACCTCTGTTCTCCTTAGAGAGTTACATGCCAACAGAGCGAACGTACCGACATCAACTTCGTGATACGTCGTAATGCGGTGTCGATCACATTAGCTTATATCATGCGCTCTGTTTAGTATAATGAGCGTTTGTTTCTTTTGTGTTTGCCCACGTTATAGCGTTTCAAAGTTTAAAAGGCAATGGGACAACCAAGTATTGGGTTGTTTGGGTCTCACATTTATATTAAGCAGTGGCCTATTTACATTGTGGATATTCTACAAGTACCTCTGAATTCTTTGGTAAATTACCTGCCGAGGGGATAGACGTTTCCGCATCAACTTGGTTGTGCGTCGTTTTCCGTTATTTGTATTGTTTGGAGCGCGAAAGAGGACTAGCCCATCAATGTTCATGGCGGCCATCTTAGAACGATAGAAATATTTATTTTGACGTGAATGTCAACTATTTTCAACAGAATAAGGCATTTGAATCCGCGTATGTTAATTTGATCAACCCTCAAACAGATCACATTCATAATTGAGTTATGTTATAACGCGTTTAAAATTATTCCATGTATGGTTGATGATACTCATTTATTTATATGGAGAAAGGTTAACCATCATATTAGAGAGAGTCATGATATCCATCTCTTGGTTGTAAAATATCCTCATCATATTTAGTTTGCTTTTGTAACAGAGAGTATAACAGATTGAATTGTTCGCGTTTCTGGCATAGTAGATACATTAACGATCCCGTTCTTGGAGACAAACAGTTTTTTCACATTCAATCTATCATGAAGACATTATATATGTTCAAAGTTTGTCAAAAAGAGTATAACTTGGACAACGACATATAACATTTATATCCATATCGACAATAGGGTGTATCATTTAGATTGACTGTACATAATGATTAACAATACACTTACATCTACTTACATCGATAACAAAATTATATACATCATTCCCTAAATCATGATATACATGCCAAAGTATGCCATTCTGTAGCGGAATTTAGCCCTCTGTTAACTAAGTCAGTGAGGCAAATCCATCTACCTTCTTTCAATGTTAAAATCTGATTAACATTGTTTTGTCTTTTTGTGGGTTTAATGACGTCAATAACCCACCAACGCATTTCATTTTCTGTATGGCCTAGACGTTGATAGTGCTCAACTAAAGGAGCATTTTCTTTGTGACAACGAATGCGAGATTGATGTTGTAAAATTCGTTTTTTTACTGGTTGGACAGTTTTACCAATGTAGTGTAAGCCACATAGACATTGTATGCAATACACTACATTGGGTTTTTAAACCCTGCCCCTTCATTCACGGCGGCCAAGTTGACCCGGCTACCGACCGGTCTTTCCCGCCAAGCGTCGGACGGTTATCCCTGCCGAGTGTCCCTAACGGTGCCATTTTCCAGAGGCAGATGAGCGTTTCTTTTGTTTCTACTCTCCAGAGTCAGGTGAGTACTTTGAGCCCCTCGGACACGTTTTTCTTTTACCCCTTCCCGTTTGGTGTTCTATTTCTGTTCTGTTTACGTCTTTCTGTCCCCATCTCCGGGCGCTGGATTGTCTGTATTGTGTGGACGTCCCTCGCTGTTTGTTTACCCCGCGCAGCCCATCCATTTGCCCTAACGAGCTGCTGCCGGCGGATCAACTTAAGCGCTGGAAATACGGGACACTTCATCTTCACTCCTTATTTAATAGGTTCCCTTTTTTTCCCCCTTGAGTTCAAATTACCTGCTCGACCGCTGTGTACATTCTGCGGTAAACCATTATTTCTTGTTCCGGTATCCCTCACACTGAAGTCCTATTCGTTAGTAATTATTATTTAATTTATTTATGCATTTTTAGAAAGGGGTTCCGTTCCGGGGCTTGACATTTCTGCATTGTTCCCCCACCGAGCCATTTCTGCCGTCTTCTTATATGCTTACCCTGAAGTCCAGGTATTATGTTTCTACTTATCTTTTTCTATTTCTTCTTTGAGACTAGTCTCTTATGTCTTTATTTGGTCTCTCTCGTTTGTTTATTTTTTGTTTAGGGGCTATCGGCACTTTTCAAGTGGTCTTGCGATTTTTTGATGCACCCTATCAAACACCTATTAGTGCTCATGTACCATATACTTATGTGTTTACTTTTCACTGCTCACTGCACGAGACGGTCTAATTATCATTTTTCATTTTCCTTCTTCTTAGCTACATGCTCTTTTAGTGTGCACCAGTTACCCGGCTATTTATCTTCTTATCATTTCATGAATCTGTGGCATCTGACTACACCTTGGGTCCACTATATCTTTTTATGCCCATCAATGGCCCTGTGATCCATGTTATTGTCATCAAATATATCTATTTGGCCAACATGTTGTGTGTTTATCCTAGGCACGTCCCACGGCCATTTTTTTCTTTCATATTTACGCCCTGAGGAAGGTGAGACCCATACTAGGGTCTAACACCAAAACACGCGGCGGAGTTGAAGTATCTCCATGGACCTCAATTGTCGATTGTCTCCTCTTAAAAACCCCCTGAGATTCATCATTGAAAATGTTGATTTGAATCATATGGATCATTTGATTAGCCATTACTGTTTTTCCATTGACATCTGTCATAACCTATGTTTGTTATCCCTGACGACAAAAAAAATATTCTGCTCCTTAATAGACAATTATTGATGTCATTTTCAAGTGGAGGGGTTTGGCCCACAGGTTTTTTAATTTATGAAGTGTATATTATTGGATTCCTGAACTCTAGGATGTAGGAGAATATGTGGGTATGAATTTGGATGTCTGAATTGCTGAGTGTGTTGTGTGATGTGCCCTGTTTTTATTATGTCTTTATTTAAAAATTAAATCTATGTGAATTGAAAATAATAACAAATAAAAAATCTTTTGATATGTTTTTATATTTCAATTTTGGTGTGTTCTTGTCATTAGGCCAGCATTTCAGATGATTGTAAAATTTTGACATACTGCACATCAGTATTACTAATAGGTAGAGAATGTTTCTTTTTAGCGGTTTCCCTAATGATCTCTACCTAGTGTAGCATAGGTTTCTTCGATACTTTTGGTAATTCTCGTTCCTGCTGTGTGGGAGTGAGATCCCTCAGGTGTTGGCGTATAGCCAATGCAGCTGCCTCCGCCTTTATGTTCCTCAATATAATGGCAGATACTGTGGCACAATTGCCTATCAGTTTCATCCCTAAATCCAGGGCAGGTGCTGCCCTGGACTTACTCTGAAGCTGCTTTAATACCTTGTGTAAAACAACCAGAGAAGGGGTACTTACCATGTGTCCTACTATAAACGGTAGCGAGGACTGTACCCCAAGTAGTGCAGTCTCCCACCGGAGGTGCCATCCCCATCAGTAAGAAAATAGTTAGTATTCTGTGTTTTTCCTGTGGGGCCCTTGTTTTTTGTGCTACCCAGAATGTAATTTGCTCCTGACGGCTTTCAGTGTTTGTGGGCTGATATCAATAGGCGCCAATTGTGGTTGTGCGGCTTGAGCAGTCAGCGCACGGTTTACTGTTAATATTCGCCTTATGAACTGTGTGAGATTTCTGTAGATTTTTACTAAATTTCTGTATAGTGTACGCATTTCTGCTGCAGTTGGATTATCAGCGTTAGGATGTGGTGTGTATGCAGGTGTGTATGCAGCTAAGACCGGCCATGTCGCTCCTTCTTTGCTGAGCGGATCGAGTCTCATGTTATCGTTTGTGTATGGGAGGGCGCCTTTAAACCAATTAATATGTTCTTGGTAAGAAAGAGGAATCTGTCTTCAGTTGGAGTGTGTTCCTCTGGTGCTTCATCCTCAATATAGGAATGAAACAATTGTGTTTGAGCATTTGCAGCTGGGAATTTAACCCAGGAATAGAATACCTCAGTCCTAATTGCTGTATGTGCCTGAACCATAAAGGTCAAAAGTGGAGGAGTGGAGTGACCCAAACCTACATGACGCACTACAAAAGACTGTATAAGTCTATATCCTTGATTTAATGTTCTTTTAAATAATTAAAGCATCAAAATACATAAATTCTTTTACATGTGCCAACTTGTCAAAACATATTATGGTCAAAACATATAATAGTCAACGTGAGCACAAACATCTGCTGTACAAAATCCTGAGAGTATAGAGAATCATAAACGTATTCGATCCATCAAAGTTTATGACTCTAAAAACAACATAAATGTTATTCTCTTTGTTACAATGAAAGTTCCCAATGCATTTCGGGTTAACGAAACCCTTCTTCAGGGGATACGCATTGTAGAGGAGAAATCAATTTTCAACATGGTCCACCATTCTGAGAGCTACAACGAAACAGAAAGTCTAATTGACTAGGTATAAGAAATTACAGCATTCTAAAATAGGATTTGCACTCGTGAAAACACTTGTGAAAGCAAGCTGTGAAAAAGTGCATTTGACTTTTAGAGAAAGGGAGGGAAAAATAGGAGAAAATAGGGAAAAGCTCTACTTGTGGGAAAGTCACCCAAATGTGCCAAGAATATACGTGTGTAGTTACGCGATTAAAACCAAATGACGGGTGTTATGAAGAAACGAAAGAGAAAGAAACTACGTGAAGCTGGTGTACTGAGCAATCCAGTGCACAAGATATACTGTCCCTGAGTGATATACTCACAGCGAGGTCTATTGTGGGTGAGTGTCACTAAAGAATACGTCGCTTTCACAAGAAGTAGATATCTGTGAAGTATAAATGTAAAATATAAAATATAGTCTCTCTTGAGTCTTATACCGTGTGTTGCCCTTTAACAAACACCCGGGTGTCTAAACTGAAGTCTTACCCAAAGGGCCGTCACGTTCCACACGTTCACAAAATAGGCTGTAAAGAGTATAATATTAAATGCAATGAAACTCGAGAAGAAATTTAGAAGCTAAAAACCGGAATTGTAGTGCATAACAAAACGCCGCTTACCAGCTGATCTGGATGGGCTCCGGCCGAACGCAGATTCCGTCGTCTCCAGAGAACGTGCGTGATGACGCATGTGTTCCCGAGACTTTTTTAAAGGGGCCTCCCTTTCAATTAGGCAACTCGAGTTGAAAAACTTTATGGAGCATTGACAAAATTACGAGAGATAAGAAAAATAGATGGAAATTAAATGAAGGGAAAATGAGTTAAAGAAAAGGTAAGGGATTAAAAGAATATAAAGGAGTGCAAATCCTTTACAACTGATGGGTACATCTTCTGTGCTGAGTTTGTATAAGAACAAAACTCTTGATTAATGATGTATATGATAGAAGAGCTGTTTACAGAAAACATAACAATTCCACATGGTCATTGAGGCCGCCCGGGGTTAGGGTGCCAAGTTTTTTTATCCAAACAGTTTCTTTTCATGCTAGGGTCGTGTTAAAATCAGTGCCTGGCATTGATTGTATTTTTTCTAACACTGTGAAGCGTAATTGTGGTATTGTGTGTGAGGTGTTTACCCAGTGTGTTGCTAGGCATGATTTGAAATTTTTATTGCGTATAGTGCTTTTGTGTTCCACTATTCTCGTTTTTATTTTCCTAGAAGTTCTCCCCACGTACACTAATCCACAAGGGCATTGAATTGCGTAAATGACGCCTTCGGTGTAACAATCCGAGGAGTGTCTTAAAGTGATCTTTTGTCCTGATTGTGGATGTGAGAATGAGTTGCCCACGATGACATTGCCACATTGGCCACAGTTGTGACACTTTTGCATACCTTTGTAGGTTTGTCTTCTGGATGAATCTTTCGGTTTCAATAATTCTCGAATGTTCTTAGATCGAGTGTGGGCGAATAAGGGAGGGCCTTTATACAAGTCCTTGAAATCCGTTTCCTGTGAGATGATCTCCCAACGTTTGTGGATGATTTTCTTTATTTGTGAGGTTTGTGCTGAATATTTTAAGACGAACACTTCGCGTTGTTTAGTTTGTTTCTGTGAAGGTTGAAGAAGCTCCTTTCGTTTTTTAAGTGTCACTGTCTTTTGGGCTTGTGAAAGCACTTCCTCTGTGTATCCCCGTTCGATGTATCTCATTTTTTGTGCCTCTATTAGTTTAGTGCATTGTGTTTCCTCCGAGGTTATCCTCTTAATCCTTATGAATTGGGACACCGGAAGATGTTTTTTCAGGGAATACGGATGTGCGCTGTAAAAATGCAGCGCATTGTTGACATCTGTAGGTTTCTTGTATACTCTTGTTTGAAGACCTGTGGGTGTTTTGGAAATTTCAATGTCTAAGAAATGTATTTCATTTGTTTGGATTTCTGAGGTAAACTGTATGCGGGGATTGTAGTGATTCAGATCTTGAATGCAATCTTCTAACACATGTATTGGTCTCTTCCAAATGACCAATAGGTCGTCTATATACCGTAGCAGTAGAATTGCATGCTTCCGCCATGTGGGATTCAAAAGAATATGTTGATATTCAAAGTGTGCCATAAAGGTATTGGCATACGCCGGTGCCCCGGGAAATCCCATTGATGTTCCTGTTTTTTGTAAGTAGTGGTGCTTTTTCCATGCAATTCTACTGCTACGGTATATAGACGACCTATTGGTCATTTGGAAGGGACCAATACATGTGTTAAAAGATTGCATTCAAGATCTGAATCACTACAATCCCCGCATACAGTTTACCTCAGAAATCCAAACAAATGAAATACATTTCTTAGACATTGAAATTTCCAAAACACCCACAGGTCTTCAAACAAGAGTATACAAGAAACCTACAGATGTCAACAATGCGCTGCATTTTTACAGCGCACATCCGTATTCCCTGAAAAAACATCTTCCGGTGTCCCAATTCATAAGTATTAAGAGGATAACCTCGGAGGATACACAATGCACTAAACTAATAGAGGCACAAAAAATGAGATACATCGAACGGGGATACACAGAGGAAGTGCTTTCACAAGCCCAAAAGACAGTGACACTTAAAAAACGAAAGGAGCTTCTTCAACCTTCACAGAAACAAACTAAACAACGCGAAGTGTTCGTCTTAAAATATTCAGCACAAACCTCACAAATAAAGAAAATCATCCACAAACGTTGGGAGATCATCTCACAGGAAACGGATTTCAAGGACTTGTATAAAGGCCCTCCCTTATTCGCCCACACTCGATCTAAGAACATTCGAGAATTATTGAAACCGAAAGATTCATCCAGAAGACAAACCTACAAAGGTATGCAAAAGTGTCACAACTGTGGCCAATGTGGCAATGTCATCGTGGGCAACTCATTCTCACATCCACAATCAGGACAAAAGATCACTTTAAGACACTCCTCGGATTAAAACACCGAAGGCGTCATTTACGCAATTCAATGCCCTTGTGGATTAGTGTACGTGGGGAGAACTTCTAGGAAAAAAAAAACGAGAATAGTGGAACACAAAAGCACTATACGCAATAAAAATTTCAAATCATGCCTAGCAACACACTGGGTAAACACCTCACACACAATACCACAATTACGCTTCACAGTGTTAGAAAAAATACAATCAATGCCAGGCACTGATTTTAACACGACCCTAGCACGAAAAGAAACTGTTTGGATAAAAAAACTTGGCACCCTAACCCCGGGCGGCCTCAATGACCATGTGGAATTGTTATGTTTTCTGTAAACAGCTCTTCTATCATATACATCATTAATCAAGAGTTTTGTTCTTATACAAACTCAGCACAGAAGATGTACCCATCAGTTGTAAAGGATTTGCACTCCTTTATATTCTTTTAATCCCTTACCTTTTCTTTAACTCATTTTCCCTTCATTTAATTTCCATCTATTTTTCTTATCTCTCGTAATTTTGTCAATGCTCCATAAAGTTTTTCAACTCGAGTTGCCTAATTGAAAGGGAGGCCCCTTTAAAAAAGTCTCAGGAACACATGCGTCATCACGCACGTTCTCTGGAGACGACGGAATCTGCGTTCGGCCGGAGCCCATCCAGATCAGCTGGTAAGCGGCGTTTTGTTATGCACTACAATTCCGGTTTTTAGCTTCTAAATTTCTTCTCGAGTTTCATTGCATTTAATATTATACTCTTTACAGCCTATTTTGTGAACGTGTGGAACGTGACGGCCCTTTGGGTAAGACTTCAGTTTAGACACCCGGGTGTTTGTTAAAGGGCAACACACGGTATAAGACTCAAGAGAGACTATATTTTATATTTTACATTTATACTTCACAGATATCTACTTCTTGTGAAAGCGACGTATTCTTTAGTGACACTCACCCACAATAGACCTCGCTGTTAGTATATCACTCAGGGACAGTATATCTTGTGCACTGGATTGCTCAGTACACCAGCTTCACGTAGTTTCTTTCTCTTTCGTTTCTTCATAACACCCGTCATTTGGTTTTAATCGCGTAACTACACGCGTATATTCTTGGCACATTTGGGTGACTTTCCCACAAGTAGAGCTTTTCCCTATTTTCTCCTATTTTTCCCTCCCTTTCTCTAAAAGTCAAATGCACTTTTTCACAGCTTGCTTTCACGAGTGTTTTCACGAGTGCAAATCCTATGTTAGAATGCTGTAATTTCTTATACCTAGTCAATTAGACTTTCTGTTTCGTTGTAGCTCTCAGAATGGTGGACCATGTTGAAAATTGATTTCTCCTCTACAATGCGTATCCCCTGAAGAAGGGTTTCGTTAACCCGAAATGCATTGGGAACTTTCATTGTAACAAAGAGAATAACATTTATGTTGTTTTTAGAGTCATAAACTTTGATGGATCGAATACGTTTATGATTCTCTATACTCTCAGGATTTTGTACAGCAGATGTTTGTGCTCACGTTGACTATTATATGTTTTGACCATAATATGTTTTGACAAGTTGGCACATGTAAAAGAATTTATGTATTTTGATGCTTTAATTATTTAAAAGAACATTAAATCAAGGATATAGACTTATACAGTCTTTTGTAGTGCGTCATGTAGGTTTGGGTCACTCCACTCCTCCACTTTTGACATTTTTCACTAAGGGGTTAGGGCTATACCCCTGCACATGACAGCACACTTCACGGTTTGTGAACCTCCTTAAATTCAATAGAGAACGGAAGAACTTTTGCTTTACTGGAGTGCAGGTTCAACCTTCTTCTTATTATTCATACCCTGAACCATAAAGGTAACATCTCCACCCTTAGCTGGGAGACCAAAATTTAATAACTTTAAAGTAACCCTCATGTCTGCAGTTCTCCACAATGTTAAGTGCATGTTCTGCTTCGTCCCCAGACATAATATAATAAATGAATTATAGAGAGGCTTAACACAATGTGGGAAATTTTATCCCTCAAGCTTGAACAACCTACAGCCAATACACAGGGTTTACCTATTCAGCTGAGGTGGATTTCCCTGCCACCATGGACGTCTCTAGTTTGGAGGTGAATAGGAGTCTCTGAGAAGGGACGATTGAAGTACTCCGGTGAACCATAAAATGTGAACCCAACCGACATTGACGACGCCATGACGTGTAGTTCCCACTGATCCGTAGGACCTGCACATTTGTGGACAACAAACTTTGGGTGAGGTGCCGTGACTGATTCCATGCACCCCTGTGGTATATGTTGGCCCAGAGACCAGCTAGCTCACAGTGCCACCATAAGCCCCCTAACCTAAACAGGAAGCAAACGGTTTCTGGCAACCACTGAACATGACAACCCTGACCCCTCAGTGATTGTGGTAACAGATCTAGAACCCTTTCACTCAGTCACTCGTGCAGAGAAATATACAGAGAATACACAATGGGACGTTCTTCAATATATTTATTAAACCAAGGTCATTCTTGTATAGAATACATCTGCTGCGATACTCAGTAGACAGAAGCAGATGAAAGGGATTACAAGCACCAAAATAGTAAATTGCATGTATAGTTCCACCATGGTGCTAAAACAGTGTATATATGCTGGCATGTAAAAATGTAGTAAGCAGGCGTACTATACTATGCAATCTCTACTCTACTTGTGTCTAGAAAGAGAGTGTGAGTGTTTGTGTGCCTCTGTCTGTCTGTCTGTGTGTCTAAGAATTCCCTGAAGGATGATCCAACCCCCATTACCTGGTGGTACAGAATGTAGGACCCCGTCTTGGTCACAAAATGCACACCCCTCACAAGGTTGTTAAACAGCTGCTTGGTGAAGTATCTGCATGCTGGGACACCCAATGGCAGCAGAAGTGTCTCCTCGGCAATCCCCAGAAAGGCTTATTTATAATAAAAAGCATCCTTGCGATGTATATACAGTTTATTGTTGTTATGGGTTTGTAGATAGCCCAGTCACCCGTGGCTGAAGATAGAACGACATTTGTACAGCATGTGCAAAGGTTTTGTACTCTGTGTTTGAGGCATCATGATAATATTGCGCGAAGTGTATAAGCAAAGCAGGTTCAGAGAAACTAACCCAACATTGTCTCACCCGCCAATATGTGCAAAATATTACCGTAAAATGTTATTGCGCAGAAAGAGGGTAATGTAAGAAAATGTGCAGCGTTGCTACATGGGCCTAACTCCGGCACATAACAACTTCAAGGTTACAATTTATGGACTCCTATACCTCTGAAACTCCAACATCTCCAGCAGCTTCTCCAATTGGAACATACCCTGTTGATGATAATCCTACTTTCCAAGAAGGTTTCTGTCAATCAGTCAGTTAATAAACTCTTTATTTGGTCAGGAGTATAACCATAAAAGCACATTGTCTAAAGATGCATACAAAAATCTCAGTATATCAATATCAGTACAATTCAATTAGTGGTTAAAAACATCTTCCGCCCAACAGTTGTCAGCACAAATCCTGATGTATATGCTTTCCTTAAATTTAACGCCTGGCTAATAAAATTCAAGACACAAATTGTTGGTGACTCACTGCATGGTAAAACAAGCAAATCCTCTTGATCTGTGTTAAAAGATTTTCCACTTAAAATTGGGTGGAGGAAGTGCAAAATAGCATAAAGTGCAAGGTTGATTGGGGGGAAACACCATCACAAGGACAGCACGGTAGTGAGACAAACCAGGTCCCTGAAAACAGAAAAGGCCAATAAAAAATGTATCTTGTTGACTGTGAGCCATGTTAAATAAAACCTGTGTATGGGTGCTTTTACCAACATTTAAAAAGCTCCATGATATTGCTTGCTATAAGAGGTATATAAGATTGAACTGTCACCATTGCATGCAGATACATAAGGCTCAGCTTTTCTTTGTGTGCAAAATACTTTTCCCTTATCAGCACCTTAGAAAATAAACTGATATCTGTGTTCTCAAAGAGGCTACTCAGTCCTAGATCTCATAGAGTGTTTTTGACATAATTAATCCAAGGGGTGGCTAGCGTATTACTTTGGAGCAAACAATCCTCCACTATACTGCACATGAGACTCAATTTGGGTGTGGACCAAATTTGGATCCACATCAGAGCAGGAGCTAAACCCACAAGTCTTCTAAAAAAAAAAAAACCTTGGCCCAGTTCTTTATGGGATATGAGACTTGTAGATGATCTAGGAAGTCCTAAGAGCCTATTTAGAAACTTGTTCGCTACCAACTGTAAAGGCTTTGCAGACGTGTGCCCCCACACACCTGCTCCATATGTGCCCATAGATTATAGAGCGCGATCATTTCTTTGGGGGCGCTTGTGTCCCAATTTCATAGCAAACCTAAAAAGTATTTTGCACACAGCCTCCATTGATTGGGTCCTCTGAATTGTTAAGCGCTTCCAACTCATGTTCGCAGTGATTAAAATGCCCAGACAACTAAAATTCATTGTTTTCATCATGGGGTATCTCCAATAAGAAAAAATTTTGAGAAGGTATTCTTAGGGCCATAAGTTAAAATATAAGATTTATAACGATTGATCTTGCGCTTTAGACATTGCATAAAATTATGGAACTCATCTACAAGTGCTTGTAGTCCGTTTGCAGTATAAACTAAGAGGACTTTATCTTCAGCGTATAAAAGAACGGGGAACAGACACAAAACAATTTTTGGGGCGTCGGGGATGCAGGATCTTAAAAAGGTGTCAATTGCATTAATATAAAATAGGAATTAGAAAGGGGCCAATATCCAGCCCTGTGGCACCCCACGAGTGACTTGAATGGGAGACGTCTGATCTTCAAGCTGTGTGTATCGAACCCTCATGTGGTTGTCCCGATAGAGGCTTTTTAAGACATTCAATAAAGGGGAAATCAACTCCTGCAAGCGCCATGATGTCCCATAGTTTGTCTCTGTCCACTAAGTCAAAGGCATAGGAGCGGTTCATAAAAGCCATGTGTATGGCTCCTCTCCTGGCCTTGACATATTTGCTTAAAATCAAGTACACATTTAATGCTTGCTCGGCAGTACCTCACCCTGGGCCAAAACCATATTGGACTTCTGTGAAAAAGACAATCTTTCGTCTAAGTTTCTATTTTCCTTGGGATCACCCTGCCAAATATTTTTACAGAAGACTTGAGCAGTGAAATGGGCCGATAATTTGCGTGGTCATTCTTCTCTCCTTTCTTATAAATAGGGACTGTAAAGATCTCTCTACAAGACTCAACTGGACCCCCTATTATTATAGACCTAAAAACGTTTGCAATCAAAGGGGCCAAGAAATCTAAATTACATTTTAAGAGCTCTGCTTGGATCCCATCTGGGCCTGCAACCTTTCCCGTTGCAGAGCTCAAAATGGCTTTTTGCACTTCTCCCACCATGATAGTCTTACAAAATTCTACAAGGGCTGTGGGTGTAACACTATGGTGAACTGATGATGAAGGCAATATGTCATGGTTTTCTTGGTTAAATACTTATGTGAAATGTAGGACCCATTTGTGCTCCAAAATATGGCATTCTATGCCTGTAGGAGAATTTTCGGTAAAGAAGGGCCGATTTACAATCTACCAGAATGCCTCGTTATCTTTTGAGCTGCTGCACATTCCAAATCTTCCCTAGATTTGGATCTTATCTTTTCCTTTCTTTTTTCAATAACTTGATTAGAATTATTTCTCGCTGTTCTGAATTCAACAGGTTCTTCTGGGATTAAATTAGTGACTTTTTCTCCTGGAGGGGACCCAGTTCAAGAACCATTAGACTATTTGATCCTTCCTCTAAGTCCTGCAGTGTCTCCAGTTCCTTTGAGGCCACCACGTCCTTCCATAAAGGTACCAAGAGCAACATCCAAGTCATCTAGTCCATTTAGACCATGAGCAATAACACCAGTTTCTCGAGTATCACCTTGATGCAGTCCGGAACGACAGATGGTCCCCATCTTTCTCTCCTTTAACTTCAAGGTTACCAGCTATAGACTCCTATACCTCTGAAACTCCAACATGTCCAGCGGCTTCTCCAGTTAGAACTTCCCCTGTTGATGGTTATCTTACTTTCCAAGAGGGGTGACAAAACTAAACACTCTGATGAAAAACCTACAAACAGTGTTTTCTGTCATCAGAGAGACCTTACAGTCCTGAGCCTCCCCAAGACATAATCCACCTCTGGTTACTGGCTTTAAGGAAGTAACTGAGAAGAAATTCCTAACATCAGCAATATTAAAACCAGCAACACCCAGGCTCATCAATAAATAGAAGCCAGCAGAACATGAGCCCATATAACAGAGACGAGAGAAACCTGATTCGGTCATGGTCTCGGCAGTCAGAAAAAGACATTCTTCTGCACCGTAGGCATTAGTCCCTCCAGAAATACCTTGGGGACAGCTGCTGTAGCCTTTAAAACATCATGTGCTTCAGGGTTACTGGGCATGTATGACAGACTTCATGGGAATAATTCCAGTCCTTCACAAATGACCTCCTGAAGGAAACAAAATAGGACTTTGCAGTGATCCCAATGGAAGGACAAATAGTATGCAACCAATCGATCAGTGCTGCAGTAGCTCAGCAGACTTGGCTGTAACTTCATGCTGTCAATACATAGCACTTCGTAGAGCATCTTGGTTCAGACTAACTACTTTAAAACCAGAGGCACAGTTGAGGATTATGAATTTACTGGTTATGGGGGGTGTTTTATTTAAACCTCACACATATGAGGAAATGGCATATGTGAAAAAAGAATCGGAAACATTAAAGACGGTTGGATTGGAAGAAAAGGAAACAATTTTAGATCTCAGTATATAAGAAGAAAGGATTACAGGTATCATTCTTGTCAGAGGGTTCAGTTCCCTAAATTGTCTTCTTATTCCCAATTCCAAGGTCATCAATCACAACAACACACTCAATACATCATAGAAATGGTAGAGGAAGGGAACAACAACAGCAAAACCTTGCTCGCAGTAAAAACTGTGAACAACTCTCTCCTTCTTGCCTGTTACCTGCTCCAGTGGGAGTGTAAGAAACATACCTGACAGAGTGAAAATCAATTACTGCAGACACATTGGTCCTACAGATAATCCAATCCGTCTAAGCCCTTTCATTCAAAGCACCACCACCATCAGTCCATCCAAAACCAGCCCCAAAACAACTTTACCTGGTAATTTACGTTTTACAGTCTCTCCCCCAAAAACACACAATAGAAACTGTTCCTCAATCTCAAAGAGGAAAAGTCATCTATTCCAGATATTTTTTGGTATCCACGAAAGGCCCAACGCAAAAAAATAAGACCCATTTTAGATTTAAGACAAGCAAACAAAAGGTTAAAAAAAAGGTTCAGAATGCTGGCCCTGCTTACTAGAGTTATCAACAAGTAATGAACGAAGACTGGATGTGTTCTGTGCATTTAAAGGAAGCATAGTTCCACATTCCTATTACACTAAAACACCGAAAAATCCTCCGATTCAGTCTGCAAGATGCTTAACAATATGAGGTTCTTCCGTTTGGGCTGAAATCAGCTCAAAGGACAAATGCATGACAGTAATTGATCTCTGAAATAAAAAGAATCTACATTTACACTTACTCTGATGACTAGTTGGTCAAGACACAAACTGCATACCATACACAATTGGATTTCAATGCAATAACCAATCTACTACAATGCCTAAGGTTACACAACAATGTAGAAAAATCAGTGTCATCTCCAGTACAGATAATCTATAATTTAGGGGCAACACTAAACACGCAAAAAGTAGAGGTGTATCCTTCAGAGGAGAGAGTTTGTAACATTTTACAGAAATACAATCTGGCAGACTCTTCAACTGCTCGTCAGATCTCTTCCCTGTTGGGGCTCATGTCCTCAAGCATTTATCTAATTTGCAAAGCATTTGTCCACATGTGACCTTTACAACAATGTCTAGAGATTAATAGTCACAATGGAAAGACAACAGGGAGGACAGCCTAACTCTGTCTCTACAGGTGAACCTGTCCCTGAAATTATGCTTTTTCAAAAAACATCTTCTGAAAGGAATACCTTCCAACAGGATTTACCAAGCAAAGCGGTTGTCATGGATGTTTCTGTGACAGGTTGGGGAGGTCAGTTTCAGGATCTAACCATTCAGGGTCTTTGATAAGAAAAAAACAATGTCTTTACCTCATAAATGTCCTAGTAATCAAGGTAGTCCATCTAGCCCTCAGACATTCTTAACATCATTGAAGAATTGAATCTTGGTGCAAATGGACAATACCACAACAATGCACTACATCAACAAACAAGGTAGCACCAGTTCCAGATATAGACCTTTCTGCAACAGAAGGAAACTCAAAAGCCCAAATTATGACCCGAGAACTTGGGAACCAAGATCATTGTGCAATGCCCTTTTCATCACTGGGTCAGCAGAGTTTTAGGCTTTACATTTAAATCTTCTAATACTAGCTGTATGGATCAAGTTGCAATAGTGATCTCAGTATCCCCAGGGTGGCCAAGGCAGTGGCTATATCTAGAGCGTCTCCATCTATCTGTCAAGCCCCACAAGAAGTTGCCATGCAAACAAAATCTACTATTCAGAATGCAAGGACAAATTCTTCACCCCAATGTACACTCGTTGTATGTAGGAGCATGGCTCCCAAGGTCATACAATACAGCCATTTACATTTACCACCAGACTGTATGAACATTCTTAATGATGTCAAACAACTGTCCACAAGAGCATTATGTGCTTTCAAGTGGAAAAGATTTGTTATATGATACTTAGACAAGGGATACAACCCCCTTTTATTAAGTTCATCTAGCTGGCTTTACCATATATAGCAAAGGACCAACTCAAAGATCTTGATTTGCCATTCCAGTAAACGGATTTCCTTGAAGTACTGAAGAAAATGTATCCTCCTGTTATGTGTTTTATAGGTATACCCTAAGTCTACAGGGTTAGATCCCCCTAACAATATAACACAAGGATTTCTGGAGCAAAGGCCTCTAATTCAAATGGTCTCAGTGCTTATATAACAAAACGAGCACTGACTAATCGAGCTGATTAGGAGTGAAAAATAGCATAAATGTCAAAAGCAACCGGAACCAGTGTTCATAATGTGTCACTTCTATGCACATATATCTATATCTTGGTGTCTGTACCAGGCCACCCTGAGACATAGATATTCTGGGCATTTTGACCAGCCTCACGTCTCCTATTCTACTGATAATCAAACGAGAAGGTGTTCTGCAAACTGAATGTGCACATTTCATGACATGCAGGCAGACTGCTTGTTTGAGGCTGACCATGGAAAATGACTCAATCAGGCTAAAAGTAAGTGTATTTTAAAATGCACCCAGGCTTTCTATATCATTCTGATTTGACCACCACCACCCTTTTGGGAATTGAATCTTGTTTTATCAAAGTTTATGGCTCCTCCATTTGAGTCCATACATAAGGCCTCTTTGCAGCACCTTTCATGGAATGTAGCTTTTTTAGTGGCCATTATTTCTGCAAGACGAGTCAGTGAAATCCAAACTCTTTCAGCAATTGAGCCTTGCACTGTTTTCCATAGCAATATATTCGTTCTAAAAACAGATCCTGCTTTTTTACCCATTGCTGTATCAAATTTCCGTAAAAATCAGACTATTACTTTGCGAATTTTTTAACAATCTAACTTCTCCAGCTACATTAATTGAATATGAGAAGAGTCCTCCAACTTTTATTTAGATAGAATGAAAGACATACATAAAACACATCAATTGTTTGTTAACTATGGTTCGCTAAGGACTAGTATGACTTCTTGCAAACAGCCCATCACTAGATGGATAGTTTCTAGCATTTCGTGTTGCTGCCAACCTGCAAAAATTGGAAAATGTAATATTTTCTCACCCAAAAGGTGGTGGCCAACTGACACCGCCCTCCCCCCCCCCCCCCCCCCCCCCCCCCCCCCCCAATACTGTGGACACTGCAAAAAAATCTCGGAGTACGATTTGATACCTCTCTCTTTTCATCAGCAGGCCATGTCGGTTGCAGGAACTTGTTTTTATTGGATAAAAACTCAGAAAAAGAAAAATTTCTTTTGATTTTTACCTGTCACGGCCCGTAAGTCCGTGGCAGTGGCCACAATCCTCTCACGATTGGACTATTGCAACAGTCTCTATGCAGGCATAAGGAAAAGTACTCTAAAAAGGCTGCAGACTGTGCAAAATGCAGCGGCTCGAATGGTACTGAATTTACCTAAAGGGTCTTCAGCATCTGAGGCTCTTCAAACCCTCCACTGGTTACCCATACACAAGAGAATTCTCTTTAAAATCCTTGTGGTTACCTTTAGAGCTGTAAAACAAAATGGCCCTAAGTACCACAGGTCCAGATTAAAAGTTCATGTACCTGTTTGAATCTGTGATCATCTAAAGAAAATCGGCTAGTACCCCCACATTTCCGTTTGAAGTCCAGAGGAGGAAAGTCCATGGCTGCTCTAGGAACTAAAGCCTGGAACTACTTACCCTCTTACCTGAGACTTCTACAGACAGAATCTATCTTTTAAGAAAAAATTGAAAACTTGGATATTTACAGCTTCAGATGGTTTGGCTCTTTCTCTTATCTAAACCTTCCAACACTGTGACATCAGAGACTACTTTCCTCTGACACTAGCCTTCAGCGCCAAGATGCTCCATTGGAGTGAAAGCCTGCGCTTTATAAATGTCGTCATTCATTCATTCATTCAAACAAACCACTTTCCTGACAACCAGAAGCTCATTCTACTCGCAGCAAAGCAGCTTCTTCTGCTTGGTTGAGAAATGTTCCTTTAATGGAGATTTGTTCAGCAGCTGTCTGGAAATCAATGCACACTTTTGCCTAACATTGTGTAGATGAAGATTCTAGAGTGGACACATTAGTAGCTAAAGCAGGGTTGAGCACTTTATTTGGTTAAACCACAATTTTGGATTAGTATCATATTATTTTTTTAACTTATTGACAACTGCGGAGATGGGATATGCTTGCTATACGATTTTACATTTATGATCATCAGTGAGGATCCTATGATGTAGAAAAAAAAGTAACTTCCTTTAGATCCTGGTTCTGCATTGTAGGTATCCTCAGTGAAGTCATAAACAACTCGCCCACCTCCCCAGTTGTCAATATCCTTCTATTATAACAGCTCACATCATAGAAACCCAAAATATCTGGGGCTGTGTGGCAAACTGCCAGTATAGTGCATGCTGGGACAAGGAAGCTGCTGTTCTCTTAAAGATGCAGTACTCTTTTCTAGCGGTTTCACTCTCTGACCTGACAGACAACCATTTCCTGCATTTTTCTCTACCGGACAGGGAAGGTTAAAAGGTTGTTTAGGATACTGTTACACTTCACTTAGGTGCTGCAATGTGGTCTTGAAACCTTTTTAAATATGGGATTTTTCCCTCTTAGAAACATGCTGGTAAACTTGTGCTGCTAGGATTGCCACCTGACTGTTTATCAATGAGGTGTCTACCTCTAACTAAAAATTGACCTCTATATATCTAAAAGAGGTTTTCTGGGGTCCCTACGCATAGGTGGGAATATTCTATATTTCATGACTTCAATGAGGATACCTACAATGCAGAACCAGGATTACAAGTAAGTAACATTGTCTTCCTGCTCAAAGTCTTCTGGTAAGTTGAAGTTCAAAACATGCGATAAGCTTAAGAGAGATAAGGGGGCTTGTCTCCAACTCACCCCTCTATGTGGTAAGAGATCTAAAGGGCATCATTGTAATGGTCCCTGTGTCTTCTGACCCTTGAGCCAGTCTCACATTTAATGCTGGCACGCATTACACTTCCTGCGCTATTGTTGACTGCGCAGCAAATTGCTACATTTAAAGAGGTCATGCTGCAAATTTTAAAGATGCTACTGGCTCTTACCTTCAGGCCCTCAGTTGGACTTCTGCAGGTGGGCTTAATGCCGACTGCTCCCTTTAACCAGGGGCGTAACACAGGCCCCCGCATCCCCCGCAGTGCGGGGGGGGTCCCCGAGCTGCATGGGGCCCCTCAGCACTGTACTCACACCGGAGAGCTCCGGATTAAATCTGGAGCGTGGGGCCCCTCTGTATACCTTGCAGGGGGGCCCCTTCCACTTTCGTTACGCCACTGCCTTTAACCCCATTCCCAAATATGTACCTTAGTCTGTCCAGTCCATGGTGAAGGCATGGACTGGCCTGGACCGGATCCAATTGTGACTCCAGAGACAGACAGACAGACACACTCACACCACCCCCCTTACCTCCACACCCACCCCAAGCCCCGGCAAGCCTTTGTCGCATAATGAATACCTAAAGCTCAACCAGTGCTTGTACAAACAGACCTATAGCCTCTGCTTTTCACCCGATGCTTGTAGTCTTTGAGTATAGAGGCCCTCTTTTTGTTTTTGATTCCGATGCTCTTAAGTCAATCGACGCTGATAATGACTAGGACCTAGAAAGTCTAATCCCCCGCTAGATACTTCAACATAGAGCTGCGTTCACCCCTTGGTCCACTAATGGAAATAACTGCCTCTTTTGCAGTGGTGCAATGAGCAGCACTGAAGCCAATTCAACAGATGTTTTCTGCCAGGTCTGGCTTCATCCTTTCCACTACTACCACTAACGGACATTCTCATGGCTGCTTGGTCTAAGCTTTAGTGCGCCCCTCCAGTTGGTCGATCTGTGGCTGTACCTTTCTGACAGAACACCCAACACCTGAAAGCCTTGAGGTGCAGGCATCTACAAGTAAAGTCAATACAAATGCTTTTCCGCAAAAGCACCTGGATAAGAAGTCCAAATATATAAATAACTTTGGTATAAAAACCTTTTCTTTGGCTAGCCTAGTTGTATGTCTCTGAATGCAGTGTTAATTCTGGGCAGCCACACCTGTGCTTTATCTGACACGTCTATTGAGATCTTGCTTGTTTTTCTTGAAGTCCTCAGGAACTCTCTGGACCAAACTATTCAAGACAGACATGCCACAGCAAAGAATGTGTCCCGTACATCCCTAGGTACCACCACCTGCATTGGCCATACTATTGGCACCAGTGTAGTACTTAAAAGGCAAGCCTGTATGTGATCAGTCTGTGTTTAAGGGACATTCAAGCATCACTTATGGAGATGCCAATCTCGATCTTTGGAGTAATTGTCCCTGGACAGACAATTCGACTAGCATTGTAGAATGTTTAGGGACTATTCCAGATGCTTAGTTCCAATCTTCTCAAACGGTGCAAAAGCAAACCTAACCTTTTACGGCCTGCAGATGTGATAGCAGCTGAGTCTGTTCATTCTAGCAGGGACTACATGTTCTTTGCTCTTCCTGCGATCCTGCAGTGGTTACCAATTTGCTTTGATTTGCCTTCTCATCCACTCTGAAGAGAGAGAAATTGGGCCACATTGCATGATTCGAACATTGAAGTTCTATGTTATTTTGTGGTTTTAAGATGCTAACACTTTAGACACTGCCTAGAACAATGGAGTAAAGATGGTGAAACTGTAAAAATGATTTGTGAATGATTTCTTTTTTTTTATACTCTGCTTTATTATTTGTTAGTGCAACACGATGGCAGAATGAAAAGCGTAGTAGACATGTATAAGTGGCGGACAGGTATTCACAATGTATACTGTCTGTGCCCATATGGAAGGCAGGTATTATGAGTCCATGCTGCATTTATCTAGTTAGCAATGATTCTAAGGCCCCCAAATACTCTGGTGTTTTGGCTGGACACCCTTTCATAAATAGTCTTTTCTGTTTGGGTACATTGGTCCATCCTTCTCACCCAAGAGTTGGTGAGACCTTGTTCACCCATCAGTATCTAGCGATATCTGTCTTGGCCAGGAGGAGACCCAAACCAACTAAGGTTTTGTACCCCATGGCCTATCTGCCCCCACCCCCCCATCCTGCCACACCCCCATCCCTCAGTCTTCCAACAGGAGCCATAGCTTAGGAGTGTGATCAGTGGGGTGGACCACAAAGTGAGACTAAATGGATTCAGTCCCTTGCCATTATTCTTGGGATTTCTGAGCAACCTTGTGCCATGTGGATAAGGTCTTCTGTAGTAGTCCGGCATTCTAGAAACAGCCAATCAAAAGTGGGTTGACAAGGTCAACTTATATGATGCCATCTGAGCTTAGCTCCACTCCTCGTCCTCCAATTGGGCCTTACACTTCTTCCTATTAGGACCACCAATCCAGTAAATGATCTTGGGAGTTATTCACTGAGGAGCATTATTTTTGCAAGATGCCAACTTTGCCCAATATTACCTGCACTATATTCGCTTCAAGGGGGATGAACTTAGCCACAGCTGTCTGATTTGTCCTGTTTGATCTAGAATAGGCCTTAATTGGAGATTTTTTATAAAGCTTAGATTTGTGTAGGGTGAATTCCCTTGATATGCTGTCAAACGATTTTGTGTGTGTCTCTCTCGATAACTTAACCCCAGTTTTAAAATTCCAGTAAGGTCACACTGAACTGTAACCCCTCAGAATTTGCAACCAGGTACCTACACACATGGATGTCTCACAAGTCCGCCTTTTCTGTGAATCCAAAAGAGCACTTTATACCAGCATATGAAAGCAACCCAAGTCAGCAGGAGCTGTAAGGCAGGCAGAAGAGAGCCATAAATGAGATTGAAAGGATCAGATCCTTCAGTGAGGTCCATTTGCAAGCAGAAGGCGGCAGGGTTGTCTCAGGGACCAAAGAGAGCAAAGTGTGGCACCCTGTAATAAAGGCGCATGTTGGCCATACACATTCATCCTTCATATACTGATTGGACACACTTATCTAGTCAGACTCTGAATTGGTTACTTTCCTGTGGAAGGTTTGGGATTGGGACTGGATTATGTGAAAGGATTGGTCAGGAATGTCTTGGGGATGAAATTGGAGAACATTGAGAAGTCTGGTGATAGCAACCATTCTGAACAGTGCCATGATTCCCATAACAGAGAGGGGGTGCACTCCATTCCCGGAAGCCTCTCTGTAGGCCCCCCTAGGAGCGTGCAAACATTTAGTTGCCAATATGAATCTGGATCTACCATTACAGGCATCTCATGGTATACTTAACTATCTGAATTTGAACACATAGGTTGGACTGCCTTTGAGTTGCCAACTCCCCTATTTGTACTGGGACGATATCAGACATGTACCATTTGACGACTAGGTCAGACACCTCTCTATAGAGAGTTGGCATCTGCATGTCATCCTTTTAGGGACCTGAAGGAGAAACCGCCAGTATTGTGGTAAATATTCTTTTTACCTAAACTGAATTTCATACGGAATCTTTAAAATAAAGTAAAATAGCTCAGAATAACAAGAGGCAGAATCCGTGGTATAAGAGGGTTTCTAAATGGGCTTTATTCCATCCAAAATGGCCGACTCGAGTGGCGGCCTTCAGGTTCCGTCACCACGAGGGTTCAGGAAGTGAAGTACAAAACTTTATTGACAAGCAGTAACTTTTATAATACATACATTACAATGAAGTGAATACAGTAGGCGTAACAATTGATAAGGACATTGACGTTTAGTGTGCGTAGCCGAAAATGGGTGTAATAATGAGTAAAAAGGAACATGATTGGCTATGATGTAATACATAGGTGGATCTATAAGATAATACTTAACATAGATGCGCGCGCAGCAGCATGACGTGTGATTGACGTGCAACTAGGGGGTGAAGGGGACTTGACATTTAGCTCTACATGTGGAGACGAGAAGTCTGGGGGGTCAAGTCAACCTAATCCCAAATCATATCTAACATCCTATGTTTAGAGAACTATGTTATCCACAAGAAGAGACTCTCGGACAGAATCTATTCTATACTGACTGTGTGCGTGTACAAGCGTCTAAGTGTCTATATGAGATGCGAGGGGCAGAAAACTTTCCATGGAATTACTTGTAGGAGGACGGAAAGGCCGAGTCCTTTGCTTGTGAGCTAAAGGAAATGTTTACCTAAATCACTAGACAGGAATGCATCGGCTGAAGAGCAAAATAGATAATTCGAAGGTGAAATACAGCTTCTTGGCAGGCAGGCGAAAACTGGCCGAGGCAGGCACCGTTAGCTGCACAGGGAGTAGGACAAAGTTCATGGATACAGATGCGAGCTCAAGCTGAAGCTGTCAGAGACAGGGAGCAGGGAAGGCTTTGAGGACAGAATCGGGCCTACTTGCCTGAACTGTAAAAATAGAGTAACTTAGCCATATAAAGTCGGTGGCCTTTCATACTTAAGAATCGAATATCCAGCCCATTGATGGCGGATCTGACAGAGAACATGTTGACGGTGGACGCACATATGTTTGCGTTTTGGAAACTGGAACTGGAGGGAACATACATGTACTTGTGACATGCACATAGAACCGTTGGGGTCCAAGATAGGGGACATAACTGACCAGAAAAATCCACATTTCCACATTCCCTCCTTGTCCCCTTCTTGCCCTTCACGAGATATCAATCTTCATCAATCCATTGATCTGTTCATATAGCATCATTTGTTCTTCTTTCTTCTTCCGGGATCTTGAACGAGAACCTTGATATGGAATGCACGATGTGGCACACAGACCACAAATCGCTGGTCCACATTGCAGGCATAAACAACAACTGAAGAGCATAAGAAGGCCAATACCCAGGAAGGATAGAACTCTCCATCCCCAGGCTGATATCACACTCCAAAACCACCCGGACCACGTCCAAGTGCCTGGATTTTCGTGTATCTGGCTCACAATCTTATGAAGGCGTGTTATAGCTTTATATACAGATGGCGAATTTTCTGGTATGAATATGCAGCAGCTGGATCCGATGACCCTGCAAGCTCCGCCCCTATCGGCCAGGATGACGTCAAGGACAAGACGATTCTGGAGAACAACAATTCTCATCACTGATTGTTCCTCTGTCAGATTGCCTAGGGCGGCTATAGTCTCGTTTACTACAGCTTCAAGAGTCTTGGTTAGTCTACGTATCAGCTTACTATTTGATATTGTACCTATATAGGGAAAGATACCTTTATTGAAATCTACATACTTGTCCCATGCCGTCTCAGTATAATCGACAACTGGGAGATCTCTACGCTCTCTTTTGTGTAATAAATGAACATTTCGATAATAATCAGGTGGAGCTAGGAAAACAGGTGGCAGAAGGAATGCTATGTAACAGGTACCATCCCAATCTAGAGGCAGACGCATATATGCCGTCTGACCACATATAAAGTAAGAATGGCGAGAAGCTCTAAATGAAGATTTACCTTGATCACTATATTCTACTGTAGTAACGCATTGGCTATGGCCCATATGTATGGAACCAACTTTTCTTACACATAATTCACCCTTAACTGGAAAAACTGACATAGTGGGCAGAATTAGTTCAACTTCGGATTTGACATTCAGAATCATAAGATTAGGTGTAAAATTACCTAATTTATACACTTCATTTTCTAGATCAGTTCCTGTTCTACTGGGGCGACCCTCCTTATTAGGATGACAGATTTTGAATAAAACTAGATTCAGATTTCCCCATATCCAATGTTGTTGATAAACTGCTGTGTCTGGGTCTATGGAATTTAGTAAGCTAAACCATGCTCCACAGGAGCCATTGTGTGTGAACGGATGTGGAAAGAAAGGCAGAACTCCTTTGTTATTCTGATAGGGAGGGAGTCGGCCACACACCCAACAATTGGTGGCATTACTAGTCTGATGGGAATGATGTAACATACTAATGAAAGTGTTATTGCGCAGCGCAAGTCTATAAGATAATTCATGTGGCGGTAGGTCACTAAAAGAATGTTCAGCAGTAATATTATAAACATGTCTAGAAATAGGATGATATATGTGCAAAATCACACTCGTAATGATTATTAAAACACTCAAAAAAAACAGAATTAATAATGTCCTCACACAGTAGCTACGCAGTGATTTACAATACGCCTGTCGTTTCAACATTTCTCTGGTATTTTCTCTACTCAGGTCCAAGGGATACATGTCGGAGACAATTCAACCGCTTCACCTTGGAGAGGACTTAAACAATCAAATTGCTCGACTGTTTGGGCCTAAGCTTTAATTTATAGTTCTGAGAGTCATTCCTTTCAACAAAGGGAAGTTTTGAATCAGTCTGTGAGGGAGTGCAGGGCACAGTGTCTATATCCGAGGATAGTCCATGAAATTTCTTAACGTGGGTGGAATGTATCCATCCTTTGCGGCCCTCCACTTTCACGGCTGTTCTTGTGGTCAGCAGGACTAGCTTCGGTGTTTTCCACCTGGGCTCCAATTGGGTTTTCCGATCGAAATTCCTCACAAACACCAGATCCCCCGGAGCAACGTCATGGGGTTTCACCTCAGTGTTGTCAGGAAAAGCTGCAGCTACCTGTGAACGACAAGATTGTAGTGCAGACATCAAGGAAGCCAAGTAATCTGTCAGCATATTACAATTAACATCAGTTATTTTACGTGGTATAGGCGTCCCCCACATATTTGGTGGTCTTCCGAAGATCACCTCATACGGGGATAGCCCTGTTCGAGAGTGTGCTACCATTCTTATGTAAAATAGTGCAACTGGTAATGCTACTATCCAGTCAACACCTTTCTCCTTACATATTTTAGACAATCTGATTTTCAAAATTTGGTTATGTCGTTCCACGAGACCTGCTGCCTCGGGGTGTCGGACACAGTGGAATTTCCACTGATATCCCAACAAGAGTGAGACATGTTTCATTAATTCGGATGAGAAAGGCTGGCCGTTATCTGAATATACAACACGTGGTAAACCGTACCGTGGGAAGAATTCTCGAACTAACTGTTTGGCAGTAGTCGGGGCCGTGTAATCTGATACTGGGTACGCCTCAGTCCATCGGGAGAGAGCGCAGACAACTACCAGAACATATTTGAATCCTCGACATCGTTCCATCTGGATATAATCCATTTGGAGCACTTCAAAAGGATGATCAGGAGTCTGGAATCCACCCTGTTCTACGGGAACACTTTTTCCCGGGTTGAACTGACAACATATCATACAGGTACGGACCTTTTGTTTAGCTGCTGCTCGTAAATGTTTATTGAACCAAATGTGTTGAATGCTATCTAGCATAGCTTTCTCTCCTAAATGCGCTGGGCTGTGAATTGTAGCTATAATGGCTTGGACCATAGAGTCAGGAAGAAACCATACAGATTTCTCCTTCGTCATCCATCCCTGATCTGTCTGGATCCCTCCTAGTTCAGTCCATTTCTTTAATTCTTCTGCAGTAGCATGTGTCTGTATGTCAATTACGTCAAGTGCGGGATCCTTAATTGTCATACACTGTGTTGGTGTCTGAACTATTGGCTTTGTCATGTCTAATGTGCGATTCTGAGCAGTCTGTTTAGCTGTTCTGTCAGCTAAATCATTGCCTTGAGAAATGATATCAGTAACCTTCGTGTGTGCTTTACATTTCATAATCGATATGGCAGTTGGTAGATGTATTGCGTCTAACAAGGCATGAATGAGGGTTCCGTGCTGAATGTGGGCACCATGGGAGGTTAAATAACCTCTCTCTCGCCACAGCACGCCGAAGTCGTGTACAACTCCGAATGCATAACGTGAATCAGTGTATACATTAACTTTCTTATTTGTGGCTTGAATACAGGCTTGTGTTAGAGCAATAAGTTCTGCTGCTTGGGCTGACAAAGTATCTATACAATTTGTCTCAATAACTTCAGTGTCTGTTGTGACTGCATACGCGGCCACTAAGTCTCCTGTACTTGCTCTCATGCACGATCCATCTACATACAACGTCAGGTCTGGATCTAACAATGGAACGTCTGTCAAGTCTTGTCTAGGTTTCGTCTTTATTTCAATAATTTCAACACAATCATGAGCTAGTGGGTCTGTTCCAATTACAGGTAATAGTGTAGCAGGATTCAATGTATTACACCGTCGGATCTCTATGTGTGGCTGAAACAATGTCAGTTCATAACCGGTAAGTCTTGCTATGGTCAAGTGTTGTGTCTGTGTTCGGTTCACAAGAACTTCTACTGCATGTGGTACTTGTACTGTCAATGGATGTCCTAACACTATTGCATCGCTTTGTCTGATTGCTAAAGCTGTTGCTGCCACTGATTTCAGGCACGCGGGCAAAGCCTGAGCTACGGGATCTAATGTACTGGAAAAATAAGCACATGGCTTGCGTGATCCTGCTTGTTCCTGTGTGAGTACTGACAAAGCAGTACCTTCGCGTTCTGTAACGAAGAGTGTAAAATGTTTGCTATAACATGGTGTTGCTAAAACAGGTGCTTGACATAAAGCTTCCTTTAAGCTTTCAAAAGCTTGTGTATGTTCCTGAGTCCAAGGGAGAACAGTCAATGTGGCTGCCTCCTGTGTGGTTAGCTGAATGAGTGGTTTTGCTAGAAATGCGTACTGAGGGATCCACTGCCTACAATATGAAGTGAGGCCTATGAAAGCCCGCACCTCCTTTTGTGTCTGGGGTATTGACATGTTAGCAATTAACTGGATGCGATCTGGTGTAAGCTGCCTTCCCTCCTTGGACAGCGAGTGACCAAGATAAATAACTCGCTGGACACAGAATTGCAGCTTAGAAGGAGACACTTTGTGCCCCTTGTCGGCTAGAAAATGTAAAACTGTCAGAGAAGCCTTTTCACATTCAGGTTCGCTTCTCGCGGTGATCAGCAGATCATCGACATATTGAAGCAGTGCAGTATTGACTGGCATGTGGATACTGTCAAGTTCTCGTTTCAGTGCTTGGCTGTAGATGCTGGGGCTTTCTGTGAATCCTTGGGGAGCGCGTGAGAATTTAAAGCTGCGCCCATTTAAACTGAATCCGAACAAATATTGGCTTTCCGGATCTATTGGGACGCTGAAGAAGGCATTCTTGAGATCAATTACAGTAAAGAATGTTGCTTCGGAATCAATTGCTGTCAATAATGATGATATATCGGGGACCACAGGAAATTGTGGCACAATGCACTTGTTTAGTTCACGCAAATCAATAACCAATCGGTATACTGGCGGAGCAGTAGGGTCAGTTCGTTTAAGAATCGGAATTATCGGCGAATTACATACATTGGAGTCTGTTTCTACAACTACTCCTTGGGCAATTAACTCATCAATGATTTTCAGCAAAGCCACTACAGCATCTTGCGGTAACTTGTATTGTCGCATTCGTGGTAATACCACTCCTGCCTTGAGTGTAACTCGGTATGGTGTAATGTTCATGCAACCAACATCAGTAGGGCCTTGTGCCCATAGATGTGTTGGTAAAGTCTGTAGTCAGGGATCCATGTCTCTAGATACATAGTGACCTTTAAAATCACGTAAAAACAATCTTACTCCTTCCGGAGAACAACATATTATGGCTCCTAGGGCTTTCAGAGTTTTAATTCCTAACAGATTTTCTGGGCATGATTTAGTAAGCAATAAATCTGTAGTTCGTGTCAAAGGTCCTATCGTAAGTGGAAGAGGCTGTGATACTTCATTAACAATAGGTTTTCCTGAAAAACCAAGGGAAACATTTTGAGAGCCTGAGAGGGGTGCCCCTGGAACTTCACTACGTTTTATAGTTGTACGACTTGCCCCTGTATCGAGTAAGAATTTCCTATCTTGGCCTAATAATTCACTATGTACATAAGGTCCTTCTTGATCTACAGGAATCTCGATAAGCGGTAAGTCAACTTCCCTCTCTAGGCTGATTCATGCGTAACGCTGATACTCAGGATATTCATACTGTGCAGTCTGATACATTTGTCGTGTGGTGGTTTGTGTGGCAGTAACAGGCAACGGTGGTGCAGCTGGCACAAACTGTATTGGCTGTTGTGCGGCTGGCATGGCCTGGGAATGTGGCATAGCTCCTTGTTCATTCTGATCTTGTCTGAGTGGCCGTGATCTTTCTTGTGTTTTACCTATGGCGATATTATGTTTTAGAACTGGACAATCGTGTACGTAATGACCTGGCTTTTTGCAATAATTGCATGTCCCTTTTACCGGTCCTGCTGAATCGGACTGTGTCATACCCTTTTTATGTCCTTCAGCCGGTACTGTCTGAGACACTAGCATTTTCATTTTTGTATCTTTCATACGTCTTTGTTCGTGTTCTTGTTCATCTCTAATTCTATTGTGATGATACTGTAACATTTGTAGCATTTGTGACGGAGTGTTACTTTGCCAGGTACTCTCGAATTTCAATATTCTATTCTTTACTGGAGGTAATGCATTTTCTACTAATTTTGTCACAAATAAATGTGGATACGACTCACTACTTGTTTTTATACCACTATTTATTCCAAAACATTTTTCAAATCGGGCATAATAGTCACTTGTGTCTTCATCATGCTTTTGTTTACAGGCCGTGATTGCACCCCAATCTTCCTTTTTCGTAGTTAATAAACGTGGCAGTACTTGTACTAGTAAACCTGGTAATGCTTTGACTTTATCCCCGAGCCCTGAACCTGCAGCTCGGGCCTTTTCTTCCGTTTCTAATGCTGTCCAATCTATCTTTTGGTCTCCCACTTCCCACTCTTTTTCTTTCAGTTTTTCATAAATACCAGCAGGTAAGAGCACCTTTAATATCGTCATAATATCAGGATAGGTATATTCTCCCATCAGCAACATGTCCTTAATTTCTCGGTGGAAACCCGCTGGGTCTTTGTCATGACTTGGTACTACTTTCTTCATTTCTAACAATTCAATTTTTGATATGGGTGTGTATACAAATACACGGTGAAACTCATTGTCTTCGCCTTTTATTGGGTGCACCTCCCGTAAGGGATTTTGTCTATCCATATAATACGGCGTTCTTTCTCTGCGGGGCAGCGGGAAAGAATCCGGATTTACAAAAAGGACATACTGTTTACGTGACACTAATATTTCTTTAATTAACTTGTTACTAGAACCTCTCCATCTGTTCGTGAGTAGTTCCGTTAATATATCAGGTAAAGGACCAGGGTCAGCATGTTGGCTCTTATATAGTATGAGAAGCTGCTGAATCATATAGATTCCAGCTAAACGTTGTTCATCTGTACTAAGGTTAAAAAACGTGTGTGCTACGGTCTCATCACCGTATTTTTCAGGACTGTCAATCCAGTGAACGGCTGATCTGGCTAATTCTTGCTCATCCAGGGAATCGAGGAGATGGTAACCCCTTCGTCCTCGTAGTATTTTATCTGCGGCTTGGAACAAATGTTCAGGAGACTTTAAATTTATTATAGGCGTCGGATACGTTCTGCTATTATTTGGACATTCTGAGTGTATGGGATCAGAAAAGTATCTAGTATTATCACAGGATCTTCCTCTGCCTACGTATGCTATGGTTTCTGACTGTCTTGCGGAATTCCCTGATTCGGATACTTCATCTTGCTCGAACTCGTCTGTTTCCAATCTTTCTTCGTGAATACGTTCTATTTCTCTACGGATTTTTCGGCACATGGCTATTATACAGTTTTTCTTATCGTGTCTCCCTTCTGATATATTCTGGCTCCATTTTGTAAGAATTTGCATTGTATTCGGGTCTACCCCCGGTCGGTCTTGATTTCTGATCACACAGTTTATGAGGAAACGTAACAGTTCCCCCTGTATCTCTACTTTCTGGAATTCCATAGCTCTGTTAATACATTCTGGGTCTCGCCCTGTTTGGACAAAATGATATATTTTATCTAGATGCGTAATCATTCCTGGTAACCTCGCTAAATACTCTGCAGCTCGTCTGATACGTAAGGATGCCAGGACCATTTCGTCCTCTTTACCGACCACCGGGTCATATCTACAATCTCTAAGGAGTTCCTTAAGCGTACGTTCACTTACGAACTTGGGTGTACGTGAATGCGCTGATTCTTGAAAAACAAGTTTATTTATTCTAGGCGGCGTAAAAGTATTGCTTGCACCTCCCGTGGCCCCTTCAGGGGCGTCGGGTGTGAATGGATTCGTCGAACGTGATACAGCAACTATAGGTGTCGATACCACTGTAGAATCGATTGCGGGGACAGATGCGGAAACAGATGTGCTTGCCGGAGCTCGTGTCGGGACTTGTTGTTGCACGGGGACAGATACCTGATCCTGACGTTGAACCCCTCCGCCAGGCGGTCTATGTGGTGTGGGGTTAGCATACTCGGGAGCTGCGTCGTCTAGATATGAGGAAAGAAAAACATCTTCTGCGGTTCTGGGATGCCCTTTTGGATGTACCCTAATTGGAAATAATGGGGGTGGCAAGTCTTTTGGCATTTCTGGAACAGCCTTAGGTAGTCCTTCGGCTAGGAGGGGGTACATACCACTCATAAGAGCGTTTCTTTGTCTATCTACTTGTTCTGATTTCACTCGGATACCTTCCTCAATTAACATATTTTCTTGAACTTCCTTTGAACTCTCTTTACTCCTCTCTTCTTGTCTACGTGCTTTTTCTGTACGTCTATGAGATTCTTTACGCCATAACTCAACAGCGTCTTTCTGTGACTGTCTGACTTTTCTTTTCCATAACTCTTCCTCCACTTTCATGATGCACTCTGCATCCCAGGTTCCCGCTGCGGGCCACCTTTGACTTTCTGGTAATCCCTTGGTATAGTCTACCCATAGATCAAGGAACAATATGGCATCTAAGCCATGCTTGTGGTACATAAAATGCCCTGGAGTGTCCCTAGGAGGAATAGGAACTGCTTCTTCAAGCACCCCTTTTCTGGTAGTAATCTGTCTTAACTTCGAGAAGAGCGGCATATTGACAACTGATCTGACACCTGGTCTTGAACACACTTAATACAAAAAGCACAATAATGAACAATCATTCATACCACAATATGCAAGACATTTGAACACTTTAAACATTAAACATTAAACATTTTAAAAATGACCGACGATGATGACAGTCTGCATAACTAATCACCAAGCTGAATTCTTGACAATAACTGAATACTTCGGAATACTTGATATACTGCTAAACAGTACATATACACTGCTAAACAGTGCAGACCGGATTTGTGTACCCAAATCCGTCTTGACCGGCACAACCTATGTGCTGTCAACACGCCTCCCCGGCGATGGTACTCACCGAGTAGCTCCTTGAAACGGAAGGCCTCAGAGAATGAACGGGACTCGATGACTGCGGACAGCGGACCCTCTGGACATCGGGATTTCGAAAACCTGGTGGGCCTCTGTATACCTCGGATCTTGCTCTCTCAGCTAGGCTCTGGTCGGGATACTTCGCACTTCTCACCGCCTCGTCTGGGTTGATCGCAGCCTCAGTCGCCCCCGCTTGACCGGAGGGAGCTTACAGGAAATCCTGCTGGTACGCGTTTATGGTCCGTCCAGCTGTGGCAGGAGACCGGGCCTGCAACGCACCGCCGGCGCGTGAGATGAGAAAGTGTCCCTGTTCGGGCGCCATTATGTGGTAAATATTCTTTTTACCTAAACTGAATTTCATACGGAATCTTTAAAATAAAGTAAAATAGCTCAGAATAACAAGAGGCAGAATCCGTGGTATAAGAGGGTTTCTAAATGGGCTTTATTCCATCCAAAATGGCCGACTCGAGTGGCGGCCTTCAGGTTCCGTCACCACGAGGGTTCAGGAAGTGAAGTACAAAACTTTATTGACAAGCAGTAACTTTTATAATACATACATTACAATGAAGTGAATACAGTAGGCGTAACAATTGATAAGGACATTGACGTTTAGTGTGCGTAGCCGAAAATGGGTGTAATAATGAGTAAAAAGGAACATGATTGGCTATGATGTAATACATAGGTGGATCTATAAGATAATACTTAACATAGATGCGCGCGCAGCAGCATGACGTGTGATTGACGTGCAACTAGGGGGTGAAGGGGACTTGACATTTAGCTCTACATGTGGAGACGAGAAGTCTGGGGGGTCAAGTCAACCTAATCCCAAATCATATCTAACATCCTATGTTTAGAGAACTATGTTATCCACAAGAAGAGACTCTCGGACAGAATCTATTCTATACTGACTGTGTGCGTGTACAAGCGTCTAAGTGTCTATATGAGATGCGAGGGGCAGAAAACTTTCCATGGAATTACTTGTAGGAGGACGGAAAGGCCGAGTCCTTTGCTTGTGAGCTAAAGGAAATGTTTACCTAAATCACTAGACAGGAATGCATCGGCTGAAGAGCAAAATAGATAATTCGAAGGTGAAATACAGCTTCTTGGCAGGCAGGCGAAAACTGGCCGAGGCAGGCACCGTTAGCTGCACAGGGAGTAGGACAAAGTTCATGGATACAGATGCGAGCTCAAGCTGAAGCTGTCAGAGACAGGGAGCAGGGAAGGCTTTGAGGACAGAATCGGGCCTACTTGCCTGAACTGTAAAAATAGAGTAACTTAGCCATATAAAGTCGGTGGCCTTTCATACTTAAGAATCGAATATCCAGCCCATTGATGGCGGATCTGACAGAGAACATGTTGACGGTGGACGCACATATGTTTGCGTTTTGGAAACTGGAGGGAACATACATGTACTTGTGACATGCACATAGAACCGTTGGGGTCCAAGATAGGGGACATAACTGACCAGAAAAATCCACATTTCCACAGTATAGTGTGTCAAAAGCTTGATAAATCAACTACCATCAATGCACTGATATCCGTGAATTTGTGGCCTGGGGAAAGTGCTATTTACACTCACCAAAGGCAATGAGACATACTAAGATTTGGTCTAAAGTCGTTTTTCTCCGCGTGCCCATAGTTAATGGCTGTGATTAAACCTGTTCACAAGGACTTTGGCCAAGATCTTGGGGTCAATGTTAATAAGACTATTGAGGTGGTAGAAGGTGCTGCAGTCGGAGGGTCGTCCCTGCTTCAATATAACCACTGTGTTGCCCCCAGAAAGGTCTTCTGGCAAAGATTCAAATGGCACTGCATCACTGAACCAGCACAGAGTATGGAGTTTTAGAAGGAAGGCATATTTCTCTAAATATTTACTGCCATTTGGGTCCAGTGCCTTACCGTATTGTATACCCATTACTGCTTCGAGTGATTTCTTCCATATCTTAGAATCCTCCCCAGACGTCAGACTGGATCTGGAAAATTTGTTCAGCAATACCTCTGCGCGTCGGTAGAGGGCGTCCAGTGACTCCGCAGCGATGTCATCTCCAGAATGTTAAGTCAACTGAGTCCATATAAGCCCTCTCCCGCAACATGGATCTGAACTGCAGTTCCATCGGCTGTTTTTCAGCCTACTTGATGTTTTTTTGTTGACGGAGCACCCTTCTTCAGTGTCCTCTGGGTTCAAGCCTTGGGAATCCTGTGGACAACAAATGTCAGCCATTGACCCTCACTCGGTTTCCATGTAGTGCCTGGGTGAGCACCATGACTCAGAAGAGTGCGACTCCTGTCACCAGCTCCACCCGAAAGCACGCAGGGAACGTTGCATGATGCTCCTTGCTGTGCTGATGTCACAGACATCAAAGTCTTCTCATCGTCCTCGGTCCCCTACGTGCTCTGCGGACTGACCAAGCATCCGCGCTTGGAGCCATTCCCACGGGCATCATTCTCTTTCGACGTCCTGAGCAAAGTCTTGTATCGGCCATCAAAGTTACCGCACCTTCCACCTTTGTTTCCTGCCACTGGTCCCCGCACTTCTGTTGAAGTGTTGTGGCATGAGTCCGTCCGCATCTCCCACCTATCCTGTGGCCGAGGTGTCTTTTACCTAGATTAGGCAATATGCTCAATCTCTCCATTCTATTCTTGGGTCGTCCCCTCCCTCTGGATACCCTCAGGCCCCACGGAAGTGCATGAGGTCGAGCCTCTGACCCCGCCAGCCGGTTCTTCCCTGGCTTCAGATTGGCCTCCTGTGTCTGCCTCCTCAGCGACGCCGGTGCACAGCCTGTTGAGGCTCCCTCCTTCGGCTCGTGCTTTTGATCTTCCGACTCAGATGTCGGCGTCGGGCTGTTGTCTTCCGACTCCATTAGTGATGCTTCCGAGGTTGAGGCGTCACCTTCTCTGCGTCGACCGGTTCCGGTTACAGCTCCAGAATCATCGCAAATGAACCCGACCGTCAGACTCCCTTCCTCTGGTTTTTCCTTCTGAGTACCATAGTTGTGAAAGTACTACAGACTGTGTGGTGTGTCCCTTTACATTTTGCATACTGTTCTACCCCCTATGCAGTCTAGCTGGTTACTTGACTTGGGTGACACCTGTGACTTAGAATCTTCTCTAGCCTTTAGCCTCCTTTCTCCTCCCTGTCTGGCTACGGAGGTGTGTTCCGCTCTGGTGGATATGCTCAGTCGAGTTTCGGTCATACTGGATTTACAGCTTCCTTCTGTGGAATTGTCAACAATCCCCTTAATTGGCGTTCTACAGCCTAACCTTGAGCCTGTAATTCCTTATAGTGACTGTCTTTTCGATATACTGCTGGGTGCTTGGGCTAAACCTGAAGGAGAGCTCCCCGTGGATCGCTCTATTTATCACAAGCATTGCCCAGCCCTGGGGGAATCCCTCCTGTCTTCTTAGATATCCCTCTACTAGGAGCTTTGTGGTTCAGGCTGTTTCAGCCACACAAAACATTGACATTCTCCCTCCTGTCGCTCCGGAAAGAGAGGCCAGGAAACTTTGACGCTTGTGGTAGGCATATTTTCTCTTCTAGCTCTGCCCTGCGCTCTCTAAACATTTCTTGTGTCCTCTCCTGTTTCTCCCACGCCTTGTGGGACTCAGTGGAGTGCCTCTTGCCCTGCCTTCCAGAAGAAGCCCGGAATGCTCTCCTTCCTCTGGTACAAGATGGGCATCAAGCTGCCACTCTTAGCATCCACTGTGGTATGAATACCACTGATTCTGTTGGTCGGGCTTTGGCCTCTTCCATAGCTCTAGGTCAGCGTACATGGTTGCGTAGTTCCAGGTTTTTGGAGGCTGTGCAAACTACTTTAATTGACATGCCTTTTGATGGTGCCTTTCTTTTTGGTGTGCATGCCAATTCAGCTTTAAGCTGGTTCAGAGATAGTTTTGGTGGTACGGAATCTTAACTCTGTTGTACTAGGTTTGTCGGGAACAGTTTGTTCCCCCTTGTTTTAAGTGTTGTCCAACTTCATAGGGTGGAGTACTATCTCACTTCCAGTGGTACACCCATTGTGGTGCTCCTGCTTTCTACATGTGCTTTTCTTCTCATTTATGCTGTCAGTGACCGGTTTTGTTTCCAACCATATAGAGCATATCTTGTTTTGTGTTTTCAGAGCAGTCTGTTATAACGGCTTCTTTTGCTGCTTGATTTTTCCTACCCAAATACTTACTGTGCTGCTGGTATTCTGTTTCTATTGTGCGGATGCTCTTTAGCCTAGTTTCCTGTTTTCGGGGGCCTTATTTTGTTTATGCCTTAGAGACATTTTGTGTGCTCTCTATTCACTTAATATTCCTTATAGAGAGATGTTGACTTAATCTTTTCTCCTCCTCCCTCCATATGAAGGACACTGGTACAAAAGACACGCACACTTTTGGCCTGGTTTACTTTTGTTCTCGTCTTCGACCCTCTTCGGTGTGGACCTTCTCCTTGTTCTGCTTTACTCTGTGGGACACATGGTTTTTCTCCTACTCATGTCTTGTCCCTAAAGGTTTGGGACTGGGTTTCAAGACTTCACCTCCCTAATGCCCTTCTGATATCGGCATATTTTTGGCGTATTATTTCGAATCGCGCCAGGGCACTGCTTTCTTGTGTAGGTCCCTTTCTACCTTATTGTGCTTCTGCTGCTGTTTATCTTTAGCAGTCTGGTGTTCTTACCCTTACCTCCCTCCCTGCTTAGGGTATGGTCGCTGCTGTTGCCTCCTGCAGGTTTTTTTTTATCCATGTCTGCCATCGCAGCATGGAGTAGCTGTTGTGTCTGCTGTTCCTTCAGTTCTCTTCACCTGGGACACCCGTCCCCTTGATTGCTTTGATCCTCCTTATTTCACAAGAGGCTGGGTTTTCCCCTTCCTTCCTGTGTCTTCCTCCCTCCACTCACACCTTTGTGGCGTCCATTTTTTCTATGGGGCAGGTTCCATTTAATCCCCTTAGTTGGTGGGGGTATTTTGTTACTTTTTCTTGAGGCATAAGCTATCTTTCCTCAAGTGTCCGTGAAGCTTTGGTCTGGTTTCTTACCTGTTTCTCCTACTTCCATCAGTTGGACAATGTGTGATTGTCATAATCAACTATCTGTTGCTCTTAGTTTCCGCCAGCCTGCTTTTTCCCCTGGCAGCCCCCTTTTTCTTCTTCTCTTTCATGGTCTTTCCACATACTGTTTATTCCTTGCTCCTTCTTCTATCGCCTTCTGGAATCCCTCAGTTGGTGGCATTGGTTCTTGGACGGTTGTCCTTGTTCTTCTGTAGTGGGCGATGCCTTCCCCTTCCTACTTTTATGTGCCAGCTCTGTCTTTCTGTTTCCACCTCAGTTACCATTGTATCCTCTTCTTTACGACGGTAGGAAATATTTGATCTGTCCGTCCTTGGCTACCGCTGTTTTTGAAGTGTCCCTCGTTCCTCCTCTTCCTGTCCTCTCACTCGCTGGCGGAGGACGTGGGTTACCTTTGGAGGAGTGTATATACTTTGCTGTTCCCTGTATGACTTGTGTGTCTATGGCAATTCTGTTTTTTATATGCATATTTATCCTCGTGTACATTTATCTTTGGATGTCTCTGCATGTATATACCTATCTCTTGAATGGATCTCTTGTAGAAGTCTTTTTCTTCAGGTATATATATGTGTATGATCCGCACATATAGTTGTCTAACCTTCTATATGGTGTACATCTGTGTATTTATATACACCCTTCTCCGTGACCTGGTTGAACCTTCTTGGTTGTACTTGTCTGTTTCCTTCTTTCTTTTCAGTGAGCGTCTCCGTTACATTTACGCACAATGCCTTGTAGATCTATCAAGGTTCTCAGTATAAGAGCCGTTTATTTTTACCCTTCTTGCTTTTCTAGCGATGCTCTTCAGCATTCATTGTTCTCTCTTTCTCTTTTCTCCATCATTCTTGATTGGAGGTCCCCTTTTTGAAAAAAATCAATTTCTCCAGATTGTTTCTTTGACGGTCGGTGGGTGATCTTATTTGTTGTATGTGTTCGCTGCAGCTGAGCACGCGGTGTATGCTACTTCCATTGACTTAGGGTGTGGACTCTATGGACTATTGTCCTTGGTCCTTTGGTTCTCTCGATAGTGTGTTGCATCCCTTTTTAGGCTGCCTATTTTACTGTTTCTTTACCGTGTTTCTCATGGTCTTGTAGCTTTCTACTCCCTATGGGCTTCAAATAGTCCTTCTTGGAGATCAGCCCTTAGGTGAGCTTCTTTGCTTCGCCTATCATTTTTCGGATAGTCTGGTCCCTACTATCTTTTTTGCCATCTTCTCCTATTTGGGGCTTTAGGTGAGGTTGGCTCGCAGCCCTTCCTCCAAGGATAGTATTGCTTCGGTATCTGATTCTAAGTTAAGGAATCTACGGCTAGATATTCTATCAGATGTACAAATTATTAACCTTCGGTAACGCCTTATCTAGCTGCAGATTCCTTCTCGACCCACCCATCTTCCCCCTCCTCGATTTAAGAGTCCTGTGGTCTCCTAGATCCTCATTTTGCATTCTACTTCCGTTCCTAGTTGTACGTGATGATACAAGATCTTTCCCTTTTTGGCACACTATTTCCTGAGGCTGGTTCTCTATGTGGCTCTGCGTTGTTAGTGAGGAAATGATCACAAAGAAACTGACGTCAGCACATTGGGGGAGGGCTTATATGGACTCTGTGGACGTCCCATTCGGGAGGCGACATCACTGCGGAGTGTCTCAATACCCTCTACCGATAGGCAGATGTACTGCTAAAAAGTTTTCCAGGTCCAGTCTGGCACCTGGGGGAGGATTCTAGGATAAGGAATTTGTTGCTAGATTCTGTCTCCACCAGAAATGGCTTTACCGAAAGTAAGTAACTTGTCCATTATGAAGGAAAGGTCTAGCATCTCCCACTCTGTAATAGGGAGGGCCACATTGATTCATTTTTGGATAGGGGATATGAGGCCTTGTGTTCCGACAGAGAACATGGTCTAATTACACTCATAATATTTTACGAATGTAGTAGCTGGCTTGAATGTACTGTAGACAAGTGATACGAAGTTCTGCAACATGCCCTAGAGGGTACTTCACAGTTAGCCAGCCGTTATAATGGCTTGCCTGTTTGGTCACTGAGTTCTTATATGACTTTTTGCAATATGAGCAATACCAGTTTGGCATCATCCTTAGCCAAGTATTTCAATTTCGACTTAGCAGAGTCTAGCTGTTGGAATGGTGCAGCCCCTTTAGCGGAGGTAAACACCTTCTCCAGGACAAGGATTTTAGTTTCTAAGTTCAGTATAGGGAGCTCGGTCTCTCAAGCCTTGTTGCAGAGATATGATTGCTTTCCCTCTCAGTACGAGGAGACAGATACAAGTTTGAGCTTGTTTCCTCTTAAGAAGGGGGGGGAAGTCTCCATCAACAAGCATTCAGGTGTTTAGTCACCAGATCGCTTGGGGGCGTTCTCATGGGCGACCTATGCTCAGTTCCAGCAGGGAGTGTTCAGACAGTTTATGAGGGAGAATATGGAATCCAGATGACCAAGACATGTTTACAGCTGGCAGAAAAAATAGTTGATGCAAGAGAGTGACAGATGGCACGCCAGGTAGAAGGCGTAGCTACTTTCGTCCCCATGGTAAGCCTGCTATCGGTCACACAGAGCCAACAGTGTCGACCAGTCAGAGAGGGAAGTAGACGTTTGTGCTGCTGAGAGACAGGTCTGACAAATGTCTTGATTGTACTTAGCGTTGCAGTCCCTCTCTAGCACTGTGAGCCTCTGAAGTGTATGAGCCAGCAGATTGGTCAGCACTCTTTTGGTCCCTTATGTAAATCGGAGAAGGGCAGTGACGCTCTGCAACATCTACAGGATGCCCTCTAATCTACCCATTTCCAATTCATATTGCCCCTGTCGATCAGTGTTGAACTAGGACACCACTGATGGGAAAGACCCTCAAAACAAGAATGACACTCCCCTAAAGCTCCTTGTGAAACTGGAGTGGTATGCACAGGTGTACCAATATTTTTCCAGGAAGGGCCAGTTTGTGCACATCAGGTGCATCTCGTGCAACAGAAACACAGCTTATCCCTGGCGCTAGGCATACTCTAGGACCGCCCCAATTTGATCTTCTCATTGAGGCCGTTGTCATTCCAGTATTTGGTACTTGCATTCCTCCACTCCCTGACTCACAGCCATATCTGGATGGAACTGTCAGAATACATGCTGCTGCATCATCTGAATGCACTGCGTTCCGGTTGAGAATCTGTACCACCTACACTTGTGAGAGTGGTTATCATAAAAGCAGTGCCAAAAACCAACATAAAACCCCAGTAAACCTCCCAATTTCATCATACCCCATCCTGTGCTTCCACCCACTAAGCATCTGTCGCCCCTAAAAACCATGGCCTATAGACTAACTTTTAATTAGAAACAAATGGTGTCAAAGCAGAGAACCACCCCCTATAATCCTAACTCCTGACTTAATCTATTCTTACACATACTACCCTAAGCTGTCCCAGTCTGAAAACTCCCATCCAGTCCAATGATCAGGCAGCCCGCAAAGTAGGCTGTGCCCCCACCACCCACCTTGGCAGGAATAAAGGAAAGGAAAGGTAATAGAAGTGTGTAAATACTTTTGTCACCCTTCTCGAGCCTCAGCCTGGAAATTTGATAAAAGAAAAAAAAGACATAAAAAGTTAGTCAGAGTATTGTATAGAATAGTCTTAGGTCCCCAACTGTAGGTCATGGCCAATTTCTGCATCCATGTTTTCAAAGTGGTCATCGCTCTGATTAGCCTCTTCCCTTTCATCACCAGGTTCTGCAGCCTTCCCCCATCATTGCTCTAGCTGGCTTGACCTATATCTATACTGTGGCAAATTCAACGCCTTTGCAGTATGGGTCTCTCTGCTCCTCAAAGTAGTCCTATGTAGATTCAAGCATTTCAAAGGAGAGTGCCTTTCCTCTGAGATTGACCTTCAGCTTTGCAATATCTAAAAGTATAGCGACAATGTTGCAAAGCATGCTGTTTTTGTTAGGGGCTCGGAAGGACCTCCTTTGCTGTTGAAAAAGAACACCATAATCCGTAAAAAGCATCACTTAGGTTGAGTAAAAAAATGATTTATGATATGCTTGTTGTATTGCATCATGTTCCATATAGTTGAGCAGTATGGCAATTATATGGTCTCTGTGACAGAACGAGATGTGCTCACTTAGTCACAAATTTGGATCAGTCCTCAAGGTGCATCCATGTCTTGATATAAATGGTGATGAACAACTCAGGCCACAGTACGTCCACCCTATTTGGCATCTGGTATTCTGGACTTTCGCCCTTGTAGACTGGGTGGGCTGGAGTGCAGGGTTCATCAGCCAGACAAACCAGGGAGCTCTGTTACATTCAAGTCACTGGTACAGGAAAGTGTACTGTGGTTTGCTCCTGCCATAAACATCATCTGTGGGTCAGCTGCGCCCCTCCTCTCAACAGTATCAGCTAAGGGTCAGTCAGGCTAAGAACGATTATCTCTGCAGGGAGGGAGAACAAGAAGAAATGAAATTGGGGGTTGTATTGAGTTAAAGGAAACTGCTCTCCCTCGATCCTAGCACCCCATCTTCCCCTGAAAGTTAGGGTCCACATTGGGGCGACTAACAGTGTTTGTTTCTGTGGCCTTGGTCATGTCAGCAAAATTTCAAGCCTTCAGCTAGCACTGGTGTCTCGCTTCTTGCCACTGCCCAGACTTTCCCTGAACTCCTGGGTATGGGAGGAAGACCGAGAAGTGGGGAATGGGAGAGAGAAAACTCCTAAGCTCCTAAACTTCTATACAGGGCTCAGAGGGAGTGGGCAGCCCATGCCACCCAGCAGTCCTTTATCTGGAGTTCAAGTTTACCTGTGGCCCTTTGGTAAGCCTGAATGTCTGTGCTGGGCTGGAAACCTGTTCTCCTCCAGTCTGCCCATCTGTGGCTCTGTATATTGGGCCACTATATTGTTCGCAGGTGCCGAATGTTTGCTACAGTGTGGCGCGCCTTACAGGCCTCCAGGCTGGCACTCCAAGTCCTTACACCTCTCGTGTCACAGCCTACAGCAGGAAAAGTGCCTTCACCTGTTTTTTTGTACACTATAGCTGCTGCAACCTGCTACTCCTTCCAAGGAAAACAAGGTAGTAAAGTGGGGAAGACGGCTCAAACACCTTTATTGCCCTTGCCGCGAAACGTCCCAGCAGCTGCAATAATATGTACCTCCAAGTAATCTGTCACTGCCACAATCAGAACAGGAGCTACTGACTGCGAGATTAGCATTTCTTCAGGCAGATCTTGCAGATCATCAACATGAATGCGTCTGCCATTTTGGCTCCTTTGGTGAGGCACCCCCCAAAAAAGTGATGAGAATTTCAAGTAAAATGAGCAGCATTTAGAATACAGGACTTGAACACAATGATAAGTGGAGGGTCTTTCAAGAACCTGCAAGGGCAGGGCGTGTTCAAACACTCTTCGCTCTTCATTCAAGGCCACTGTGCATGACCAAACATCAAGCGTAGCATTCTTGGGTGATACTGGAGAGGGGGCTTATTGTAACCAGAGGCTGATGGCATGGATACTTCAGACTTAGGTACTCAGAGATGTTTGAGAACCACAAAATATAACTGCTTTCTCATTCATGCCATGTGATTGTCATCCATGCTTATATGGTTAGAAAAATACATGATCGATTTTGAGAGGGAAGACAGTACAACAATCGTTTTTGAGCATGCCACATCAAAACGAATCACAGCTCTCAATATAAAGAATTTCTGGTAAGTCAGGGCCGAAAGGAGCTTGCTGTTATACTGCCACAGGCTTTCACAGCTATTGCGTGGAGGGCGATGCTGGGTAGCGACCATTAGCAGTGGTGGCACCCAGGATTAAGGAGTATTTCCAAAGAAGCCTTCAAAAGTACCTGCATCTTCTGTAATTTATTTTTTCCACATAATTGTCAAGAGATGCTATGCCAAACAACGAATTCCAAGCAGTTAAGGAACATGGTAGTAATGTCCAACGTAATTAATTTTTGGGCCAAACCACTTGTACCCTTTGCAGTTATGAAACTCATGTTTTAGGTAAGCTTTAGCTTTGAAGGATTTTTTCACCCAGATTTAATTAAAAATACAAATAGCAGAAAGAGAGATCATTTTTTAAAATAAATAAAATGCATTGATCCTTTTCATATCTGAGGTCACACGCTGCACCCATAACTTGGTTCTCTTCATTTCTGGTGGTGCGAAATGGGTTCTGGAGTCACTGGGTGCTGAATGGAGTGTATGGCATCCGGCTCAAGCCTACTGTAGACATGTTTGAGACTATAAGTATGTTCTGGCCTGTGGGACATGCAATTCAATTTATAAAGCTTTATTCGATACATTGCAATAATGACCATAAAAGCACATATAAACAAACGTCACCAAATAGCATCATACTAGATACAGTGAAATAATTGAGCCTTTCAATAATTAAAACATCATACTATTCCTCAAATGGATATATTTAAAAAGGTAGGTAGCAGTAAAAAAACAAATACCAGCTTCATACATGTTAAAAAGCAATTTCATTGAATCGCACAGAGTCCTTACACCATATTTAACAAAAATTGGTTTTAAAAAGTATATTCGTAGATGATGATACAATTTACACGTTAAAAGTAGATGCAAAGTGCTTTGTGCAGAAGTGCCATCACAGGGACAGGGACCAACAGGGTGTGATTTAGAGGAGGGGAAGGCTACCAGGTTATGTACAATACCCAGTCTTAGTCTGGTCAACACAAACCGGTGTGAGGCTCTAGTAACATTACTGAGATAAATTGGATAGCCATCACCATCCGCATTTTTGTTGTAAAGTATGCTGGTGACTAGATGACCAGTGTTCACCTTCCGTCTCTCCCCCCAATAAGTCATAAATATTCTTCATCTCTGCTTTAGACAAAACTGAAGCAGCATAACAAACCACAGTAACATCTATTCCATAAATATCTCTAAAACTACATACAACATATTTTAACCATGGAATGTTAAGATAATTATCAAGGGAAAGACAATCAGTTATAACAGCCCTATTAAGGGAAGTCTCTTCCTTCAGCCAAGCAGAACGCCACAACATCAGTGGCTTTTGGGAAATCAAGTCGGATAAATGATGAATCCCTAGCTCTCTATGGGTTATTTCGTTTGGGGCTAATTTGGGCAGGCACAGTAACCTTTTGAGAAAAAGATTTTCCTCTAATTGTAAGATGCTGTTGGATGTAAATCCCCAGACCCCCGCACCATAGAGGGCAATAGACACGCTACAAGCTTTATAAATTTGTAGCATATCCCAAATACGTCTTTCCCCAAGCTTAGCAGCAAATTTAAAAATACCATGGGCACTTTTCGCCATTTTAGTCCGTACATTAATAGTCTCATAGGTCCATCTGCTATCCTTAGCGAATGTGATTCCCAGATAGCAGAATTTATCCACTTGTTGGACCTTGTATCCATCCAAAAAGAAGGATTTAAGTCTCCTAGACCCTGCCCCACAGGTCATAATACAAGTTTTGGTTTTATTGATGAGTAGTTTTCTATTCTCAATAAAAGCAGAAAAACTATCCATCAGGCGTTGAAGCCCTAATGGAGTCCCAGTAAGTAACACGGCATCGTCAGCATATACCGTACCGGTACATCTAGGCCATTGATCTTGGGGACATCAGCGCTCACCCCCTTTAAAACAGCATCTACCTCGTTTATAAAAAGCGTAAAAAGAAGTGGAGCAAGAACACATCCATGTCTAATTCCCCGGCGTACCCTGAACTTTGTCGTACACTCCCCTGTAGAGCCATAACGAATACTCGTTCGAAGATTAGAGTATAATTGGGCAAGAAAAAAGACAATACCTTCTGGAGCTCCCATTTCTAACAGTTTGGTCCAGAGAATCGAGTGATCCACCATATCGAAGGCACTGCTCAGATCAGCGAAGCAGAGATAGAGGGAACCCGTTTTGGCCTGCGTATACTTCCCTATAAGGAGATTCAAATTTAAACACTGATCCACGGTTCCACGCCCCTTCCTAAAACCATACTGGGTACTAGCCAAAAGCCCATTGTTCCAACCTCGCCAATAAAACCCTACTCGTTATTTTGACCGAGGAATCTAGGAGAGAGATAGGGCGGTAGTTCTTAACATTCCCTCTGTCACCTTTTTTATAGATTGGGATAATAATTGATTCTTCCCAGGTTGGTGGGACCCCATCGCATACGGCAGCATTAAAAACCGTGGCTAACAGTGGTCCCCACATGTCTGGCAAAGCTTTATAGACATCGATAGGGACCCCATCAGGGCCCTGTGCCTTGCCCCCCTTACTCGCTTTAATACTCGATATGACCTCTAAGACGGTAACATTCAGCGTGATAGAGGGCCGTGAACCGCCACTATTGTCCTCTGACAATAAATTAGAATTAAAAATAGTGGAAAAGTGGGTTACCCATGTAACATTGTTCACATTTGAGGTAAGTTCAGGTACCATATCGTCTTTGAGAAAGGGGCAATTGACTGTTGCCCAAAATAGAGCACAGTTATGCGTCCCCGCAGCCTGAGTCAATTTGTCCCAGGCCTCTTTCTGTAGCTCCTTCTTGCGCCGCATTACCTCGGTCTTGTAGTTCTGCCTAAGTTTACTGACCATAGTCTTATCTCTGGGCCTAATGGCCAAGCCCTGCTTAAGCTCTGATAATTTAGTAGTACAACCATGGTCAAACCAACCTTTCCTGGGGGCTAGTTTCCCAGAGACATTTTTAGTAAATTTATTTTCGATGACTTTATTAATGAAGATAAAATCCTTTACAATGTCATTGGCCTCACGATCACACTCTAGGATAGCAATAATTTTTTCTCTGCAATCCTTAACTATAGATTCAATAGCTCCTTCCGCTTTTTCTCCTTTCCATCTAATTCTTACGCCATTGGGTCTGTGAGCTTCTATATTCGCCACGGAGCGTTCGGGGGAGAAGCTCTATACTTCCATAAAAAGATAATAGTAATAATGCAATTATGATCACTCATCATATAATCGGTGACCTTGCGTGGTTTACACAGTGGTGTAATGTGTGATGATACACAAACGTGATCAATCACTGTTTGCATTCCTGCCCGTAAATGTGGGGATAGTATCACCCTGATCATTCTTTGCGTTTTCTAGAATTACCAAATCAAGGGAAGCCACTAATTTATTCAGGGCCTCCCCGTAGAGATTATGCGGGAAGTGCAGATCATCTTCCTCAAAATGGTTCTTAACACCACAAACCCCCATGTTAGAAAAAATACAAGTGGATATATTAAAATCCCCTACCCAAATATAGTTAAAATCGATATTGGCCCCATACGTTAAATTTTCTAGGGCAACCTCTAACTCATTCACAGCACTGTACCTTGAGCTATCGAAGACGTTGTTATAAAAATTAATTAAAATAATATTAGAACCCTGATTGTCTGAAAGCCATAGGATCTGTGAGTGGGCCCCAACGGTCCGGTATCTTTGTACCTCAATTGGAATTTTAACAGAGACCAAAACCAGGAGCTCTCCCTTCGGTCTGCCAGATGGAGATTCCAGAGCTGGCAGATTAAATGAAACATGGCCAGAAAAGTTGACACTTTCTTTGCACCAGGTTTCTTGAAAGCAAACCATGTCAAAAGAGCGAAGAAACTCGGCCCAGCCAGGGTAACCATCTTTGGCAGCTATGCCAGCAATATTCCAGCTAACAATAGAACAGGGTGGGTACTCATGACCTTTTTAGGGCCTTAGATTCGAGAAACCCACCTCCATCCTCCCTGATTCATCCTCCACTATACTGGGTAGATCCGCGTCCCTCTTGGTAAAAGCCACTGCGGGGCCATATTCTATCACAGTGTTACCCCCCTCATTCACAGAAACAATAGTTGGAGGTTCAGGACCTAAATACTGGGCTACTCCTCCCTGGCTTGTACTGTTACCGCTCAAGGGGGAGAAAGTACCCAAGGCAGCTCCCCCATTCGCCTGTTGTCAATCGACAGTCTCCAGTCCACTGAACCTGTTTTGTACGGGAATCTCACTCAAAACGGGCGGGTACACTTGCCAACCCCTAGTGGTCATTCTCTTCCCTTTCCGATTAACTAGTGTCCACTCATCCTGTTGTGTAGGGAAATGATTGGGGGGATAGAAATAAGACAATGGAAAGGATTGGATTGTAGCTCCTGGACAATGGGTTTTCCAATTACAAATATATTCCACAGTTCTTGGATCCCTAAAATTAACAAGAACACAATCACCCCTAATATACTTGGTAAAATGTCCCACCCAAGACACCCTACGGACCATAAGTATTTTACTAGAGAAGTGGGGGGCAATGGCCTAAATTTATTTAACCAGTCGACAACTTTGTTCTTTAAACTCATAAACGATTCTTGACCAGATTTACACAGTTCCGGGACCCCTATTAAAACCACCAAATAGGGACTCACTTCCGGGGGTAAATCGATAATAATATTGCCCGAAGGGGCCTGAGTTGTAAAAGCCCCCACTCCCTCTTTAGACTGAACCGGTTTCAAAACCCGTGGGTTCGTGGTCACATCTGCCATTGATATCTTCGGTGATGAAGCAACTGCGACTGGTAAAACTAGAGTAGCAGTTGCGGGGGTGCAGGTTCTATAACATCAATTCCCTCCCCCATGGTCATTGAAAGGTACAAAGTCTCTAGGCATAAATTCTTTTTTTTGGAAATCTAAAATTTCTGAGGAAACAAGTCCAATCTCATTAATCTGCTGTTCAATCTTTTTTTTTTTTTTTTTTTTTTTTTTTTTTTTTTAAAAACCACACAGCTATTCAGCCGACAACCCGGAGGTTCTGCAGCATCGATATATAGAAACAGAGATGCGTCCCCAGTAGCGTGACAGGAGAAGTGCAAAGGTTAAATTTTAAGTAAACACAAAACACACAACAAACCCCAGCAAGGCAAGAACAGTGAAAGCCCATGGTGAAAGCCCCCCAGGGGAGGCCGGACCCCACTCATCTACCAGTTACAGTACAGTGTAAAGAGGAAGAAGGGGGGAGAGCAGAGGCCAAAAAAGGGTCCATTAACCATACTGAGCTGGAAAGAAGGTCAGGAGGAAAGCTGTTCCTCGGGAGGATCCAGGTCCGGGGCAACACATATTCCCCCCCTGTATTGATTCCACCGCCCCCAGATGGCGTGCCACTTCCGGGGGCGGCCTCTAGCGCAATATACCGTCTTCTCCCTTAGCATACTCCAGTCCATATTTTCTTTCCACGCGGTCAATGTGGGGGGCCCCGCGGAGCCCCACAGTCGCGCGATATCTCTCTTAGCGACCATGTTGCCCAGAGTCACCCATTGGGTCTGTGCCGCATCGTGGTCAGTGGGCCCCCAGACATTCAGGAGGCAACACCGCGCTTCCGGCTGCATAGCAACGCCCGTCACCTCCCCCATCACTGCATGGACTCTCCTCCAGAATTCCGTAATGACACCACATTCCCAAATGATATGCAGGAAAGTACCCACCATACCACATCCCCTCCTACATAGGCCGTCCTCCGAGAATCCCATGTGAATCAGCCTTGGCCCCGTCACATACACTCGATGCAGTATTTTAAGCTGCACCAGCCTCAGACGCGACGGGATCGCAACCTCCTTAGGAGAGGAAAAAGCAGACTGCAAATCCTCATCGTCCAACTCGAGGCCATCCCTAGTCCACTGGTCCCTCAGCCCCAGAAGCATGTCCGCCCGGACGTTGATCAGTTTCTTATAGATGAGCGAGATCGTGCTTTCGGGCATATGGCCATCAAGGACCCGATCCTCCAAAGGAGAGGACTCAGGCACCTTCTCACCCTCTACGAGGACTGATCGGAGGGCGTGACGCACCTGAATATATCGGAAACACTCGGAAGGCCCCAGCTCATACTCCATCTGCAACTCTTCAAAGGACTTTACCTTCCCCCTTATTCAGCACATCTCCCACCCTGGAGATGCCGATCAGGTCCCATTTATCAAAACCTTTTGTGTGCCAAAGCCTTCCCAGCATCTCCGATTCAAACAGCGGGGTAGCGAGGGTGAGCCTACCCTTCCAGCCCAGCGAGTCAGTTGCCATCTTCCACACACGCACCGCCACACCAGTGGGCCCCGTGAGGGACGAGTCTAGGGACCGCGAGTACAACGCCCTGTAGTAGTTACCACCACGCAGCAGCCACCTGTCCATGGCATACCCAGGGCTGAGGGCAGGGCCATACAACCCATGATTAATCGCGCTCAGCTGGGTGGCCCAATAGTACCGTCGGATGTCTGGGAGCGCAATGCCCCCGTCGTACCATGGAAGCGTCAACTTTGCAATAGCTATTCGCGGCCACCCATCCCACAGCAACGTTCGTTGGAGGCCTTCGACCTCCCGAAAGTATTTGGCCGGTACCCAGTCCAAAGTATTCTGCAGTGCGTAGAGGAAGCGGGGAAGAGACATCATTTTGAACAGGGCCGCACGCCCAACGAGGGAGAGCGGCAGCCTCCGCCAGCCTTCAACATCCCGCCTCAGGCGTGCCAGGGGATGGAGCAGGTTCTTCTCATATCGCACAGCAGGGTCCATGGAGATAAAGATCCCCAAGTACACGAAGCCCTGCTGAGCGACCTGTATCGAGCATGTTCTAGGGATCGGTGGTACCTCGCCACTAAGAACATACAAATACGATTTACTCCAGTTGATAACGAGACCCGAGTTCCTACCAAATGATGTGAGTACGTCACAGACCACTATAAGTGATTTCTTGGGTGAGGCAAGATACAGCAGGATATCATCAGCATAGAGCGAAATACGGTCCTCGTGTTCAGGCGACCATCTAAGGCCCCGTATATCCGGGTGCCAACGTATCCACGCAGCCAGCGGCTCGAGGGCGAACAACAAAGGCGACAAGGGACAACCCTGCCGAGTACCCCTCCCAAGCTGAAACGGAGTCGACGCCCGACCATTCACCACCACACTCGCAAGAGGCCCCTCATACAGCAACCTCACCCAGCTCACAAAACCGTGGCCAAAGCCGAACTTGGTCAGCACGGCCCACAAATATGCCCATTCGACCGTGTCAAAGGCCATCGTGGCGTCGAGAGACGCCACAATAGCTGGTTTACGCAGCGTGCCCGCCCTGGCGATTACGCCATGGAGGCGCCGAAGATTTAACGCTGTGTTTCGGTGCGGGATGAAGCCGGATTGATCCGGGTGGACCAAGTCACCGAGTACCCTAATCAATCGGGTCGCCAGGATTTTGGCTAGAATTTTCGGCTCTGCGTTGAGGAGTGAGATAGGCCTATATGAGGCGCACTTATCTCGGGGTTTGCCCTCTTTGTGTATAACCACAATCGTCGCCAGTCGCTGGTCCAACGGGAGGGTCCCACTCCCCCGCGCCTCCACAAACATGGCGCGCAGGTGAGGGGCGACCCTATCCGGAAACAGCTTGTACAGATCGACCGGCAAGCCGTTCGGTCCCGAGGCCTTGCCCGAGTTTAACGCGCGGATGGCCCCCGCCACCTCGTCAACCGTTATGTCACCATCTAGATCGTCCCTATCTATATCGGAGAGGCAGGGCAACTCGATATCACGGAGGAGGTCACACGAGTCCTCGGGCGGCCTGTCCGACACTGAAGCATAAACCCTACAGAAATAGTCCGAGAAACACTTTACAATCCTCTCAGGTTCCACAATCGCCTCTCCCCTCTCTCCCGTCAACTCTGGCACAACTCTATTGACCCGTTCTTTTCTGTCCAGCCAAGCCAGGAGCTTCCCTGCCTTGTCACCTACATCATACAAACGGCCCTGCTGTTCCCTACTGAGGGTCTGTGACGGATCCTTTCCCCCGGTCCCCAATCCCTCACGCCCACCACCCGGATTACCTCCTCTCCGGAACTGTCCCTTCCCGGATTCCCGATTCCGAAGGATCTCCAAAGCGTCCGTGACAACGGAATCCCCACCCCTCTCTCTCTTTCAGGGTCCATTCAGGAGTGACGACGGAGCGGAAGGAGTCGCCCGATGCCACGGAAGTCCCGCCTACCTACAACCAGACGCCCACAGAAAAAGCGGATCCGAAGAGACTGGAGGAGTCGAAAGATCGTGGCAGGAACTCTCGGCTGGCGAGCACGTGGAGAACGAAGACGGAAGTGGAGAACTCGAGGAGTGGTCAGAAGAGTGGTGGAGTCCCACGGAGGAAGCTGGAGAGCGGCCGTAACTCGGAGGAGAGTTACGGCGGAGCGCGTGAGTACCTTCCACCATACCCTCAGTCTGTTAGAGTACTCTATGTACCCATATAATCTTCCCTTATATATAGCCTCTCTCTATTCACCATCCCGTCCCGTCACCTTGTAACTTATGTACAGCACCCTACACCGTGTACAGACCCTGTTCTCACGAACCTTCCGAGCACTCTTCCTTTACCAACCCCTGCCTTTTCCCCTCTTACCCTTTCCCCACACAGTCTGCTTACTCCTCTTCACCTTGTGGTAACGGGGCCAGCGTCTTCATCTGAGTCCCAGCAGGACTAACGGCTCCTCTTTCTTTCTCTTCCGGTCCTCCGAGGAACTTCCACACTGTCTAGGGTCACCGATTACAACCAAGAACGGAGACGTCCCTGAAACACCGACCCCGACGACCCGACCGCGACGAGGAGTTCTTCCACAGCTACATCAAAACCCTACACCTGTGTAAACAGAACTTCTGTTCAATAAAACAACACTATAGCCCACTATATCTGGCCTCCTCGTCTGACTTTCCGGCCCGCAATACCCACACGCCGACAGGGTCTTAGCGGCGTTCGTCACCAGGTCCTTATACTCAGTTTGCTTCAAGCAAAGCTCATGCAGTGAGGCCTCTGTAACCTCCTCCTCTAGCGCTCCCTCCAGAGCCGCGATCTCCTCCTCAACCTGCAGAACCTCGCCATCTCTCCGCCGCTTGGCAGCTACTACAAGGGAGAGGGCTTCCCCTCGGAGCACGGTCTTAAATGCTTCCCACAGCGACACTGCCGAGTCCACGGATCCCTGATTGTCCTTGAAGAAATTATCTACTTTCTTTACTAGCGCGCTGCGCATCTTGGGGTCTCGGAAATACCACGGGTTGATAGGGGCCACCCTTCCTCCTCCCTCCCGACCTAGATCCAGCCGGATCCATACTGGCGAATGGTCCGATATACCACGCGCCAAGTGCCTCGCCTCGGAGACCAATGAGGCATGCGCAGCCAGAGTGAGTAGGTAATCAATCCTGGAAAGGCTACCATGTGCCCCGGAGTGGAACGTGTATTGGCTCTGTGTGGGGTGCCAGAGCCTCCAGCAGTCTATCAGGCCAAGCGTGTCTAGGAAGTCTGGAAGCCACTTCTGAGCCCCCCCTGTGTCTCTGGGCGGGTGTCTATCCAGCAAACCGGAGCCAACAGCGTTGAAATCACCTCCCACCACAAGCATACCCCCCGGGAGATCCAGCAAGGCCCTACCCAGATCTGTGAACGTGGAGGCCTGCAGGGCCGGCGGGACATAAACCGAAACCAAGACCAAAGTTCTTCCTTCCCACCGCCCCGCCACCGCCACAAACCTCCCCCTATCATCAACAATGGTGGAGTCCACCTCAAATGGCAGCGAGGCTCTGACTAGGATGCCCACACCCCTGGACCCGGAAGAGAATCCCGAATGTGCTATGAATTTATAACCCTTCCTATTCAGGGCATAGCACGTATTACCTATAAGATGCGTCTCCTGCAGCAGGGCAACATCCGGCATTGACCGTTTCAAGAATTGCAAAACAATCCCACGCTTAATGCGATCCCCCAAACCATTAACATTCCAGCTTATAACACTTAAACCCCTACCCCCCATCCTCAAACGTAAAGAGGCCCACCCCACACCCGAAGAGCCACCATGTAACAGTCCTGGAAATAATCACCATGCCTTGCAGTAATAAACCCCCCAACAACAAACCCAAAATCCCAGAAACCCCCCCCACCCTGCACCCCTGCTGCAGCTTACAAAGCCCCCCCAACTTGCAGTGTGCCTGTCGCCCTACAAAAACCCAAAATCTACAAAAAGTACCCTAAGGGAGGAAAAGAGCACCCCTCGTCCTCCCGCAACCCTCCGCATTTACTGCACTCTATTCAAGTCTTCAAATATAGCCAAATCGAGTCAGACCGGCTCCGAGAAATCAGCCCTGCCCATCCCGGCCACTGTCTCCATCCTCGGCAGTGTCCGCCCCCGTCCGTCGTCGGGGCAAAGCGTCCAGCCATTCATCGGCCATAACAGGAGAGTCAAAGAAGAATGTCCGATCTTCGTGCACCACATGTAATCTGGCAGGGAAGAGCATGGCATACTTCAGATCCCTCTCCCGGAGCCGCCTCTTCACCCCCAGAAAGCCCTGTCTCTGCCTCTGCACCTGCTGGGTGAAGTCCGGATAGAAATTCACCGACGCGTTCTGGAAGGGGACCGGGCCCGTCACCCTCGATGCTTGCAGGATAGCGTCCCGATCTCGAAAATGAAAGAGCTGGGCGACGATCGGCCTCGGCGGGGCACCCGCCTTGGGCCTCCCACCCGGCACTCTATGGGCCCTTTCAACCGCAAAGAACTTTCCAAGACCCTTAGGCTGCAGATGATTAAGCACCAAGTCCTCGACAAGCAGGTCAACCGAAGCCTCATCCGAGGACTCCGATGACGCGCACGTTGTTGCGCCTGGCCCGGCTCTCAAAGTCCTCCAGCCGGCGAGCGGCGAGATCACTCTCGGTCCTCAGCTTACGAACCTCGGTCTGCAGTTCCGTGACATCATCGGTGAGGCCCGTGGTCTTGAGGTCCAGGTTCTTAACCCGTTCATTCGTTTTGCCCAAGTCCGCACGGATCAAGTTGACATCCACCAAGATGGCGTCCACCTTATGCGCCAGGGCATCAAACTGTCTCCCAATCGAAGTCTGCATCCCTTCGAGCGCGCCCATGACATCCTGTAGTGAGGGCTCCGGGGCCAAAGGCGAGGCCGCCTTCTGGGTATCCAGCGACTGGCTCGACCCACTCGGTGATCCCTTCTGCAGAGCATAGCGGTCCATGCTATTGACTTGGGTATAGGCTCCCCGCCTGGTAGACTTAGCCTTCAGCCGATCCACCTCTGCTTTGCCCGACATGGTTGACACCAGGCAGGTCGGTTCAGATAAGACGGGTCCCTCTCAACGAAAGGATTCAGGAGTGATCAGTTCTGCAGTGGGCTGCCAGAGTAGCCTGCAGAGCGTCCATAGGGTAATAAAGCCACCAAGAGCTCTCCAGGGGCAGGGCTGACAAAGGGAGAGAAAGCGAAAGTGAAAGGACGGGGACCTCCGTCCGACAGTTCACACCTCGCCTGGCCGTTGTTGTTCAACTAGGAGTCGGGCATCCTGCCAACTCTAGCCCCTGGCATCCCCGGGAGATAGGCCGCAATCTTCCGCCAGGCATAAGTCCGGTTCCCGGTGGGCGATCCGACCGCGGGTAGCATCAATCGCCTCCCTGACAGGTCATCCACACGATGCCATGCATACCGACAGGATTAAAGACAGGATAGTCGACGGAGGGCGCGAGGGTCTCGGGAGCTCTGAGCTCACGCGGCCATCTTGGTCAAGCGCTAGGCTCCTCCCCCTGCTGTTCAATCTTAGTTAATCTGGCTTCAACTGGGAGAAGGAGAAGGCTAAATAGATCACTCAGTTTGGCTAAAATGGCGTCCTCAATCAGCGCCCCCACCCCCTCACAATTATCCTTATCCTTAACCTGTGGTATCGTTCCCATAGTTAATTAATGTTCTACTTATGCGGCAAGGGTGTCCGGAGGGTTAGTAATGGCCTGCTTCCTAGCATTAAGTACAGGTACAGTGATAGGCAATTTATTTTTTATCGACTTACCTCTCTTGTCTTTATTGGCGCAAACCTAGCCTTGTTTGCGTTTTGTAGTTGCCCCTTGGCGTCTCTCCCGTAAAAGCCTGGTATTAGGAGTCTTGACAGGGCTAGCCACTATAGGAGGTGATAGAGCTGGTGAAACCGAGACCCTTGATTGCTCCCCCGGTCTAATGCAATCCAAATCTCGGTCAGTCGATATTGCATGCATAGATTCAGAAATCACCGGAACCGTATTACCACTAGACTGACCATGGGAATTGGGAGACCGCACATTAGCAAAATACCCCAAAGAGGATCTTCTAGCAATGGCTAAGTCTTGGGAAACCCGCCGCTCCATCAGCGTAATCCCTTGGTCAATAACTGAGTTGGCCCTAATGATAAAGTTATCAAGGGTACCGGTTAAGGTCCCGATACCCATTTTACTTCTGCTCTCCCTCAGGGCCATAATATTGTTAATGTATAGTGCTCTTAGGAGTACTTACAAATACTGGTCCGGGAAAACAATATATGAAAGGGAAGAGAGGTGGCCCAGCCTGGCCTCCCTCGGCCCCTGACGGGCACGGATGGGCCCGCCCTTGGCCCGGGCGAGCCCGCGCGCGTCTCGCGCTGCGGGAGGCGCTCAGTGCTTTTGAGGGCCTCCGGCGCCCTCTGGTGACGTCCGGTGCGTCCTCGGCGCAATGCCCCCTGGGATGGCCAGTCCTATCGCAGAGCCGTTCTCCTCACGGCTGGAAATGATGCGACGTTGGAGGCAGGCAGGCGTGAGGTGAGTGGCAGCCGTTCCCCCTCACGGCGAATGAAAATGTACGATTAGCGCGTCCCGCGCTGCGGGAGGCGCTCAGTGCTTTTGAGGGCCTCCGGCGCCCTCTGGTGATGTCCGGTGCGTCCTCTGCGCAATGCCCCCTGGGATGGGCAGTCCTACCGCAGAGCCATTCCCCCTCACGGCTGGAAATGATGCGACATTGGAGGCAGGCAGGCAGGCAGGAGGGAGGTGAGTGGCAGCCGTTCCCCTCACGGCGAATGAAAATGTAGGATTAGCGCAATATGTTCTGGCCTGTGGGACATGCAGCCAAAGCCCCTACTAAAGAGGGTTTTAGGGCACTATCTGTATCTGTCCACTGAATGCTGAGAGCAAGAGATGGCCATCAGTTAGACCCAGCACTTAAGTCCTTGTAATTGAACCCAACCTCCAGGCCATATTGGACATAGTTTGCAGCAATGCTCTAGCCTTTTGGCTTTGCCCATGCTTTTTCTTTTGCTGCTGAATGTTATTTTGTTAAATTTTATTACAGAACAATTTAAAGATGGCCGACTGTGCATTTCCAAGTAAGCACATTGGACTGTCTTCTTGAAATGTTTTTTGTAATAACATTTTACAAAACAATTGAACGATAGCTGCTTATCCGTGCACAGCTTAGTCTGCCATCTTTGAATGTTTTTTTACTTTGCTTTTAGATGTAAGCCTGTGTATAGGAAGGTTGTAAAGTATCCCTGTAGTGCAATTTAGTACCCTTTGAGAAAAGTACTGAAGGAAACACACAAGTAAACTTTTATAGTAGTCTAATTTACTGATGACTAGTGCATTGATCATAGTTTTAAATACATTAAAAGGGATATGTGGGTGCATTTTGCATATATTTAGGGCTTGAAACGAGGCTGGTGGTTGTGCTGCTGTTATTAAGAATTCCAAGAAGGTAGGGAAATATATGGTTTACATTTTGGAAGAGTTTATCATGAGTGTTAGGATGCCCATTCAGTGAAAGATGGGTGTGAGGTGTTCAAAGACCCTTCACTCAAGGTGAGGGCCAAACATAGGAGATGGGAAGATTGGACTGTTGTCTGCTTAAATGATATGCAATAGCCGATAGTGGAGTGGAGTGGAGCGCATATAAAAATTATTTGGGTTTGAGACTTATTTAACACACAAATTAAGTTAATCATTCAAGCACTAAAATCCTTCCTTACTGTGGTGATCTATGCAGACAATACCACAGAATGCAGAATAGCAAGAAGGCACCCATTTACTTCTTAAAAAACTTGCAACTGGCTGTCCTTGATAGTCTTCCACTCTGTGTGGATTGATAACATCAAAGGAAAAAGCCTGAACATGCATCTCCACTCATCTCAAAAGTGAGACGTTCCTATGTTCTCAACCTCTTTTCAAGACCTGTACTTGAACACTCATTGATATAGACATCAAGTCTAAACTAAAAAAAATTGATGTTTGCTTCTTGAATTGGCAAAATGCCCAAATTTCAAATGAATAAGCTTGTATATGGATTGACTTAGGCATGTCTGTACTCTTCCTTTAAAGCCCTCTCCAAGTGAGGCTCCTCCAGAAGTCTCAGTTGAGCCTGTGGTGCTCAGTCATCCTGGTGGCTCCATTTAGACCACCCCATGTCTGGGTGTCTAGGATCAGCTCCATAGGCTTCCGAAGGACCATGTCCGCCTCCCCCAAGGGAGAGACTTCTTCTCCCTGGAGTAAGGGAGAGTGTTATAGCCCTCTTTTCCGTCACTCTGGTACAGCACATGATTCCTGAGGAAGCCTTCAAAATCGGAAACACTACTGACACAACGTTAACCTCTTGAGGTCTGGTAAAAGTTCTTACAAGAGCCCACTAAAATAGTAAATGGCTATGGTTCTATTATTAGATTAGCAGCGAACATCAACCTACTTACCTGCAAGGTGGATGATGTGAGGCCTTATTCAAGTCACTTGATTGACATGGAAATGCTTATAGATATTTGCCAGCCCAACCATGGAGGCCATTTTGAGCTTACCAGAATAGTTGTTTGGTATCTTTAACCATACAGATGAAGCTTATAAGTAACATTGTATGGTCCTAATGTATTTTCTCTTGGCAGTAGGCAACCTTAGGGACTGAGCCTGGTCCTAGCCAGGTTGATGCATAAACTGAACCAATGCCTTCCTATGATATCAAGCTTCTAAAACAGAAGACTTCTTTCATGTAAACCATAGTAAAGGCCATGGCATAAGTAAACTGCACGCCATTTGTGCCTTGGAGCCTTTTACATGATTCCATAGGGACAGAATAGTTCTCTTAACTAAACTTTCCTTTTTTCTACAAGTAGTGCTGAAATTATTTTTAATTTGGAGATTATTCCTGATATTATTCCCATGTCCTCATGCTTATTTGGAAAAAGAGACATTTTGTAGTTTGGATGTCAGGCTAACTGCTTCTTTGTCAACTGAAGACACACAATTGATGGACGGAATGCATAACAAGTCAAAACATTCACCCCCAGTCGAGAGATCTGGGTTGAATCCATCATTCTTTTTCTCACCATACCACCCCAGTTTAGACCTGGCCATATGCAAATCATTCTTGACCCTGTGCCTCATGGAAACAGTCCAGCCCGAACTGCCAAGGCAGGTCCTCCCTGGACCGGAAACAAGCATTCTAGGACCGGTTTCGGGGTTTCACCCCTCATCAGCCAGGATAGCTTAATTCCAGTGGCACAGTGAGTCCAGGACCCACGTCTGGGCATACCTGGCGCAACTGAACCATGGTCCAACTTTTGACTGCTATAGCCTCCATTGCCGTATGGAACTCATCATGCGTTATTGAAATTTACCTCATATAGTTTTTACTGTTGGTCCAAGGTGCAACCTGTTCACAACCACGTCGATCACAGTTGTAAGACCAACATATAAATTGATATTACTCAATAAATTTATTTTGAAATAGTTGATCTATCTTTCATTCCCATACATGATTTCTTCACATCAACATTATTTCAGCATAAACAATAACTAAGTATGTGGGCTCAGTGCATTTCATGCTTATTGCACTTCAGCAGGAACAGTAATTCAATGTCAGAACCACTCTATAATTTTGAGCCAGGATTAGAAAACTATATTAGATTGTTCTACAGTACTCCTGCCAAAAACATCTAGATACTAAATCTAAACGTATTAAAGAATGCACAGTGGCTTTCCCTAATGACTCGTCTCTAGATTAAACAATTTCTCAGCACTGATCATTGCCGTACCACACTATTCCTAGTTTCTTCATTGAATATCAGTCTTCTGTTAGTAGATGAGTTCACCATTGCCATTTCTGCTACCTCAACCCTCTATAATCTGTTCACTCTCTTTGTTATAGTATTACTAATTACATTTCATGTCCATATTATCATTCAGTCCTGAGGAGTCCTATGACTTTTTTAATTTGGTAACTTCACCATTTTCATAAAACTAACTCACAATCTCCACTTTCTGGTTTGGAAAAACATTCAAGAACTTGAAAAATTAGTTAATTGGTATGATTTGCTTTATCAATAAAATCTGTCTCCACAATTTTCATAACCATTATTATTCTCTTATGTTCTCTGAACCTTTTTGGTTATGCAGATCTTAGATCTGAGACTAGGTTGTATTTTATTTTCCTATCAGATGTTAAGTTCATTTGTCCAGTAGGAAACCACGGAGTGCAGTGAAAACCCATTATTTAATTTGTTCCTAACAAACCTTTGTAATTGATATTAGTAAACCAGTTAGCATTAAAGAACTTCCAAGACTGGGATATGATTTTCCTGTGTCTTTGCAAGGCCAAGAAATGACTGACTCTAAACATCAAGATGAACTTTCCAGAAGCCTTCACTTTCTTTTATCTTTTAGTTGTCTGCATTGTTACCATTACTCAATCCTTTTATCTTTAGTAGTAACATTATTTAAGTGAATATTTATCAAGATCAATATAGTAATGGCAATTTACATCCCCTATTGCGTGATTTCCAGGACTGCAGAATTATATGGATACATCTTTTTGTAAATTGTTCTCCTGATTTAAGTGCCATGTTTCAAGCATACATATTTTTGGTGCCAGATATAGTATGTTTTCCGTGAAAGTTGGTCGTGCAGTTTGCATATTGTCATCGCAGATGCTACAAGTAAATTTCAATTATTTTGCAGGCAAATTTATCTGAAATACATAGTAACATGTGGGTGAGAAATGGGCTGCAAATTAAAGGACAGGCCATGACGTATGTGCAGTCACATTTTTGTAATTCTATGATTGATCCCGACATATACCTGCTTCAGGTAAGGTGCAACATAAATTGGTCCTTAACTTTGTTACATGCTGTAACATTTTGTCCATGAAAGCATGTGAACATTTTGTTTAACGTACATTATTTTTTTTAAGGTATGTGCGTCCAGGCTAGACCCAGATTACTTCATTTCGTCTGTATTTGAAAGGTAAGAGATAACCAACTCAAATGTTTGTAAAATTGGTAAAACGTATTCCAACTAGAAACGATTTCAACTCCAGTATTTTAGGGTTAGAAACAGCACATTCTTGAAAACTAGGTTAGCGGCACAACATGCTTGATAAACGTGGGTGCCTGATACGTGCTTGGTAGCTAAGATAAACTTGAGTGAAAGCAACGTTGTGTTATTGCAGGGCATTTATTTATGCCTTTATTGTGCTCAATTGTTTGCATAAAGGTCTAAGGTTTTCACAATAGCTTTTCCTAGGGTCCAAAATTATTATTTTTAAATAAATTTGACAGAAAATATTTGCAAGATGAGGAGAAGGGTGTTCGTTTTTCTTCGGGGTCACCATTTCAAATATATTTAATAAATTAAAAAACCTAACATTGTATGAATTTTTTCCATACTCTAGGGCCCTGCATTTCTCATCCAAAAGAAAAAGCTGAAAATCCTACTGGACTCTGGTTACTCTTATGAATATGTGAATCACAGGTTTATACCAAGCTATAACTCACAAATATCTCAAAGTATTTTATTGCTTAATCAAAAATGAATTCTATGCAAAACAAATCCTACTTTTGGTGTCTAAACGGGAATTCCTAAAGAAAACTGTTTTTCAGTCAATTCCTTTAAATATTCATAGGCTCATAACAGAAGGAGCAGAGGAGCATTTTCTATCCGTACAACTGTTGTGTACCCAAAGTTAAAGTGCTAGGTGTACATGCAGGTGAATCTGTTACAGTGGCATTTTTCTTGACTCGTGATGGTCGACCATGAAGTAGGAATGAGATGCTAAGTAACATCAATTTGGAAAGAAAATGAGCTAGTTGATTCTGACTTATCCTGGAACACAGAGACAAGAAATTAACTTTGACGTAAAGGTAGATCTATCTACCAGCCCTGAAGAAGCACTGGTGCCCGCGAATCACGTGTTGGCTGTACTCTAGGTTGTTCAGTGGCTGCATATTTCATAGGTGAACTACATCAGGACTGCACCACTCAAAAATAACAATTTGTTACAAATAGTTATGGTCCGATAGGCTTCGAATTAGAAAAATATCTTCCCTGTTGTTTTTGTTCTTAAAAAGCCAGAGCCAACGCGTTTCGTCCGGTCACACAGGACTTCTTTAGGGCTGTAAGTTAGAAACATAAATAGGAGTAACATATATAATACATTGAAATGTACATGACATAAATCCCATAAATATCTATATTCAACAAAATAACGTACAAAACCAAGGACAACACCAACCCTAACCCCCACAGTACTGACAATAAATATGAACGCAGTGATATATACATCAAACATTAAAATTAAACACCACACCCCAGAGAACTGACACGTACATACCATATTTAATGTCAATCAGTACGAAATGTCAGTCTCTCTCAAAATTTGAGTGGCCCTAAATTATTAGCATAAGACAAAGAGAATGAAGAAAATGAAACTGAAAAGAAAAAAAGACAAGCATAGTAATAAATAGAAAGGGCAAGATAAGCAACTGAGAGGGTTGCTGCTAAAGAACAAATAAAGAGATATGTATTAAAAGTATCCCATAATTTGTTATTATTTAAAATTTAAAAAGGACCAAAAATGAGGTTGTCACTTAATAATCCAAAGTAATCCCCAAGAGCATCCTCATCGTTTGAGCATGAGGATAAGAAAAACGAAAAATGCACACCCATGCCATATAACTATAAGCTACCAGAAATACGTCCAATAAGCCAGATAGAGTAATAGTGCCACAGTGTCATAGAATCAAATAATGAGAAGGTGGCAACCTACCATTCACAGTTCGTAGTGGGCAAAAGGCAGTCGATGGTTACCATGCAAAGATAGCTCCACACCGTATTAACGGAAATCTGTATGGGAAAGAGAAGCATCCCATGTAGGACCAAAGTCGTAGCGTAAACTAATTAAAATAAAATTTCCTGTAACGGGTATTAACCCTATATCCATCCTGGAATGCATTTTTCCTACCTCATCCGTTTTTAGAGATACATGTTCATGAGTCGAGTCATAGCAATCATCCATCCAGATTCAATTAAGAAAAGGAGAATAGTAGTAGCAGCATCCGTGGAATAACGTGATATGATAATCACGATAATATGAGCCAGGTGCTTTTAAATTAAAAGCAACACATAGTGTACCTGCAAAGAGCGATAAGAGGACCAAATAAGTACCAAATGACATGTCACCCCCTGTATAGAGGCGAACATATACATTCCCTAATGCGTTAACAATCCAAAGAAAGGTGAAACCTTGTATATTATTACAGCGTGAAAAAATGTTAGAAGCCCAAATTTTAAAAAAATAGTACGATTAGCCATCGCAAGGAAGACCTCAGCATTCCGTATGAAGCAAACCCAAAGTACGGGCACTCCGCAATTCCTACCCGGGTAATCAACCTGTGTCTAAAAACCTGGAACACTCCACGAATTGACACATAAACCATCAAGGTCTCTCCCTCCAATACGAAAACCCAAACAAAGTGTGGGACATATAGTGCAACAAAGACGTTCCCAACGTCAAGTCCATGTCGAGGATGGTTCCGTGCTCCCAAACGAGAGTAACTAGAACCTTACCTGAGACTAGCCGTCCGGCCAGAAGTGGCATCCGACAAGGAAACCCTCTCGCCCGTAGTTTGCTCACATTGCCGATTCCTGGCATTTGTAAAACGTACATGCATCATCAATCCGTGCATGCATTCCCAAACAAAGCAAATGAGAGGAATGAAAGCACAAACACGACCGCCATCTTATAGCTACAACCATAACGATTCAAATGTCTGGATTCTATACAGAACGAGTCGTATATCAGCATGGTTTATTGGAACAAAGAAACTTTTCCGAAAGCCCGTAATGTGCAACGCAATTTGAAAAGCCTATCTAATTCCACCATTAAGTGAAAGCTCAGAGCCGATATTAACCGATTCAATTGATAAATGCAAACAGCATTGGCGAATATAATTAAATATAGGCAAGGGTAGTGAAAAAATGTATTATCCAGCAAAACATTCTTAGTCCATTATCCTTCTTAGACCATGCCCCATAGGTGAAACTGTTGCGACCCCTCATATGCGTTGAACAAACGGGGCCACCATACATATTACTAGAGCAATGGGCGCCATATTGGAATGGTCTTTTAATTCGACCAAAAGGCGATTTTGGAGTCAAATTAATGTTCCCCCAATACGGTCCTATACATATTTGTTATATTACAGTCACTACCACTTGGAACTCATCATATCAAGACGGCTAATAGACATTTATAGCATGTCGAAGATAAAAAAAAAGAGACATATACAGAACTAGATTGTTCATGTATATAAGGATGTTATGTTATGAAACATCATTGACAGAGTTGACTTTTTTTTATATACATGACCAAACCTATGAGATACAGGGAGGAGACTTTAAATCTATCAGAAACATCAACAGTCTTCTTAATTGTATTTCTGAGTACACTATCTATTGTTTAGAATGTCCCTGTAAGAAAAAGTACATTGACAGCACTATACATCCCGCTAAGAAACGCATGTTAGAGCATATGCGTGCAATCGCTAAAAAAGACACCACCTACCCAGTAGCTCGCCATGTCGAAGATTTTCATAAAAGCAAACGGGATCTGTTAACCTTTTATTGTTTGGATCAAATTCCGAAGACTGAAAGAGGGGGAGATAGAGTCAGGAAATTACGTGCATTAGAATCCAAATATATCATCAAGCTTGGTACCATGGCTCCCCAGGGTCTTAACAACGACGAGGAGCTATCGGCCCATTTGGAGTAATGGTTCACTTACCTGACAAGGGCAGTATGGGGTGCATGTATATCCCCCTTTATTTTGCCCCCTCATAATTACTAACTAGGTCACGACATGTATAAATTGGTAATCTACGGAGGGGCTAGTGACAGAGTAGACAAAAATACCAAATAGGCAATATGTACCTTGAATAGCTCTGCCAATGTAGATATTTGAAGAATGAGCCATGCATGTAGTTACTAAGTTATATTTATGGCTGTATCCATCACCTGTATGATAATTTTTGTGATATACCACCATGAGGTGCCCATTCTGGGCTGGATGATGAAGTCAAATTCACCGTTCCCTGGGTGTCTTTTATATGACATTATTTAGCCCATTCAGAGCCTCACGACGGGACTACATTGGTAGTACTGTATGTTTATCATGCTGTGAGATAAATAATGTGCAGTGGAGAATTTTACACTTTACCTCTGTTCGCTCCAACTTGTGATTTGCTACCCTTTCCCTTTTTTTTTTAAGTCAATGCACATTCAGGGCGGTATACTTTATTGACAATTGGCGTGACTCAAACACACAAGATTGGAATATAATAATGAATTACATTGTAGGAAGGTGGATATCTGACTATGGTTACCCCCAAATTTTTACCTAGTGTCTAGCTGGTTTTTCGACTTAGTTGGCCTGAGATCCTGCCATTCAGGATCTCAGCCTGGCTGTTCTCTCTTTAAAATGGACTCCATGTACCCTAGGTACATACCAAATTGGTTGGATCACCCTGTCAGCCCCTGTACCAGTGTACACTAGGTACCCAGGGCATTGGTGTATCCAAGGCCTGCCAGGGGCTGAAGCATGTATTATGCCACCCCAGGCTTGGCCTTACAAATTTGACACAACTGGCTGATCACTCAGCTGGGGTAAGTTGGTGTAACCACCTCTTACTTAGGTGTAGTATACCTATACCTAACCTTAAATGGGACACCTGGTAACCTATAAGTCACTCCTATGGCAGGCCTTAACAATCCTGAAGGCAGAGTGCTTGGTTCCATGTGAGATGGTGCTCTGGCATGAGCTGAGCCTGTCTGCAGTGGTCGGAACAACTTCCTTCTACTGTTTCCAGATATCGTCATACCATATACTCTTAAGTGCATTATGAACCTCGCGGTTAAATGCTATCTTTGGTTTGGCTTTATCAAAACATGTCGAGTAATGTGTCATACGAATTGGAATACTAATCCCTCGCCAATTCTGGCGACGGGGTTAGCATTCCACCCTTCTAGAGGGACACGACATGTACAGTACCTGAAACCCGGGTAAAATCAGACATAGCCTCAGCTCCACAAAATGGATGCTGCCACCACAGACACAAGTCTGCCCTCCTGCTGCTGGGAGTCCTTCCAGCTTGGGAGGTGTGGACAAAGGGTTTCCAGCCAGGGGAGGTGCGTGCACCACCCCAGACAGGATTTTGTGTATTGGTCAGGTAGGGCTTGAAAGAAACCAGACATGCCTGAGGCTCACAAGGAGCCTCGGTGCATATGCCAGTTCAATCCGGTCCTGGGGCACACCAGTCCCGGGCCTGGGGCGAGCTGGACAAAGGATTGGGGGTGTAACCACCCCCCTTCCTGGTCCCACCCTTAGGGAGGGACCTAGCAGGTAGTCCAGCCCCTAGAATCCGCTTAAAGGTAGGAGCTGTGTCCTAAGACTTCAGACATCCTGGAATCAACTTGAAACTAAGAAGAAGACGGGAACTTCGACGCTCTGCTGCACAGAGGACTGAAGCCAATCTCCCCTGTGGTCAGGGAGTGACCACCTTGCTAACGCAAGCACCATCCAGCGAATCAACGTCTGCTTTGCCGCCGCCTCCCGCCGGAGCCCGAGCCCAGAGACTGACAAGACCTGGACCTCCAGACCTCTCACCGCCCGATCCACAGTCCCTGAGAAGAGGAGACCCGTGGAGGCACCGAGACACGTGGAGCCAGCCATCTTGAAAAGACCACGACAAGCTGCAAGCGCAACAACCGAGGCTCCCTCCAAGTTGTGCTTTGGGATCTGAGAAGCCCAACACCCGAGCAGCATCTGCACCAAAGGTGAGCCCTCCAGCATCTCCACGATCTGCGTGGGGCCCTTCTGCATTTTGCCACTCGACGCGCCTAACCGGTTGCTGGCCCGCTGGCTAGTGGCCATCTTGGCGACGAACTTCAAGAAATACACCGCTGGTCTGGTTGCTCCAGACTGGCCCTTGCTCCCCTCCAAAGGAGCAGTCCCTCTGACCTTGCTGGTCAGAACAATCAGCTTATTTCGTTTTCCACAACAATTGCTTTTGCCAAGGCTTGTTGGCTTCGACCAAGTCGCCGACACCGCCGACAGCGAGAGCCTGCGTGGGACAGCTTGTGAACCGACTCCTGGACGTCTTCGACCTTCAGGGACCACGTGGCTGCAGAGACAAGCTACACCTTTCTTCCTGTTTGCACCCGACATCGCCTGGTACCCACCTGGTGCCACGCTGGTCACTGGCTAGTGACTGTGAACACTGTCCCCTCTGCTTACAGGTCTTCAACATCTCTGATACACCCTTGGATCCACCGCATCTCTTCCGGACCGACCGCCTGCAGCATCTTTGTCTACAGGCTCCATTGAACAGATAGAAGAAACCCGACGCACTTCGACGCCTATGCACCCGCTTCCTGTGGGTGAGGTAAAGCTGGCACTCCGGTGCCCAAGTGTAGAGTATCATCTCTAGTGTCTGTGTTTCCAATCTTGAGTTCATAGTCCATCCGGAAGATTCCTTTTGCAGTAACTTTGTACTTTTTACGCACCCATTGAAAACCTATGGGAGCTCGCGTGTGACTATTTGCTCTGCACACGCAACCCGTGGACCTCCTGGTCACTAACTGAAGTTAGCTCCTTGTAGGCCCAGCGATTCTAGAGGCCCTAGGCCTTTTCCCTTTTCTGTTCGTGGTACTTATACCACTATTTTAGTATATGGTTCGAGTGGCCACCAGGGCCTATCCATATAAAGTGCAACTTCTGTGTATTCTACTGTAATCTTGTTTGACGATTTGTGCTCCTGTGCTCATAAAGAGACTAGGGGTTACTTTGAGAAATAAATACATATATATTTTGAATATATATCTGTGTGGTGTCCTTTCATTGGTATAAAAGGGGGTTGCAGTTGGTAAAACAGCTTGCTTAACACGTTTCACGAGTTTAGCCTCAAAGACTGCTTAGCCTACGCTACCACTAGGGCAGCTAGTCCGAAAAGGTTGACTTACAACCACACCATAAGGGTTGCTTGGCATGGTACAGGGTGGTCACTTTAACTAGTGAACATCATATACCAGGCCAACTTCTCACACTCATGAAGCACGATATTCAATGCAAGGCTTTTTCTTCTTTTTTCTTCTGTTAACTGTACAGATGTATATAAGATATGAGGTTACGGCATCGAAATGATGAAACCTGTAGATACCGTTTTTTATCTGAAAATGATGCTTAGCTTTTCCAGATATAAAAGCCAATTGAGATGACTGTAAGCATTGGGAAGGTGTAATATATTTTGTCAAGTGATTAATTTTTTAACTTGTGTTTTATTGGTGCCACAGCAAACATTAAGATGGCCGATGTATGAATTTAGCTATCTTCTATGTTTACCACTTTTATCGCTTTTTTTCACTTTAAATATGGTGGTGTTTTGAAATTTAAACTGACATTGACAAAGCCGGAGTGGCGAAAGGAGTCTGTCAGCACTGAGGGGGGTTTGAATAAAGAAAGATTGTTTCACAAATTCTTGTGCGTGCTCCTGTTTGTGTCGGCTGACACAATTCTGGTCTACGACCGTGTGTACATATATAATGATATCAACACACTGTGAGAGTGTACACATTCTATGTTCTTTCCTCGTTGCAGTTTCTTGGCCCCAGATTTTTCTCTCTCTTTTTCTCTATCTCTCTCCTATTATGGGAGCGAGCCTTGTGTGTGTTCGGCTTCTGCCAGTATCCTTTCACCAATGTACCTCAGTGTATGGTTGGTCAGTATGACTACCTGGTGATACACTCTGTGTCTTTCTGCCGACGCATCTGTGCTGTCGATACTACGTTTAATAGGCTTTTCCACGTGTGTGGTGTGGCTCCACGATTCACATAGTCTACATATGTGTATCCATACTTCCCACATACACGTATCTCCTTTTAGTTATGGTATTGTATTTCTCTGCATGGGTGACATCTGTCTCTATACAGGTCCATCGTGGCATCCACTGTTGTGTATGTTTATTTTGTACTCTCTGACTCTGTTGTACTGTTTTGTCTTTTCTCTGGGACATTATTTTTTGCATATCCTTGGATCCTGTGCACAGTTCTGCTTCTTATTCGTATTGCAGAAGCTTATGGATTCCTCCATCGTGCACTGACCATTCTGGTTTCTATGATCTTTCCTCGTCCCTTCCTGAGAGGTAAAAGTCTCGTACTGTCCTCTGACGGACTGTGGTGCCCTTACCTTTACTTGTTGTTGCTCCTTTTACGGAGCTTAAAGGTCTGTTGTCAGTCACGCTTACACTTGCTGTCCCCACCTGTTTTGGTCCATCTTCTTGATGGATTAGTTCTCTTATGGAACCTGGTGGGGTTGAGTCGCAGACCCTCCTCCAATGGGGTTTAGCTTTGGTATCTATTCTAAGTTAAGGAATCTGTGGCTAGATGTCTCTATCAGATGAACAAGTTACTTACCTTTGGTAACGATGTATCTGGTAGAGACACAGTCTAGCTGCAGATTCCTTAACGCCCACCCATTCTCCCTGTTCTGTGAGGACCTTTTCAGGTTGGGTTCTTACCCACTGGTCTTTCGGCCAGTGCTCTGCCTTCATGTGTGTTTCTCTACTTCACATCCTTCACCAGGTCAGGATGTATTATTCTGTTTTTCCGGTTGCTTCTTCACCCATTTTCACAAATGGGTGGTGAGTTCATATGTCCATGCACGCTCTTGCACCATGGTCCTATTCCAGTGTGGAAATTGGTCATGTCCTTCTCCCCTCCCTCCCTTTTTATCCATTAGTTTGGGGCCTATTTGACTTTGATACAGTCAATTGATCAGATTTAGTGCTTGTGGTTGCACATTCTCTGTTGCAGGAATGTTCTCACTTGCCATAGCTTCATGTTTGTAAAGTCTTGTTATCGATTCCCATGACATTCATGTGGTGGCAGACGGCTTGTTGTTTCCCGTAACATTTGTTTGTTGTTTTGCTTCATAGGAGGGTATCGTTCTTTGTTTATGCAAGACCGCTTCTACGGGCAGAGTACACTGCTCTTGCCCTTCAGTCACTTAGATCATGTAGTGATTTTCTCTAACATGCAGGGTGATGTTTATCTCCATTGTTGTCTTAACCCCTTCCCTGCTCATGACGGAACCACTCCGTCATGAGCCACGGGCGCGCTGTGCTCATGACGGAGTGGTTCCGTCATGCTGCGGCCGTTGGCGGCCGCTCCGCCCACGCGGCACTGATTCCCCGCCCGTGCGGGCGATCAACGCAAGTGGGCGGAGTCGTGACGGAACCACTCCGTCATGAGCACAGCTCGCCCGTGACTCATGACGGAGTGGTTCCGTCACGAGCATGGCGGCGCCGCGCTGACCCCGAACCCCCCCCAGCGCCGCGGCGGAATTCGTGCCGCGGCGAAGGGGTTAAAGATTGTAAACCCTTTTTGGCACACTGTTCCCACACAGTCAGTTTTAGTATTGGCTCTGCGTTGTGGCACGGAACAGTTTCACAGTAGAAAACTGACGTCATCGCACTGGGAGGGACTTGTATGTCTCCACTGATGTCATGTTCATGGACGATGTCAGAGCGGAACCATGTGATGCCGTCCCCCGGCGCGCAGAGGTACTGCTGAAAAATCTGCGGATCCAGATTGGCGCCTGGATGATATTCTAAGGAATCTTCGGCTAGACTGTGTCTCTACCAGATACATCGTTACCAAAGGTAAGTAACTTGTTCATCTCTGCAGCAGGTGCCTTAACCCTGTAAAATATTTTAAAATTCAGTCTTTTCAACCAATTAAGCAGAGCAGATTTACTGTCATGTTTCTTCTTGGTGCCAATGTCTTAGTGACAGAGCTTACAAAAAATAAATGTATAAGTTGAGGCCTAGATTTTGCATCCGGGTTGTGTAACTTTTCTGGCACAACCCTGATGCAAAATCTATTTTCGGATCTGCAGAGCTACACAAATCCCGTTTGTATGGCTTTGAAAAAAGTTAAAAAATTAAAAAAAACGAACACAACGCAGCACATTGCCCTGCTTTGTGTTACCTTGCATCAGGTTAACGTTACTTGGTGCTGGTTGGGCGTTCCTGTGCATCCACCCTTTTATTTTGATGCAAACCCATATTTACAAAGACTTGTGAAGATAGGTTTGCACCAAACTGGTGAGTCTACCTGAGGCTGGCGTAACAAGGAGAAATATCTTTATTTCTCCTTGTTATTTCCTCTTTGCATGTATGCTACATTCTGCAGCACACATAGAAAGAGGAAATGGCTTCATAGGATAGTTTTTGCGTGGCTTGGTAAAACAAGCATTGGCATAGCCAATAGGTCTCGTTTTTGGGACCTTATATGTATTTAATTATGCAGCACAATATCCTTGGTGCAACAACATCAACTGTTGCATAGCTAAACACTTATAAGGTCCCAAAGGTGGGACCTATTGGCTATGCCAATGCTTGTTAATCTTTCCTATGCTGCAACCCAACATAAACTAGTCGCGTATTCACTCTTCCAACAAGCCTTCAAACTTGCAAGTAACACCCAACTTACACAAGGTTGTGACATAAGTCTCAATGGATTCCTTTGCCCTTTGCATACGTCTACCGAAATGGTAGTGCTCCAAGATCGTAATCACTTTTGGTAGATAGTCCCTAAACCAATTTAGCCAATAATATCTCAAACTCATTAAGATTGTCAGTATCACTTACACTTAGGTCAGGTAAATGTTTGAGGACCTCTTGACCTTCGGGTCCATAGCAGTGCAACAACAAAGAAGTCTTTCTCCCATTACTTCGTGAGACACTACACACAAATGCGTAATTCATAAAGACCATTTTACACATAGACCACCTAATGGGTGGTTTTCCTGGTTTAGACAAAAAGAAGGGTGGAGGCATAACATTCTGCATCTTTAAGAGGAATACAGTAAATAGATACCAGAAGCAAAGCCCAGGACCTAAATATCAGAACACCAATGTGTGACTTTCACACCTTAGACAATCAATATACCCATCACACAGGAGGGCAGTTCACACCTGAAAATGACCTAAATAATTTCAGCTTACTTTCCTAATACTAAGAGACAAAAGTACATGCTTATTAACTAGATATTCTTGAAGCTAAGCAATTATGAAAAATTAGCCACTCAAACATTAAGCGATGAAAAATGTTTTAAAAGAAATGGTGCGCCCATCACCATTGTAAATCCACCAGCAGACACGCAGTAAGACAGATCACGTAATATCACCATTCACCATAGTTCATAAAAAAAGACCAAAATGATATGCAGTAATGCGCCTTGAAGATTCTGTTTACATTTCCCTGCATTCAGTCTGAGTACAGAGATGGCAGGGGGAAAAGGATAGACACTTAGCAAGATCGAAGGAAGAGAGAAAGTGGGAGGGGGAAGAGGAGGAGCCGTGCAGAGAGGAAGAGGAGGTGCAAGAAGAGGCAACGATAGGCAGAGGTAGGCGCCGAAGTCGAGAACATGGACTAAGTAGGCAAGAGATATGTAGGATGAAGAAAGTAGTAGCAGAAGGGGAACAGTCAGGCGACGGAGGGATGCAGGGAGAGAGTAGTAGTGGATTTAAGGTGGGCACAGGGTGGTAGAGAGCAAGAAACGGGACTGAAGCACAGATGAGAACACAGGAGAGGGCAGAAAGAAGGCAGGTAAGTTAAGGCTCAGAAACGGAAGGGGGTGTCAGTGGATGAGCCAGGAGAAGGTTGCAAGATGGGAGAGAGGGGGAGACAAGACAGGGAGAGTGAAGGAGAGAGGCAGAGAGTGACTCGGTGCTCACAAAGCTCAGAAAGACACTGATCCGCACCTACCTGAACAAGACGCGCGGCCGCCAGACGCGCTCTGTGGGGGGGGGGGAGGAGGAGGAACGTTAAAGGCGAGGAAGACGGAGAGGCGGAGGCGGAGCAAGGCTTGTGCGCGTAACCGCAAGCTCTACGCCTCACTAAAAGCTGTGGTCGGGCTTTTTGAAGTCCACTAACTAAAAGTCTCGCCAGAGCAGCGCGCGCGCTGTTGCATGGCTAAACCTTGTACCTTATAAGATTTTAGCCATGCAACAGTTGATGTTGTTGCACCAAGGATATTGTGCTGCATAACTAAATACTTATAAGGTCCCAAAAGTGAGACCTATTGGCAATGCCAATGCTTGTTTATTCAAGTCTGTCTCAAAGCGCTTTGAGACTGCGGAAGCCCATGTTGGCACATTATATTTTGTATAACATCTGTGAGACAAGCCTCGCGCCTCCCACAAGCCCAGCTCTCTGCAGCCTTTGGTGAGCGATGTCTGTCAGGTCCTAGGACAAGCAGTTCACTATCCCTCTGACTGGGGAAGCACCGATGGAACCCGCCCAGTGGCCCCCTATGACGTCACGGAGCCCACAGGCATGCTGGTCTCACAGGTTACAAGAAAAGGCTGAAAACCTGTGCAGCTCAGCGTTGAAGCGCTTTATAGGAAAGTGAGTTATCAATTTATAGGTATATGGGTAATGAAAGCAGGTATAGACGATTGGATGAAGCCCACCTGTGACTCTGTTGACCCTGGCATACCTTCTACAGGTTTCAACAGGATCCAGTTACTTGCACATATGTTCTTTGGAAGCTATTCATGTTGGTCCCAGTTGCACCTCGGATCTGATTATTGTTGGGTGTGATGGTTTCAGCTGATATTTTTATTTAACCAGTAGAATTTCTCTAGTTTCTTGTGTTGCACGTCCATGGCCTAGCGCCCAAAAACCCATATATCACAAGCGGGCGCAGCTGAAACAATTTGTATGTCCAGTTAGAGGGTGTCTTGGTTGAGAGTGTGCCAAAAGCCACCGGAGATGGTGAGCGGGTTGGTCAAATGCGCAGGGGTGCCCGTCGCGATGGCCTTTGGTGATGTCATGGGAGAGATGAGAGTGATGGGGGTGGAAGTAACCTCCAAACGCAAGGCAGGGTGGGACGCAAGACAAGGGTATGCGCTTCGAGAGCCATAGAGAGGTGAGGAAGGGAAGGCACGGTATTGGCTAGACGCAGAGAAGAGGGCGAGGAAAGGGAGGAGAGAAGGTCTCTTAAACAGAGACAAACCGGTGAGGGACAGGAAGTTCAGAGTCTGCAAGGCAGACCCTCACTTGTGAGGAAAGGCAAGGCATGAGGTCTGCGGAAAGAGGTGGCGGGAGGCAAGATGTGAGGTTCGCGAAGTAAAAAGAAACAGGTGATGGAGAGCAAGGTCTTTGGTCTGTTGGACAGACAGCAAGGTGGACAAAGAAAACACGTGAGGTATGTGAGACAGAACCTCCTGTTGGAGGGTGGTTGGTGTCTGACAGGCTGTAGCCAGTACAATCCTTGGGCACAAGCGGTCACAGCACAAGTCAGAGGAGTTTATTGGCATAGGAAACCCTGTTCTCAATCCCAGCGCACCCCTCCCCACTTGACAGAACGGCGTGATCCCGTGCATGGATTTACCAGCACATCTGAGGGAGTTTAGGAGAATGTTCACCACTCTCTATTGTTAGCGCTTTAAAAAGATTGTGCATTCACGGGGGGGGGTTGAGACGTTTGGCTCCAGAATAGCAGGAGGAGAGAATGTGGCGTAAGGGCCAGAGCTGTCACACTGGAACTGAGGAACTAGGTTCGAGTCTCGCCTTCGGCTCAACATCTCGTGATTCTGGGCATATTGCTTACGTTTCCTGTGTCTACAAAAATAAATGTAACTGGTGCTCGTAGAAAGCGCTCCAATAACTTTGCGCTACATAAAACTGCATTAAAAAAAAGAGCAGGGAAAAAAAGCTTGACCTTTGAACCCAGCGTGCACCATGCATGCAGTGTTCCAGTGAGATGCGTCCTGTCTGTCCTGCGCCATCCATCAAATACTTGGGGAAGTGAAGGTTAGAGTCTCTCTTTTCACAACAAGGACAGAAGCAAATGAACCATGCCCCCCCCCCCCCCCACGCCCCCCTCTTTTTGGATACTGTCGGGGTGTTGAGGTTTGTAGTTTCCCCAAGGCGAACTGAGAGGGCCCGGAGGGACGGCAAGGCCCGAGGGCAAAGAGGGCGCAGCATTTCTCTGGAGTTTCCACTGCAAAAAACTGGCATGCCCGGTTTGTTTTTTTAGAAAGTAGGCTGATCTAAGTAACGGAAACATTACGAATAGTTTGGTATTGGGGAGATAAGACATGTTAATGTTCATTGCTTGCCACCTAGGTCAAATAGACTCTTCACATGTCTCATCTTTGGTGGGGGAGGAGGAGGAGGAACGTTGAAGGCGAGGAAGACGGAGAGGCGGAGCGAGGCGCGCTTGTGCGCGTAACCGCATGCTCTATGCCTCACTAAAAGCTGTGGTCAGGCTTTTTGAAGCCCATTAACTATAAGTCTCGCCAGAGCAGCGCATGCACTGACTCCGGCCTCATGCGAGTCCTAAAAAGAAAAGCATCAAGGTAGCGCATATCGTTTGTCAGGTAGGCATTGAGTGGGTGATGCATGTACGTTTCCATACTTCCACCCATGAATTTTCATTAATATACACAGTCTTCTTGAGGCAGACACACTTGCTTTCCCTGGGTCAGCTCTCGAGTCCCACTTCCCTCTCAAAGGATTGTGGTTATTCCTCATTTATGTGAGGGGACATACCAGCTAGGCCCCGCTAGTGAGAAGTCATAGAAAGAAGTCTTAGAAAGTCAAATTGCCTCTGCGCCATAGCGTGCCAGTCAGAGCAAGTTGCCCCTCAGGCCTGCCAGCCCGGTATTCAGTCCTACCCGCTCTTACTGGAGTGGCATGCATGGAGTGGAGGTTCGTAGTGCCCTGGCACACTTCTGCGGTTGCGGTGAACAGAAGTCTGGATGCTGTGGTAGAGGCGCCTACGCGGTAAGCCTCCCTGAATCCGGCAGCAGGTCTTGGGTCCTCCTGGATTGTTGTGTAGTTGAATCGTTGCTCTTCCTCCACAGGAAACGGCTTTCTTCTCCTTCACAGCTGCATGGTGTTGGAAGCTGGCTCTGTATATACTATACCAAAGTAAGTTATAGTGTGCACAGAGTCCAGTGAATCCCCAAATGTAGGCAGAGGTAAAAGTAGATAACACCTTACTCTCTATTTATGGTAGTGTGGGCGAGCAGTAAGGCTTTACCAGAGGGTAGTGCTAAGCATGTATTGTACACACTCTGGCAAGAAATGATTTCACACACTCAAAGACTGAACTTAGACCAATTTGTTTATATAAAAATCTTATTTAGTTATATTTATTTTCTAGAACCAAGCAAGGCCTGGTACAGGTAAGTAGAATGATACTTTGCAAGAAGAATGCAGTTTGAACACAGTTGAAATGCAGTAGAATGCAATGGTTTGGTTACAGAATAATTACTTTTTACTTGCAAATAGTCGGAATTACTTTTCAGTTACTTTTCTTACACAGCTAGATATCTCTAAATAATAAGCTGGTGCATTTACTAAGGGGAGGAAAAATGAGACAATGCGTTTTGTTAGCTCAGTACAGGTTTACGGTATTACTAATGATGCACACTTAGTCCTGGGGAAAACAGAACTGGATTTACGGATCCGTGGGTAGGATTAGGACGAATGGGCACTCAAGTCGTACTGCCAGCTGCACATAGGAGACCGAGTGCAGAGAACCACACGTTGGCCGACGGGCTAAGCACAGTCATGGACTTGAGGACTGCGGTGATCAGGCCACCAATTTGGGAAACCAAAAGCTCCTGGGGTCGGGGTTAGCACTGTAGGGCCCAATCGGCAGCACAAGAGCTACACCACCAGCGGTACAGAGTTGGCTGGGTGTAGGAAGTGGTTTTGGCTGATGCTGCAGATTCGGCCAAAGATTCCTTGGATTTGGTCAGTGGCTGCCGAGGCGAGTGGGGTCTTTGGGAGTTGTCGTCTCGTGACTGCCAGCGTTCAGAGAAGGAGTCGGTCGCACAGTAGCGGTTAGTTCATCTGGATCACTTCGGTTACGGAGTCGGTCAGGGTGTCTCCTTCAGTCGTGGTTGAGGGGACCTCCCAGTTATTGGCTGGAGGTTTGGTTTAGATCTTATAGAGGTTCAGGGGTCACTGGGATCCAGGCTCGGATCGCCCGGGAGACCTCCTTAGGGTATTGTGTTGCTCGGGGTGCCGGGAGCGGAGTAATGGAGATTCACGGAATCGGCCGGAGTCAGAGTAGGTTGGTTTTTAGCAAGTCTGGTGATCACGGGAGGCAGAGTCTGTTTGATTGCGAAGGCAGTGAAGGTTCTACTGGTTCTGTTCGGCTGTGGTCTGAGGAGGCAAGGTACAGGATTGCCCCTAAATACAAAATGTAGGGGCGTTGCAGGTAGGTGCAGGTCGGGACCAATGGATCCCTTCCTGGGGGTGGGTACACTCCATATTATGCCACCCTCTAGTGGGAGGGTAGAATGAGCCTCACTCTGGTTGGCTGGGTCCACTTATATGCAAGATGGCAGGCACTGAGATTTGTGCTTCACCTCACCTCCCCAACTTGAGGGGTGGGGTTGGCAAAGGAGGGCACACATCTCTTCCTATCTCGGAGTCAGAACCGGTAGGGGCCAGTTGCTGGGAGAAGCAAATAGCTGGTGTAGCTCACAAAGGCAGCAGGCCTTTGGAGCTTCTCCGTCGTGGACCCTGCCTCTCCTGGGGGAGGAGGCTTGGCACCTCGTCCCAGGATGTGCTTTGTATCGGGACCCAAGAGCGGTAGGCTCTGGACCCAGGGATCCAGAAACCTGTCACTCAGCCAGGACACTAGAGTTAGGTCGTTTTTCAGGAGGCATCTCTAAGATGCCCTCTGAGTGCATTTTTCATTAAATCCCACACTGACATCAGTGTGGGTTTAATGTGCCGAGAAGTTTGATACCAAACTTGCCAGTTTTCAGTTAGGCCAATATGGTGCTGTGGAGTTCGTAATGGCAGACTCCCATACCATGTATTCTTTATGGCATTACTGCACTTACAATGTCTAAGAATTGACTTAGACACTGTAGGGGTACTGGGCTCATGCACCTGTACCCTCACCTGGTATAGGGCACCCAACTAGATGGGTGGCTTACCTATGCCAGGGTAGTGGGTTGTGGGCAAGGCACACAGGGATGTGTGCTATGTAGACTTTTCACTTTGTTCTGCACCAGAACACGCAGGGTTGTGTGTGTGTGTGTGTGTTTTGTTGTGTGTGGTGTGGTGGGGTGTACAGGGGTGTGGTGTACAGGGGTGTACAGGGCCTCTGAGGGTGGCACCATAGGTGCTGCAGCCCGTAGAGGCCTTCCCTGGTTACAGTTCCCTTGGTACCTAGGGTACCGTTTACAATAGGCTTACATGTGGCCAGAGAGTTGCCAATTGGGTTTTGCAACAGTACAGTTAAGGGAAAGAACATAGGCCCTGGATACCTGTTTGGCAGGAGCCCAGGGCACACTCAGTTGAAGTACATGAACATTAGGCAAAACGTGGGGGGCAACCAAGCAAAAAGGGGCAATTACTTACACATGCTGCTCCAGGGATGCAGCCCTCTCACTTCACCACAGCCCCTTCCTGGAATTCGAGATTCGTAATAGCGCACGCTCAGGTCATAGCAGCTCAGGTCATAGCATTGCACAGTACGACGGCCCTTAGTCATCACCCCCACTCGGCATACGGAGGTCATGGGCAGCGCACAGGTTTTCTGCATTCACTTTGTGTAAGCATTATCCTGCAGATATGAGAGGGGCCTCGTAGAATCTGGCCTACTCTTCTCCTGAAGTCTTTTCTGGATCTTCTAAGGTGGTGTCCTGCAAGGCGGTGTGGTGCTCACAGCAGAGGCGCAACTAGAGCCAAATTTCGGGGGGGGCTGAGCAAAAATTTCGGGGGGGGCTGAGCAAAAATTTCGGGGGGGCTGAACTTTAAGCAATAGGCAGAGTGGAGCTGCAGGGGCTCTTAGAGGGGGTGAAACAACAGCAAGGCCTCATTAACATGCAAATGGTCTTTTAAAGACCTGTGAAGTGCTCGGGTGCGGCTGCTTTTTTGCCCGGGAAGGTGTCTCAGCCCGGGCTGCCACACACGACGGGGGGGGCTGAAGCCCTGTGAGTCCAATGGGTGTTGCGCGCCTGGCTCACAGCGAGTGACAACAGGCTGTTCCCCGTTCACTACCTTTAGTTAGGATGTAATGTGCATGGATTGAGTGATACAAAATGAGGTTATCACAGCGCTGATGTTTGTTTTAATGATTGCAGCCCTCTGCTGCCATCCAGTGATCAATGTTACAAATGCTTACTTATACAGAAAAAAAAACCAATGCTCCGGCAGGTTGATATCCCCGGAGTGAAGGCCTGATTACAAAACCCTGGTAACCAGTTAGGCCAAATACTTGCTAGACAATTCTCATGCCTATGGTGCTTTATATTTGGAATCGGCGTGACTCGTTTTTTACCTTTCATCGTCCTTGCCTGCATGCTCCTGGTTAACACCACGGGCTCGAAAGAAAAACAATAACCAAAGTTACATTTTAAAACTTGCAGATGTAAACAATGAGGGTAGTTTGGACTTTGCATGAGGAGCTGCAGCACAAACAACATCTTAACAGCCAGTACTGGCATTAAGCTTATACTAGCTGATTTTAAAAATGGGTATCGACAGTCTAGTTGCTAAAATGGAGTCACATATGTAAAGGTGACCATGTTCAGGCCAGACTTGACAAATACCCTGCTAGACCGAATGAGGCAGAACATTTCAAATTTGGAAGATAAGGCAGAAGAGGTGCCATCTACGGACCGGAAATGGTTGTCTACCGTGAAGCTCCTGGAAGACAAAAGTGGGGACCCTCCTACTGTGGAGAGAGACTAAGGGACTGAAGTACAAAAGGGTTTCGCATTATTAAAGCTTGTGGTGCACAAAATACAGGCTTTCCTAGTGTAAACATACATAGTGCACCGTGCTAAAGGACATTAAGAGCCACATATGGATTTGCGAGTCTTTCTCCACGCTGTGACTCCGTGTGATACAGTACTGCAGTAGCAAACTATTGGTTTCTTCAGTACATCTGACTTTGCACTGGCCTGACCCGACACTCGGTTTCACTGACTGCAAAATTCCCAGCAGACATTAACATCAATAAGGGAAAGCCGAGCCATTGAGACCTGATGGTACGCCGACTGAGGAAATAAACTGATGCCCATCACATCTAAACTAAGAGCGGTAGTTCTTGAGATGCATTCTAAAAGCCTAATCCGTCTCCATGGTCTATGATAAAATGGTAAATCACTCCTGAAGCGCGAGACGAGCTGCCTCCTCCTCAGCTTTGACTTCCGCAAGAAGCTGAAGACCTTGCTTTTTGAGGAGCCACACTAAGCCCTAGGTTTGGGTACACTCACATGGGCTCGGTGCCGGGTTACCATCCCGAGGGATTGGGTGGGTTACAGATCTACAGAAGATGCAACATACCACACTTCAGTGAGGGTGGTACTCTTTGTTGGTTTTTGAAGTTTTCGATCAGTGATTGTTGTCTTATTTTCTCCATTGGAGGTTGATGGGTTTGGCTCTAGTTTTCCATAATGGGCTTCACTGAGGCTTAAGTAGAAATAGTTGCGTGAAACCGAATGGTGAGTGCAGCGTAGAATTGTTTTATTGTTTGCATCTACATGTAAATGTGTTTGTTTGGTATTACATATAGTTGTATTTTATCCACATGGCATGTAATAAGATGCTTTGATCAAAGTACCTCAGTGGAATATGTGGGACTAAATCATCCTATGAATGCAAAGACATTTTTAAACTATTTGAATAGGTTGATCATTATATCCAGTGCTTAATTTACATAATGTTATATCCAGTGGTTGATTAGTGCCAATATTTGCCAGTGATGACCAGTCCCAAGACATATTTATGAGCACTGGCGTTTAAATTAAAGCGTTGCGGTGTTGCATTTTTATGCCAGGACCTGAGTGAAACAATGCTGCTTTTTCTACAATAAATCAGTAGAATGGGGAGGTAACAGTGAGGTAGGCAGATTGCAAGGCTGTGTTGAAAGAAAAGGATCTGGTGTTCTATTGCAGAGAAAGCACATATTTAGCAACACCTCTTGTCATCATATACCACTTCCTTCACAGGATACAGTAGTAACATTTTGCACATGACAGTTGGTACAGAAATTAAAACCTACGGAACTTCATGCAAGAGACAAAATATAGTTATGAATAACTTGCACTAAAGCCCTCAACATAGTAAAATATATGCCATGTACGATATAAATTGCGTTCAGTACGAGGCTGTGGCGCAAGTTATGGCTTGCGCTGAAAACAACAACTGGCAAATATCTGTTTTTAGCCACTTGAGCCAGAACCATCATTGTTTTTTTCAGTGAACACACACATATTTGTGTTTTATATAATTATTTTCACTAGAAAAACAAAGGTTAAAGTGTTATATTTTGGAGAAAATGTCAACTAAAACATAAAGCATACAATTTCAAATAATAAAAAAACGGAAAATAATCAGTTATAGTTTACTGAGCTAACTAGAACTCTACAACGTTCACTCCTGCCTTGCACTGCTTATGATCTCACACATTAAATCACTGCTGACAAGTTTAATGACGTCATTGATGACATCTTCCACCATACTGTTCTTCACTTCACTCAACAAAGCGGTGCAGACTTTCAAATAAGTTTTAAAAAAAAAAGTATTACATGGTGTAGAAATATGTAAAGCATACATTAAATGAATTTATGTGCATATTGAAAAAAAAATACGTTATATCACTCTCTCTCGACATACTGCCCTATTAGGTTGCCAAGCCTTCTACTCCGCACATCCTTTTCCACATGCACAAGTTTTCACGGAGAGTCCACTTTCAGACACCCAAGCCCCATTAGTAGCCCAATCCCTTACTCCACACAGCCTCATCCTGTGCAAATCTCCTTGTGGAGACCCACTCCCTCCTGACTCCCATTAGATGGCCAAGCACATGTTACCCCCAGCCACCACCATGTGCACAGCTTTTCACTGAGATCTCACTACCTACAGACTCACCACCTCTTAGGTGGTGTTGGCGCTGTAATGCACAGTCTTTTTCTTGTAGACAACTGTGCCAGGATGCATGACGTCTCTGGAAGTGGCTGGAACATCAGGGGACATTCATTGTGGTACACAACCTGGCAGGATCTCTAAACGCCAGAGTGGGCAAACTCAGTTCCCAATATCTAGCAGATCACGAATGGCGCTTACACCTGAAGGTGGTGCAAGGTCTTTTCTGCGAATAAGAAGAACCTTGACTCGATCTGTTTGCTGCCACAGAGAATGCACAATGTCAGCATTTTGCGCGTGGGGGTTTCCAAGGTGTATCCCCCTTGGGGACACATTCCAGCTAGAGTGGTACTTGGGACTCCATTACACCGTCCAGCTGATTCTCTCCTGCCCACATTCTGAAAAAGACCAAAAAGGGCCAGGACAATGTCATTAAAATGCCTCAGATTGGGCAAGGAGAGTGTGGTATTCAGAACTCCTGGGAATGAGCATGAGCTCTCTAATCAGACTGCCACTTCGGGAGGCTCTTCTGTCACAACAGCAGGGCAGCCATTGTAATGTGTTTATGAATGGTTTGCAATGTTTGTTTCCACCCTTTCTTTTTATCATGCCTCAGTGGGACTTGAACTTGATCCTCACCTTCCTGATGTGTGCTCATTCTGAACTACTACACAGCTGCCCACTACAGCTTTTTACCCTTAGGACAGTATTCCTCATCACCATTGCATTAGCGCGATGTATGAGTGAGCTGCAAGCCCTCTCCATCAACCTGCCATACACTACTTTCTTCCCAGACTTCTGGACAAGCTGTACCTCAGAACCAGAGCTTAATTTCTTCCAGAAGTAGTGACTCCTTTTCACTTCAGTCAAAACATCACCCTACCAACGTTGTTCGCTCCACCTCACTCATCTAAAGACTAGAAGAGACTCCCATAGGCTGGATCCTTAAAGGACTCTTAGCTTTTACATCAAACAGATCAGGGAACATCATGTGGATGATCAGTTCTTTGTGAGATTCGCTGAAAGGAAGTAGGGCAAGGCAGGGCCGAAAAGGACCATCGCTTGGTGGATTGTGCTCTGCATTAAAATATATTGCGCCTTGGCTAAATAGTAACACCTGTAAGGTTGTGGGATCTTTCCATTAGAGCCAAGGCTGCTACTATTTCGCTGGCACGCAAAGTGTCTGTTCTGGACATTTGCCATGCTGGTAAGTGGTGTCACTCCACTTATTCAGAAAGCACTGTTGTCTGCACAGCCAGGTTCGATGAGAGGGGCACTTTTCCCACTCAGTCATGCAGAGCTTTTTGGTTTGAACCAGTTCAGACACACCCCCTGAGAGGTTCTGCTTTAGGGTCTATTCAAAAGGTGAAGAATCTGTGGTTAGCAGTATCTCTCAAAAGAACAAGTTACTTACCCTTGGTAACACTTTCTCCGGTAGTTAATCTATCTAAATGCAGATCACTTCCGTTCTGTGGACAGAGTTTTTTTCGACCTAAAGCGGTCACAAGTATATAGATCTGCACACTGGTCCAAGCAGATTTAGACTTCGGCTCTGTCTCTTGGGCAGGGGAGCTGGGGGAAGGGGATGGCGGACACACTGGAGAGCAGATGTCAGCACAGTGTTGTTTGTGCAATACACAATTCTGCACTACAGTTCCAGAGTGGAACGGTGACAGCGTGGAACCCCACTACTCCACTTTCCACCATGCAGGAGTACTGCTTTAAAACTTTCCAAATGCAATCTGACACCTGTGACCTTTTTTAAAAAAAGTGCAGAATCTGTGGTTGGAGTAGCTCCCAGAAAAAGTGTTACCAAAGGTGAGTAACTTATTTTTCTTTGTTTCTGTGTGTTCCTATTCCACCATATGGTGTGACTGTGTAGCTGGGTAATATCTATGTATGTTAAGAAGCCCAGACCCCCCCCCTCTACCTGGAGTTTCTTTGCTTCCTGTTTTTAGGGAGCCTATTGTTTTTGCAGGCCCAGACAAAATTTTCCTCTTGCCTCTACAGTTTGCTTAATATCAAGGTTGATACCGGAAGTAGGAGGGTCTGAAATGTATAAAAATCTGCAGAAACGTGTAAATCATTATTGCAGTTACTTGCCGCACCAGGATATACCACCCCCCCCCCCCCCCCCCAAATATGCCAGTCCAATAATTCACTTTGGACTGCATGTATAAGTGAATTATAATTAATTTGGCATGAAGTTCGTTGTAATGTGGGGGCTTACTGAATGCCTAAGTAATTGCTGTATTGGTCCATTGGAGAGGAAACCATTTTTGTAATTCCTGCTGGTTGGTTCAATGGTTCATGACATTTAATATTTGCCATTTTGCTAAATTATTTTTAAAACCTGAAGCGCTGCCATACCGTACCAGCTTCTCCATTAGAGTTGGGATCAATCCGGCAGGACATATGTTACAGGCATTTAGCTGTAAATTCCTTACCTTAGAATTCTCTGCAGGCACCAGACTGGATCCGGCAAATTTTCCAGCAGAACCTGTGCACGTCAGTTGAGGTAGTCGTGTGACTCCATTGCGACTTCTTCCACTGGGTGTGACGTCGACTGAGTCCATGTAAGTCCATCCCTGATGCTCTGACATCAATTTCTTCTTTTCTGCGCTACAACACAAATCCGGAGAAGCGGTTCCTCTGGCTCTTTTTTGGCCTACTACCAAATTTTTTCTTATGGAACAGTTTTTCTTTTTTTCTATGCTTTTAAACTTTGTGGGTCTTATGCTCAACAAATGTCAGCCACGGACCATCATTCTGTCTGTTTGTGGTGCTTGGGCGAGCAATCCTCCAAGTCATCGATCTCAGGCTCCTCACTCTAAGGTTCCTTTGCGGAGCCGTTCCAGGGGCTGTTCTGTGGACATCACTCTCAGTCGACTTCCCATGGTAAGTTTTGTTGCAAGCGGTCGAAGTTGCGCCATCCCCTAGCTTAGTCGCCTCACGACATGGTTTCCCATGGCTTCTCAAGCTGAGGACCCCGTGCAAGAGTTTCTCCCGCACCTCTCTGCCTTTCCTGGAGCCAGGGCAACTCTGACCCAAGTGAGAAATTACTATTGAACTCCCCACACCACTTTTGGGTCTGCACCTTTCCCTGGAACGCCTTCGGGTCCTAAGAAGGTGTCGGGCGCCTTGACTATGCCCACACTGGCGGGTTCGTCCTCGGCTGCAGTTAGGCCTGTGTCTTTGTCGATGCCGGTGCATAGCCCTTCGGGATTCATACCTGCGGCGCTGATCGACTCCGACTCGGTGCCGGTACATGAGCCTGTGGAGCTTGCCCCGATGGTGACGGCATAGTCTGCCGCCCTTCCATGGTCTTCTCAAGATGTAAGTGTGATGCCGGTTCGGCATCAGTCGACATCTGGTGCAGAGCCAATGCATCATGTTTATGCAGAAGAACCATCACATGACCATTCATTGGAAGATGATGAGGAAGGGGATGGTTTGGTATGGCCAATTTCTGTCTGCAGTTCCTCCTATAATGGACAGTTGATTAACTGAACTAGGTGAAGCAAGTGGGTTAGAGCTTCCCCTGCCTCTGGCCTTCTTTCTCCTCCCGGCCTAGCTATGGAAGACGGCTCTTCTTTGGCAGACATGTTGGCAAGGGTGGCTGTGCTCTTGGATTTGTCTCTTCCTTCCGTGGCTGAGTCTACAGACCCCCCATTGGGGTTCTTCATCTGGGTCAGTCAGATGTTGAAGTGATGCTACACTTTTTGTGAGGTGCTGCATGGTATTTTGCTGGGGGGCTGGACTAGCCCTGATTCTGGGGCGTCTGTGCACTGTTTGATTGCCCATAAGCACCACCCTGCCCCCCACTGGCCCAGCTTGTCTCCTTGGTCAACTAACACATCGCAGTTTCGTGATTCAGGCCGCTATGGCTTCCCATGATTTGGGTTGTCTTCCTTATACTCCGGTTGACAGAGATTCCCGGAGTCAGAATTCTTCTCTTCCACAAGTGCAGCTTTATGTTCCATTAACACATCTTGTGTCCCCTGACGTTTTTCTCATGCCTTATGGGATTAATTGGCACAGATGTTGCTGTTGCTCCTGGATGCTAATCGGAACAATCATGCACTGTTGATCTCGGATGAGCAGCAGACTGCTAGATCAATTATTCGGTGTGGGATGAATACCATTGATTTGGTTTGCCGGGCTATGACTTTCACTGTGCTGTTGCACTGGCGGGCTTGGCTCCGTACCACTGGGTTTTTGGAGACAGTTGAATCCACTTTAATAGACATGCCTTTTGATGGTCTCCATGTATTTGGTTCCCAGACAGACCCTGCTTTGTGTCTGTTTCGAACAGTCTGGGTAGTGCAGACCCTTAGCTGTTTTCCCTTCTCTTAACTTTCATTGTTGTTTTATAGCTGGGTTGTTCACGCTCGGTGAGTTATTCTAGGTGGTTTCACTGTCTCACATCTGCGTTTTGTACACTTTTTTGAGTGCCCCGATGTGGTCTGCTCCGTATAGCAGGTCACCTGGAGTGGTGTTCCTGCTGATGCAGGTCGTCTTGGTTTTTGTATTTACACTGTCGATGACAGGTTGTGACCCTGTATGGTCTGCTACCTATTGAATAGGTTTTTCTGTTAATATCGCTGGAGGGTTCCTTCCCCAACAGATCATTTTTCTGTGTCATTTTTGTCTTGAACGAAGATAGATTACATGTGTTATGTGCTCTTAAGGGCATTTTCGGTTGGCACGTTTCAGTTCTTGTTACTAATTTGCTATCCTTAAAAGGATCCTGTGGCTTGTTTTCCTTCTGGGGAAGGGTGTTTACAGTTTTTTGGGATACCTCTACTGAGGCATCGTTAGTCTCTCCTGATTTTCTCAGGGAGAACCTTTTATATTAAAGGAGTTTACACTGGAGCAGTGGAATGTCTGATAGGGTCTCTACTTGGTAATTTACGTTCTGGGCTTGACCAGCGATTTCTGTTGGGACATCTTTTACTCTTGTGTCCCCATTTTCTTTCGGCAACCTTTCTCGTTTTTCTTTAGCAGAGTGCATTTCTGAATATGTATGATGAGTTGGTTCATCCTGCTGATCTTCTTTGTTGTGGTATATTCCACATTCTCTATCTGTGTGGTCTTGCATGAGAGTTTCAAATTCTAGATCTGCCTTTTCACGATCAGCCTTGTGTCCTTGCTCTGACTGTTCTGAGCACCATTGTTGCATATGTGCATCGTACTAAACTTTCTGCCTCTTGTTGCATAACATTAAGATGGTTATATTTCTCTTCTTTCGCCATGCTCTTTCTAGAAGTTAATGGCTTCATCCATCTGCATATGGATTCTTGGTCTTACTATTGATTTCGAACCAATGGGTCCGTCTTTGGTGTTCTTTAATAGACGGTTATTTTTGTTTGTGCTACACTATTTTGTATAGCTTGGTCTTCAGAATTCTATTGCCATAGGAGTCACTTTTGGAGTTCCTTTCTTCATTAGATGATTTTCTCGTCTTTTCACTCCAGTTGCGTCAATTCTTAGACATTCTGTGTTTGGCATATCATGCTCAGGACTCTGTCCTGGCACTTGTTTTTTCTTTCACTCAGGGATTAAAAGTGTTGACATTCTCGTTCCTTCAATTTTGTTGAATCCTGCTTTTTGTGGAACTGCTGTTCCTCCTATGAATGTATATTGTGTTTATTTCATTTGCCTCTTCTTCCGACTGGCTTTTTCATTGTTGGTTCATGGTTATGGACCTTATGCTTTATGTAGCTTAATTCCCCTTTGGGACTGTGTTTTTTAAATCAACTTTTTTTATTTTATTTTTTATTTTTTTATTTTTGAAAGACCTTTATTGAGAGAAAAAACAAATACAAATCAACAAAGAGCCCTGGGGGCTCACACATACGGTACATTACAACTTACTGAAAGCACAGAGGATACATTACAGAAGGACTGAGGTCTAGTTTTAAAAGTTTTCCTTGTAGGATAGACATAAGCAGGATATCGTAGCACAACAAGTCAATACTGGTGTTGGACAATCAGGATAGATAATCTTATAGCAGAAGAAAACACCAGAGTCGCTGCGTGGCACCCAGAAAGGAACGTCTAAACCCCAGGGAAGGAAAAAAGGACAAAGAATAGAAGGCCCATAGAACAAAAAAGAAAAACAAAAAAGAAAGCAACCCCACCCCCCAAGTACCCCCCACCCTGCACCCCTGCAGCTGGCTACGGCCTGTCCCCCCCTAGCAGTGTGCCTGTCGCCCAAGAAAAGGAGTCCCGAAATATAGAAAGTAAGAAAAGGATAGAAGCCTAAGACTCTCATAAAATTGAGAAAGGTGGGGAGGAGCCCACTATTCGTCCCCCAGCTCCGCCATCTCGCACCAATAATAGCAACAGTAGTCTGACACCCAATAATAATAACATGCCCAATATGACGAGAAAACTGGGGTCACAGCAGCAGCGCGCAGGGTAAGTAAGGCAGCAACACCCAACCGAAACATCCAAAATATCAACAAGGAATCTTCAAGCCATGATTGATAAGCGTAAGCCCCCGCAATAGTCTTCTAGCACCACCGATACATGTCCCGGTCACTCGGAGAAAACTAGGTCCCCGGCTGCCCCACTCGCCAGAACGGTGCAAAACATTTATCAACGGAGGAGGGCCAACCCATGATAACAAAAATAATCGACAGGAGTGTATCCGGCCATCGCTTCCCGGACCCCTATGCAAACCATACCCAAAGTCCAGCTTCCTCGTCAGTCCAGCACAGTCCCAGGAATGTAGTGACCGGTATCAAGGCAAGAAAAAGACAAACTCAACCCTGACCCCTACGTTCCAGTGCGCCAGCAAAGTGCAGTTGCGGCGTAGCCCCGTAGAGTAGGAAGAGCATCCGATGTGACCACCTAGAGAGATGGCAACAGCCAGTAATCGCCATCCAAAGCAGGACAGTGTTATCCCCAAGAGTGCAGTACGGGCAGGCGTACAGTGATAGCCCACCGAAATTAGGCAACTCACTCCCGGGCAACATGTTCAAAGTAAGCAGAGCAATCTTGTCAGCAGCACCCGCTGGCGGTGGTAGTCCTGGCATCCGACGGCGAACTTCTAGTTTCCGTCCAAATATAGAATGCACTGTGTCCTCCATAGTTGCGACAGTCCGAGCGGCGGTGATGTTAAGTGCACTCACAGTCAGTTCCTCTACGTCTCCCCGGAGAGGCTGCACACGACTGCCGAGTCCTGGGCTCGGCGATCCGCTCCGCGCACAGCCGCCCGTCCGGTCAGCCAAGGAGAGAACGGGCACAGCGTCGTCCAACCGGCGCTCCAGGTCACGGGCGTTGGAACAAAAAGCAGCTCGCATAGCAGCCAAAGCTTCCAGGACGTCGCCGATGCTCACGGGCATAACGTGAGAGGAAGAGATGCCAGCTCCCTGTCCCCGGAATCCGCAAGCGTATGGCGACCCTCGAGCCCAGTCTTTAGCATACATGTCCAGGCGTTGTTTAGTAGGTCAGCTCCCAGAAAGACAGGGCCAAACCACGGGGACAGGGCAGCAACCTCTAGTCCAGCGCCACGCACAGGGACAGCACAGTGACGGTCCAACCAGGCGCCGTGTATAAGCGCCGATCACTCAATACAAATGGCCCCTTCCATTACACTACGTAGCGAGAAATCAAAGAGAAACTTCCAAAAAGGGGGATACATTTGTTGCATCGGTGGTAGTAAAGCAGCGTAGCGGCGAGACTCCAAAAGAAACTGTTGCGCCACTTCTGAGGATCTCGGTGGTTTGTCGCGTCTCGCCGGCGGTTTCAGATTCTCATGTAATGGCCGCTGCTGTTGCCTTCCAGCCGGACGCTGCCGAGAACAAAGGACCGGACCCACTCAGCAGCCGTCTGCAGGAGTTCAGGGCATTTCTTCATTCCCGGTGCAGGAGGAACGACGGGGAGCCTACCATCGGATGCAGCGTCGCCTCCCAGACCCGTTACCGCACAACAGGCACGATTCCGCAATCAGGAGAAGAAGCGGTACGGGAGGGAAGCGGACGAGTCGGCGGAGCCGAGGGCTCAGGCGGCCATCTCCGTTGCAGGCTAGGCTCCTCCCTCTTAAATCAACTTTTTAATTGGCTTCTGCGTTGTCCGATATCCTTAACCTTTTTGACAGTCTCGACCTTCCAATAATTGCCCTGTACTCACCTTGGCCTGTTTTAGATCCAGTTCACCTTTGTATTATTTATGGCAAGGTTCCATTTCCTGTTGCTTTCTGCAGGATGTGGTTTTTAACAGTCCCTTTTTCAGGCTTCTAATCGGATAACTTGCTTATCCTTCACTGGTTAGGCCTCGCTGAGCCAGCGCATGCGCTGCTCTGCGAGAAGTTTAGTAAACGGGCTTTTAAAAGTGCTACCAGAGGCTTTTCCTGGCCTCAAGCTTGCGTGCAAGTGTGCGTGCACGCTCGCAGCCGCCATGTGGGTTTCTGTCAAGGCTCATTAAGTCTTGCGTGCCTCTCTCCGTGCTTTAATTCCCTCCCCCACCACAGATCGCGTCACTCTGCTGACCTCCACTCCCCCCCAGCCAAAAGGTCCCAAAGGTGCCACCTAGAGGTTTTGTCAAGGCTCGCCTGATTGTTTGTGCACGCGGCCCGCCTTGGGGAAGCAGATTTCAATAGTGCATCCTGCCTCCCCTCCTTCCCCCCTCGCCAGACACGCATGAAGCTGTAGAGTATGCTAATGAGCCTCTCTCCTGCCTTTGAAGTTTCTCCCGGTATCTGCGCTGTGTCCGTTGCCATTTGCTCTTCATTTGTTTTAACAAGTTTTGGTATGCGCATCGTAAAGCCGCACATGAGCTCACGCGCTCCCAGGCAGCATGCTTTCAGACACATGAAAGTCGTGATGAAAGCGTACACATATTGCTTCCATAAATCTGCTGCTGTGCAGGTGTTCATAAGGCCCTGCACATTAGATCGACTGCTGTGCCTGGTCTTTGTTTAGAAATTATGGTTTGCATACCTTCATGGCACTGTAATAACTTGGTAAAAAATAAAAGTGGGAATGCGAATGGGCTAATAAGTATTAAATTTTACATTTACAATTGCGCAAAAAACAAGTGACACCCCTAAAATAGGGGACTATATTCCTTAATTATGTGAAATTTAACTTTGTAAAAAATCAACTAGTTTAAAAGCGCATGAAGCTTGCAGCCTGCATCTTTCAACAGACCGCTTCATTTTAATGTACTAAGTTACGTTCTAAGTGCCGAACAGATGCATCTAGTTTGTTTGTCTGAGCGCACATTAATGTTAAGTTGTAGCGGATAGTGTGTGGCAGTGGGGTGGATGCCGCAGGCAGGAGCGGGCTGGGCAAAGCTAGACTTGTGACAGAAACTAATGCATTAAATAAACGTGAAAACGCATTGATCTGCCCCTCACACCAATGACACGCTAAGGTGCAGCAATCTAAATCCATGTGTCTATTTGTAAATGGTTTCTACTTGGCTTCTGATGCATGGCCAATAGAACATTTTATCTTATTCTAGTATTTAAAGTTCTCCATATATTCAGCGCCTCGTCAGGGGCAGTAAGCGCTATATAAAATCAAATTAAATTCCAATCTATAATGAAAACAAATTACAAATAGGCCTGCTGTATTCCATGATGCATAAAGATACACGATTTCCATTCTTGTGCATTCATTTGAGAAACCAGTGCATTCTGGGAGGTGTAGTCTTGGTATTCCTCAGTGAACCAAACGGACTTCCCACATGAAAACAGTGATTTGCAAAATTAAGGCCTCGGATTGTAAGACACGACCCTAGCTACTTGTACCAAAATGCAAAGACAAAATAGGTGTATTGGTATCTTTCGGTGACTCCTAGTATCAGTTAGAAGTTCAAATTGACTAACAGCGATTTCCCTTTTCTGTTCTGCTGAACACTTGTGTGTCCTGATCCACAAAAACCAGTCAGAAGTTTACTCCCATATGTTTCCTCCTATATCTGAAGTACATTTCCAACTTTTTCAACATTCACAAAGGTTTCAAGGAAAACTGATGGGAATTTGGAACACTCTGTTTCACAGAATTCCAGCAGTTATTTTGTTACTCCATTTTTGCACAAGCAAATGTACACATTTATATTTTAGTATGCAGAAATCTGTGGACAGATGCAAACAGACCTCCTAACTTTATTTTTTTGGTCCATGAATAAAATCTGTTTCCTTGTGAAGAAACCTCTTCCTGAAAAGCTCACCTTTTTGGAGTGCTCTCTCTCATTCCCACCCGGATGTAGATTTACTTTTGCCCTTGACAGGAACAAACCCGTGATTGTACTCAAAATGGGGGTTCACCTAGTATTTCAAATTCTCACCCAGGAACACCCACACCCTGCCCTGGGAGCAATGTACTTTCAGGCAACAATAATTAATGACAATAATGGTGTAATATCGCATGTTAGCAAATCGATTTACGAGTGTAAATGTGACTTTGCATTCGCAAATCATGCCATTTACATTTCGAAGTTTCAGTTAAGAGAGCACAATTGGTTTGTGAACGGAGCCTGATGTGTGTAATATCCAGGGAGTCAGAGTTGCCATTAGAGGCTTGTCTTGTGTTGAATCTTTATACACCAACCGCTGACTGTACATTAATAGCATGAAGTGAACCTTTAGAGCTGCAACCGAAGGAAGCATTTCTTTTGAAGTTTCATCGGAATGGAGACAGCATGTCCTGTTCAGAACCAAAGACGATGATTATCTGAAACAAAAAGTTAGCAGAAACTTCCCGTCTCTGCAAATTCTCCAGGGTTTGTGGCTTTCTGTCCTATGCACATTCCTCTCAACAAAGGGTAAGGATGTGTGAGCGAGGACACGAATGAATAACACACGGATTCTTAACCTTGCTGTGCTATCACAGGCCTTGTCTAAATAGAACCTGGCTGAGAAATGTTAATATATAAAAATAAATGCAGTACTTTTGAAAATGTCTCTTTTGTATTGGGAAGTGAGAAACAATACATTCAAAGTAACTACATTTTGAAAATGACCATGAGTGTATCTTATTAATGTAGTGTGTTTGCAGATATTCTAAAAATAAATGTCTATTGGATGTTTATTATTTCGAAATAAAAAGCTATTTCCAACTTAAGCAATTCTTGCACTGGGTCTAAAATGAAAAGGCTTAAAAAAAATGCTTTAGAATTAGGCCTGCCAGCATTATTCACTATCCGATCTCCTGTACAACATTTTACTAAATTTTGTGCAAAACTGGCAACACTCTGGTAGTCCCAAACACCTCTCACTGTTTCTGACCTATAGCATGCCCCCAAACATCTCCATCTACCTATTAACAGTGCTAACGTACTATACACACACTTGTGGTAAATTATGTCCCGCAACCCACATCTTGTGGCACCTGCAGAATGATGTGCATTTTCAGTGTATTTTGCCTTTTTGTTAAAAATTAATAGGCCTATTATTTCTAACAGGATTTTTTTTAATAATTGCAATCTCTCTTTTTTTGTTGCAAATAAATACCCCTTTTTTCTAAAAACTTTTGACCTAATCTCAATGCCAAATAATTTGTATCTATGCTGAAAGTCTAACACAAGACCAGATAAATAAGGAAGGAGGCTATCTGGTCTGTGTCACCTAAACACCACCTTTCAGGGTTGAGCTTTCATTTATAAGGGCAGTGTATGCTGGGGGTGGTATTGGGTGATTTGCTCAATTGCTTGTCCTGACATCTGATAAGTGCTTGATAAACAAGCATTGGCAGAGCCAATAGGTCTCGCCTTTTGGTATAATGAGGTACCTTAGTGAAACAGGTGCCTTAGAACTGCTTGTCCAACTGCGGTGTCCGCTTTCCATGCTGTGTCCAGACAATAATCTTCCAGGTATTATCCCATGCAATTGTGTAGCCCTTCAATTACTTCCTTGTTCTAGTGTAATGAGTCTTTGTCCTCTATCTTCTATCTGTGTGTTTATCTGAGGTCAATTGTAGTTTTTGTAATTGGGGCATGATCTGAAAGGGAGATATGTCCTATATGAGTGACTTCTATCTTTAATAGCATCGTATTGGATGTTAAGAAACAGTCTGTATGTGTGTAAGTGTTGTGCACTGCTGATTATTGAGTATAAGTCTGTGGCTTGTTATAGTCACCATTTGTCATCTAAATCCCTTTTCTTCAGTCATAATGCTCCCTCTGTAGAGAGGGATCCTGTTCATCCTGACCTCTGGGCTTATATGTTTTCCAGTCAGTCCACAGTAAAGTGTAGGTCTTCCCTATTGTATCTCCTTGTGCTCTGTGAGTATCTCTGTGATTACTTTTTTAATGGATTTGTTTTAGACCATACAGAGAGACCACCGTGAAAAAGTATCGACAGTGCTTGAGGGTTAGAGTGAAGTGTTGTTCTTCTTCATTAGCCCAATTTTCTATTAGTTCTCCTTTGTAACCTTTGATTAAAAACATTACTGGGGGCAATTGGATTTACATTGAAAACACTCTTTCTTCATCAAATGAGTTTCTAAGAGCAGGCAACCGTTTGTCCCTAAGGCAGTCAACATATTCAGTAATACTTGTCATAAAGTTGGGGAGTTGTGGTCCCTTTAGTTATGACTAAATGCCTTAATCATATCACCCTTCCAGTTAATGCGCTTTGATTCTTCTTTTCCCTACTCCTTTATCTACATTTAGTCCTCTTATCATGGCTTTTTTATCCTCCCTACTTCTGGTGTCCCCACTTTATCCAAGCTCCCCACCCAAACCCACTAACGTTCTGTCAACATTAAGCAACTTTATTCCTTTTGCAACTCTTAGTGATCCAGCAGTTCTTTGAGTAATTTGGCTTAGACGTCTCTTTGTACTATTTTAGTGGATGTGTCAAATGTGTGGCATCCTCTTTTGTTCTCTTTCCCGCCTGTCACCCCACCTTTTCTGATATCGGTCATTTTAGAGCTCTATCATACCATTGTTGTCAGCAAGTTTCCTCAGTTATCTTTACTCATCTTCATCTTGTTTATTTGGTGATTACGGTTGTTTATCTGGTGTTTTGAACATAATGCCACCTTGTTGAGCTGTGCCATTATTCTCCATTTGTTCGTCTGCGGTAATGGTGTAGTTCCTATGTGTTCAGAGTCATCTTCTCTTACTACCTCCTGTGAGTCTTCTGGTATTTATTGCTTCTTTCAGTACTCTCTCTTACAAGTGAAGATTTGCTGAAAGGGGTGACCTCATTTGTCGGGGTCTGTATAGATTGGAGATGTTTTGTGACTTTCTTATAGGCTGTACTTTTCTTCAAGATTGTCTCCCAGAGATCTTGGTATAATGTTAGTTTATTACCTTCAAATATTATTTCTCCTTTCTTGCTGCTACCATGGTTTTCTCCTTCACTTGAAATTGGTGTACTCTTGTCATAATATCAGGTGAGGCTCTGTTTATTGTTCTGTGTCCCGCCAGTGAGTTTGGACGGCCCCTCTGCGCTGACATGGCTCTGTGTCTTGATGTCTAAATCTTACTGTCCGTTACATGTCAGGTCTTGCTTTGGGTTTCGTGCTGACATGCAAGTGCTTCTGTTTACTTGGGCCCAATATGGGTGTTACCTCACTTTACTTTATTGAGGTTCCTTACTTCTCTGTTTATGTGGTAGGAAGTATCTTGTTTCAGTATGGTTTTCCCTTCTTGTTAGCCCAGAATAGTTTTACTTACACCTATTTGTCACTTCCTTGAAGAGTATTGCCTTTCATTTATTCTCTCTACCCCTCTTGCTCCTGGGCACCACTGCTTAAGCAATTGCATATTTGCCCTCTGTTCTTTGTTAAAGCCATCATCGTGACTCAGTGTGAGTGGAGTGTGAGTGTGAGTGGAGAAGTGTGGCTCAATGGTTAGAGCGTTACAACAAACAAATGATGGACGGAATGCTGACAATGCATACATTCTCCCCCAGTCAAGAGATCTGGGTTAAATCCATCGTTCTTTTGCCCACTACACCACCCCAGTTTAGACATGGCCATATGCAAATCAGTCTTGACCCTGTGCCTCATGGGAACAGTCCAGCCCGAACTGCCAAGCCATGTCTTCCCTGGACCGGAATCAAGCATCCTAGGACCGGTTTCTGGCTATCAGCCGTCATCAGCCAGGATAGCTTGACTCCAGTGGCGTAGTGAGCATGGGTCCCACGTCTGGGAATACCCATCCCACTTAGGGCGAAAAGCGTTACAACAAACAAATGATGGACGGAATGCTGACAATGCATACATTCTCCCCCAGTCAAGAGATCTGGGTTAAATCCATCGTTCTTTTGCCCACTACACCACCCCAGTTTAGACATGGCCATATGCAAATCAGTCTTGACCCTGTGCCTCATGGGAACAGTCCAGCCCGAACTGCCAAGCCATGTCTTCCCTGGACCGGAATCAAGCATCCTAGGACCGGTTTCTGGCTATCAGCCGTCATCAGCCAGGATAGCTTGACTCCAGTGGCGTAGTGAGCATGGGTCCCACGTCTGGGAATACCCATCCCACTTAGGGCGAAAAGCGTTACAACAAACAAATGATGGACGGAATGCTGACAATGCATACATTCTCCCCCAGTCAAGAGATCTGGGTTAAATCCATCGTTCTTTTGCCCACTACACCACCCCAGTTTAGACATGGCCATATGCAAATCAGTCTTGACCCTGTGCCTCATGGGAACAGTCCAGCCCGAACTGCCAAGCCATGTCTTCCCTGGACCGGAATCAAGCATCCTAGGACCGGTTTCTGGCTATCAGCCGTCATCAGCCAGGATAGCTTGACTCCAGTGGCGTAGTGAGCATGGGTCCCACGTCTGGGAATACCCATCCCACTTAGGGCGAAAAGCGTTACAACAAACAAATGATGGACGGAATGCTGACAATGCATACATTCTCCCCCAGTCAAGAGATCTGGGTTAAATCCATCGTTCTTTTGCCCACTACACCACCCCAGTTTAGACATGGCCATATGCAAATCAGTCTTGACCCTGTGCCTCATGGGAACAGTCCAGCCCGAACTGCCAAGCCATGTCTTCCCTGGACCGGAATCAAGCATCCTAGGACCGGTTTCTGGCTATCAGCCGTCATCAGCCAGGATAGCTTGACTCCAGTGGCGTAGTGAGCATGGGTCCCACGTCTGGGAATACCCATCCCACTTAGGGCGAAAAGCGTTACAACAAACAAATGATGGACGGAATGCTGACAATGCATACATTCTCCCCCAGTCAAGAGATCTGGGTTAAATCCATCGTTCTTTTGCCCACTACACCACCCCAGTTTAGACATGGCCATATGCAAATCAGTCTTGACCCTGTGCCTCATGGGAACAGTCCAGCCCGAACTGCCAAGCCATGTCTTCCCTGGACCGGAATCAAGCATCCTAGGACCGGTTTCTGGCTATCAGCCGTCATCAGCCAGGATAGCTTGACTCCAGTGGCGTAGTGAGCATGGGTCCCACGTCTGGGAATACCCATCCCACTTAGGGCGAAAAGCGTTACAACAAACAAATGATGGACGGAATGCTGACAATGCAGACATTCTCCCCCAGTCAAGAGATCTGGGTTAAATCCATCGTTCTTTTGCCCACTACGCCACCCCAGTTCAGACATGGCCATATGCAAATCAGTCTTGACCCTGTGCCTCATGAGAACAGTCCAGCCCGAACTGCCAAGCCATGTCTTCCCTGGACCGGAATCAAGCATCCTAGGACCGGTTTCTGGCTATCAGCCGTCATCAGCCAGGATAGCTTGACTCCAGTGGCGTAGTGAGCATGGGTCCCACGTCTGGGAATACCCATCCCACTTAGGGCTGATAGCCAGAAACCGGTCCTAGGATGCTTGATTCCGGTCCAGGGAAGACATGGCTTGGCAGTTCGGGCTGGACTGTTCCCATGAGGCACAGGGTCAAGACTGATTTGCATATGGCCATGTCTAAACTGGGGTGGTGGAGTGGGCAAAAGAACGATGGATTTAACCCAGATCTCTTGACTGGGGGAGAATGTATGCATTGTCAGCATTCCGTCCATCATTTGTTTGTTGTAACGCTTTTCGCCCTAAGTGGGATGGGTATTCCCAGACGTGGGACCCGTGCTCACTACGCCACTGGAGTCAAGCTATCCTGGCTGATGACGGCTGATAGCCAGAAACCGGTCCTAGGATGCTTGATTCCGGTCCAGGGAAGACATGGCTTGGCAGTTCGGGCTGGACTGTTCCCATGAGGCACAGGGTCAAGACTGATTTGCATATGGCCATGTCTAAACTGGGGTGGTGGAGTGGGCAAAAGAACGATGGATTTAACCCAGATCTCTTGACTGGGGGAGAATGTATGCATTGTCAGCATTCCGTCCATCATTTGTTTGTTGTAACGCTTTTCGCCCTAAGTGGGATGGGTATTCCCAGACGTGGGACCCGTGCTCACTACGCCACTGGAGTCAAGCTATCCTGGCTGATGACGGCTGATAGCCAGAAACCGGTCCTAGGATGCTTGATTCCGGTCCAGGGAAGACATGGCTTGGCAGTTCGGGCTGGACTGTTCCCATGAGGCACAGGGTCAAGACTGATTTGCATATGGCCATGTCTAAACTGGGGTGGTGGAGTGGGCAAAAGAACGATGGATTTAACCCAGATCTCTTGACTGGGGGAGAATGTATGCATTGTCAGCATTCCGTCCATCATTTGTTTGTTGTAACGCTTTTCGCCCTAAGTGGGATGGGTATTCCCAGACGTGGGACCCGTGCTCACTACGCCACTGGAGTCAAGCTATCCTGGCTGATGACGGCTGATAGCCAGAAACCGGTCCTAGGATGCTTGATTCCGGTCCAGGGAAGACATGGCTTGGCAGTTCGGGCTGGACTGTTCCCATGAGGCACAGGGTCAAGACTGATTTGCATATGGCCATGTCTAAACTGGGGTGGTGGAGTGGGCAAAAGAACGATGGATTTAACCCAGATCTCTTGACTGGGGGAGAATGTATGCATTGTCAGCATTCCGTCCATCATTTGTTTGTTGTAACGCTTTTCGCCCTAAGTGGGATGGGTATTCCCAGACGTGGGACCCGTGCTCACTACGCCACTGGAGTCAAGCTATCCTGGCTGATGACGGCTGATAGCCAGAAACCGGTCCTAGGATGCTTGATTCCGGTCCAGGGAAGACATGGCTTGGCAGTTCGGGCTGGACTGTTCCCATGAGGCACAGGGTCAAGACTGATTTGCATATGGCCATGTCTAAACTGGGGTGGTGGAGTGGGCAAAAGAACGATGGATTTAACCCAGATCTCTTGACTGGGGGAGAATGTATGCATTGTCAGCATTCCGTCCATCATTTGTTTGTTGTAACGCTTTTCGCCCTAAGTGGGATGGGTATTCCCAGACGTGGGACCCGTGCTCACTACGCCACTGGAGTCAAGCTATCCTGGCTGATGACGGCTGATAGCCAGAAACCGGTCCTAGGATGCTTGATTCCGGTCCAGGGAAGACATGGCTTGGCAGTTCGGGCTGGACTGTTCCCATGAGGCACAGGGTCAAGACTGATTTGCATATGGCCATGTCTAAACTGGGGTGGTGGAGTGGGCAAAAGAACGATGGATTTAACCCAGATCTCTTGACTGGGGGAGAATGTATGCATTGTCAGCATTCCGTCCATCATTTGTTTGTTGTAACGCTTTTCGCCCTAAGTGGGATGGGTATTCCCAGACGTGGGACCCGTGCTCACTACGCCACTGGAGTCAAGCTATCCTGGCTGATGACGGCTGATAGCCAGAAACCGGTCCTAGGATGCTTGATTCCGGTCCAGGGAAGACATGGCTTGGCAGTTCGGGCTGGACTGTTCCCATGAGGCACAGGGTCAAGACTGATTTGCATATGGCCATGTCTAAACTGGGGTGGTGGAGTGGGCAAAAGAACGATGGATTTAACCCAGATCTCTTGACTGGGGGAGAATGTATGCATTGTCAGCATTCCGTCCATCATTTGTTTGTTGTAACGCTTTTCGCCCTAAGTGGGATGGGTATTCCCAGACGTGGGACCCGTGCTCACTACGCCACTGGAGTCAAGCTATCCTGGCTGATGACGGCTGATAGCCAGAAACCGGTCCTAGGATGCTTGATTCCGGTCCAGGGAAGACATGGCTTGGCAGTTTGGGCTGGACTGTTCCCATGAGGCACAGGGTCAAGACTGATTTGCATATGGCCATGTCTAAACTGGGGTGGTGGAGTGGGCAAAAGAACGATGGATTTAACCCAGATCTCTTGACTGGGGGAGAATGTATGCATTGTCAGCATTCCGTCCATCATTTGTTTGTTGTAACGCTTTTCGCCCTAAGTGGGATGGGTATTCCCAGACGTGGGACCCGTGCTCACTACGCCACTGGAGTCAAGCTATCCTGGCTGATGACGGCTGATAGCCAGAAACCGGTCCTAGGATGCTTGATTCCGGTCCAGGGAAGACATGGCTTGGCAGTTCGGGCTGGACTGTTCCCATGAGGCACAGGGTCAAGACTGATTTGCATATGGCCATGTCTAAACTGGGGTGGTGGAGTGGGCAAAAGAACGATGGATTTAACCCAGATCTCTTGACTGGGGGAGAATGTATGCATTGTCAGCATTCCGTCCATCATTTGTTTGTTGTAACGCTTTTCGCCCTAAGTGGGATGGGTATTCCCAGACGTGGGACCCGTGCTCACTACGCCACTGGAGTCAAGCTATCCTGGCTGATGACGGCTGATAGCCAGAAACCGGTCCTAGGATGCTTGATTCCGGTCCAGGGAAGACATGGCTTGGCAGTTCGGGCTGGACTGTTCCCATGAGGCACAGGGTCAAGACTGATTTGCATATGGCCATGTCTAAACTGGGGTGGTGGAGTGGGCAAAAGAACGATGGATTTAACCCAGATCTCTTGACTGGGGGAGAATGTATGCATTGTCAGCATTCCGTCCATCATTTGTTTGTTGTATCAATGGTTAGAGCGGCAGACCCTGATGCAGAGGTCTGGCCCGGGACCAGGGTTCAATTCCCCGCCTCGGCGGGTCTTGGGCTCAAAATTCCACGGACCTGATAATTCTCGCCTCGGTGCCTATTCCAATCATGGAGTCCCACTCTGCAACTCTGGGCAATAGCTTGCTTAATTTCCACAACGGCCCCCACAACGCTTAGGGATGCCTGGCCTCCACCTTGGGGGTGCCCAGGAGTGGACGCCTCACAGGGAAAGCCAGGATGGGTTCCACAGCGGTATTCGTACAAGCGCCTTGAGACCCTTGCGGGTGAGTAGTGCGCTATACAAGTATCAATTTACAATTTACTCAGCAGGCCCCTGTTGTATAGGCAGTGTGGGGTTCTTAGTTTGGGCATGCCTTCTCAGGCCACCACCATATTCAGAGTGCTGCTTGGCTTCCTACTGCTGCTCGGCTTCCTACTGCTGCTCTTTGTCTTTGCCAGACGTGCTTTCTTCTCTCTGTGATGCACTGACTTTGTGTGCAGGGCTTTTTTTGTTTAAGCGTTTACCTGACCTCTCTTCATGTACTGTACATGTTCCGCCGAGTTACATACTCTTCTGTCTCTGTGTCTCGTTTGTTACTGCTCATGGTCTCTTCTGCACCCGCTGTTCCACACCGGTCATTCCACACCATGAAAAACCCCTTTATCGAAATCCTCTATGTGAGAAGCTGGCTTGGTATATGGTGCACAGTTATGTAAGTGAAAGACACACAATTGATGGACTGTTCCCATGAGGCACAGGGTCAAGACCTATTTGCATATGGCTGGGTCCAAACTGGAATGGCATGGTGAGCAGAAAAACGATGGATTTAGGCCCAGATCTCTGTACTGGGGTGAATGTACGACATTGTTCTGAATTCTGTCCATCAACTGTTGTTTTTGCACTTATGTAAGTGGGCACTCTGCACCAATCCAGACAACCCTTATGGTGATTTTAGTGGTCTTAGACAACCTTAGAAATCTCTCTAAGTGGTAGCTGTGGAGAGCAGCCTTCAGGCTTAGTCCAGAAGGAGTGTAAAGCAGCTTGTTTTACCAGAACGTAATCCTATAGGTATAGATTAAGTGAAAAAGAACCACACGTAGTTATAATAATAAGTATTTATTATAAGACACTCACTAACGCATACAACTATCTCCTACACAGAGATATACACAGTGCACATAATACTTTTTCGTATTACTTTATTTTACCCATTTCAATAATACAGGACAGACAAAATCATAATAATAAGCCAAAACTACCTACAAAAAATAATGGGAGGAAAGGAGGAACCAAATCATCCTGAATTTTCATCATCCCCCCCCGCCCCCCCCAAAAACAAATCACCAACATAGGAAACCATTAACAGTGTTCAAACCAATATTACATACATTGACATCACAGTACAATCCTCTTTAAGAGAACAGTGTGCTCGTTAATTCAACAACATCAGGGCCTTATAGGGAGCTTCAATATCTACAATGTGTATCCTAATGTCAAGGGAGTCTGTTATGCCTGTTGTGTCTGTTGAATCCTCTCTGCGGGGAGGGGGGGGTGGGGGTTGAGGGGCGAGGGGTGGCAGTGTGTTCTCGGGCTCGAGTCTCAATGTGAGCAGCGTACAAGCTCCAGAGGTTCTTTGGGCGGTTCCTAGGGGGGAGCAGCTCGCTCTAAGTTTCTGTTTGCGTATTACAATACTGCATGTCCCTAGACCATTGAGACATTGTGGGAGGAGGACCTCGAGACCAGTGTAGTGCCAATACTCGTTTAGCAACCAGCAAAGCCATGTCCACTAATTGTCTGATAGGTTTCTGCAATCTTTTAGAGTATCCAACGAGGGCTAGCAGCGGATCAGGGCTAAGGTCTACCTGAGTGACTGTTTGGAGTTCTGTAAATACTTGTATCCAGAAGTTTGCTGTAGGGGGGAAGAGCCATGCTAAGTGCAAAAAATCGGCCTCGGCGGCTCCACAGCGTTCACAGTTGGGTGTGTCACGTAGTTCAAATTTGTGGAGTCGTACCGGCGTATAATAGATGCGGTTCAGAATTTTAAAGTGTATAAGGCGATGCCGGCTGTTAAGCGAGATACGTTTGGTGGCCTCACAGCAATACTTCCATATTCTGTTGTCTATATCCAGTCCCAGATCAGTCTGCCATTCCAGTCTGGCCTTGACATATCGGTCCCGGCTCAGTTCCTGCGTCTGGGAGTATACTCCTGCTACTAGTCGTTTAGGGGATGCAGCACGTATCAGCGTGGAGAAGGTAAGTACCTCCGGAGGCTCCAGCAGCTCATCTCCCAGCAGCTTTCGTAACTCGCTTCTAGCCCTAAAATAATGGAATGTGGCTAGGGGAGGTGGTTGTGGGTCCGTCACTAGTAGGTCTAGTAGGTCAGTCCAGTCCCTACCCCTTCCATCTCTAAAAAAAATCGCCAACCGTGTCAATTCCCAAGGTGTGTAGAGCTGCTTCCATTTCTGGGGATGTGAGAGTCAGTAACCACTCACACCAGGCTATAGGGGTGATAGGAGAATATAAGATAGAGAGCGCCTGCCTATAGAGGAGATTATGCCAGGCGTGAGTTGTAGCATTAATCGAGTCGAGGATAGTGGTATTTCTGCTCGGCAGGTGAAATAAGGCAGTCGCAAAGTGTGCTGGAGCTCGTGCAATACGCTCTATATGTAGGTGAGGGGGGGTGTCTGTTGATGCAACCAGAAGTAGGCATGTGAGGCCTGGGTGGCCCGGTAGTAAAGATCGAGGTCCGGGGCACCCAACCTACAGTGCACATAATACTTTGCAGAGAAAACAGGTAAGTAGCACAAAATACACAGTGGTCGCCAGGGGAAGCCCAAACCATACACTAAAATAGTGGTATGCGAACCACGACTTAAGTCAGGAATATACCCAGAAGACGGAGAAGTGCCGGGGAAGGTAAGTAACCAGGAACCCCACGGAGGCCGTGTACAGAGTGGGAACACGACCGCGGGCTCAATACAAGTCCATAGGTAAGTCGTGGTTGCAATTTTAAAGAAGGACCTTCCCAGTGGACCATGAAGAAACGCAGTGGAAGACAAAGTTGGAGAGCAACCCCACCCGTGGATACCCTAGTAACCAGGATACCTAAACCAGGGAAGCCGGGTGCATAGGTGTGAAACCGCCGTTGAACCCAATGGAGGCCTTCAGGAAGATGCTGCTGCTGGAGACGGTGAAAGTGTTCGGTGGTACCCAAAGGTGGATTCAGGAGGAGAAGTACCTGCAAGCTGAGGGGACAGAGTCTATGCCAATCAGGAGTAACCAGGAGGCACAGAAGACGAATGCCCACTGATTTCGGGTGTTGCAGGAGAGCTGACGGTGACCTTGGAGCTGCTTCTGTGCAGACCACGCATGCTGTGGAAGACCAGGAGCCGTTCACGAGCTGTCCCAATGTCTGATGTCGAGAGTTGAGGGGTCGGTGTCCGTCGGGAGCACCAATAAGCCATGGCAACTGCAACCAACTTGGAAAGCGAAAAAGGTGAAGTGTCAGGACCAGCAAGGTCCAGGTGACTAGCCACAAGCAGAGGAGTCAGAGCAGGCCCTGAACAATCAGGGGAGCCTGCTGAAATCAAGGAAAACCCTAAAGAGGACCCTCAGGCCAGAGGCACTGTAGTCGCAAGAGGACCTCGAGCAGTTCACCAAAGATGCAGGCCCACGGTGCAAGTGATGCGGTGAAGGCGAAGAACTTGGTCACAGGAGATACTTGAGGTTGGGGCTACATGAAGCCTGAAGATCTTGGAAGAAGGAAGCCAACAAGCCTTTGCAACGGCAAGTTGACGCGGTGCACAGGGGTTTGGTTCCTGCGGCTCCGACGATGGATACTGGCCTCAAACTTAGTGAGAGGACAGGGCAAGACTCGAGGGACGTGAAGGACCACCACCTGTGTTGCTGAGCCTTTCGTAGTCCATGGAAGCCCAGGCTCAGCAGACTGGGCAGCTTCGTTGCTGTGCCTGCAGATGCAGGGAAGTGTCTCCTTCACTTCAAGGGAGATTCCTTCAGGTGTCTTGGATGTCCATAGGCCTTGGAAGGTTCTTGTATGGAGCACGGGCACAGACTTTGCAGCAGACTAGCAGGACAATGAGACCAGGAGCAGGAGTCCTCCTCCCAGTTGCAGTTTCGGGAGCCCAGAGCAAGGTCCAGCAAAGTCCAGAGTGCCCAGACGGTCAAAGATGAAGTGGTGTCTTGATCTGAATAGTGTACCACGAAGAATCTAGGGACCCACCCACAGGTAAGCCCTTAAGTACCCAAAGGAAAGGGTTGGGATGATTCAGGGTTCCCTTCCAGGAAAGGGGTTTGGACAGTGGGGAGGATACTCCCATGTTCTTTGTCCAGTTTCGCACCAGAGCGGAAACCAATAGCTCACTGAGCTTATTTGAACTGGATTATGCAAGGAGAGCACCAAATATGCCCCTCAAGGAGACCTAGTGGCGCTGGCAAGCGCTCCCACCCTGCCCCAATATCCTAAACCATGTTAGGGAGGTGGTCACACAGGATACCTATTGTCCCGCCTTCCCCTGCTTGAGCTTAGCTCAGCAGCAGGAGGGCAGAATCGTGTCTCTGGTCGACAGCAGCCATGTTGTGCTGTCCGGGTCTAGAAGACTCGTACCGGGACCACTGAGGGCCTCCAGGAGGGCCTCCAGGAGGACCTTTACAATGCATGGAATCATACCTCCCACACCATTTACATATGTATGATTCCAACATGTTTGATACCAAACATGACCGGGTTCGTTACAGCCAGTTTAGAGTTCCCCATCGCGCAATAACGAATGGCCACTCTATATATCGTATTGGCTGATGCAATTACAACCCGGAAAAATGGACACCGAAGGTTGTAGGGGTGTCCTGCTAATGCAGGGGCACCCTCACACTTAGAACTGAGCACCCTGCCTTGAGGATTGAAAGGCCTGCTTTAGGGGTGACTTGTAGGTTTTACGTGCAGTGACCTCAGATATAGGGAAACCTATGTCTGTCGTAAGTGGTGCAGGCACCAGCTTACATAGGCTGCAATGCACAGTTTGAGTGGTCTCCCAGGGGTGGCACAATACATGCTTCAGCCCATGAGGGACCCCTGGTGTATCTATGCTATGTGTACCTTAGTACCATATACTAGGGACTTGTAAGTGTACACCAGTACCCAACCTAGGGTGTACCTAGGTACTCACCATAACCAATTTAGGGGAGAAAGCACAGAGATGGGGGTCCTGATTAGCAGGATCCCAGTTCGGCTTGTCTCTCCAAGTCCTCTTTTAGCTGTTGTGTATCTCCGCCATAGTCTCCTTCCCTTTTGGGATCTCCGGTGGTATGGTGACAGCCCCAGGTCTCAGCATTAACACTAGAAAGTAGTGTTGCCTTGTTTATGTTACGTTATGTTATTTATTTTTGTAAAGCGCACAGATGCCGCAGCAAAGTGGCGTCCTGGCGCTGAGGAGATGGTGCAACATAACGACGGAGAAAATACAGATCACAAATGAAGCTGAAGGACCTAAACCGTGGAGAACAGGAAGGTTTTCAAACATTTCCTGAAAGGAAGAAGATTAGGGATGGAGCGGAGTGAGGGGGGGAGGGTGTTCCAGAGTGAAGCGGCTAGCACCGAAAAGGAGCGTCCGCCCATTCTAGCTCTTTTAAAGCGGGGGACGATGGCCAAATTTAACCCCGCAGAGCGAAGCGCTCTATTCGGGAGATAGGGGGAAATGGTCTGGGCGAGGATGGGAGGAGAGGACAGCTTTAGAATTTTAAAAGTAAGGCAAAGTGCCTTAAATTTAATCCTCTGCTCCACCGGGAGCCAATGCAGGTTTTGGATGGTTTGGCGGGCAGAGCAAAATCTTGGCAGGCCAACCAGCATCCTGGCCGCCGCGTTTTGAATGCGCTGGAGGCGAAGAAGCTCCGCTTTGTTGACTCCTAGTAGAAGCGAGCTGGCATAGTCCAGTCTACTCAGGACCATAGCTTGAACTATGATTTGCCTGATAGTAGGGTCGAAAAATTTGAAGATTGGTCTGAGACACTGCAGAGTGCCAAAGCAGATCCCAGCCAATCTTTTGGTATAGGGAATGTAGGACAGCAGGCACCGGAACAGGACCAAGCTCGGAAGGCCACCACTGGCTGCCCCAGAGGTCGGTGGTTTTCCCAAAGATTAAGACCTCGGTTTTTGAGGCATTCAGCTGTAGCTTGTTGTCCGACATCCATCCTGCGACTCCTCGTAGAGCGATCTGGAAGGCAGCGGCGTCCATTGCAGATTCACCATTGAGTGCCACCGCCAGCTGGGTGTCATCAGCGTAAGACACCATGGTGAGACCGTATCTCTGGGCTACCTCAGCCAGTGGCTGGACATATAGATTGAACATAGTTGGGCTGAGGACAGACCCTTGAGGAACACCCTGCAAGATGGGACGGGAGGCGGAAACAAAAGGCGGCGTGGACACCTGAAAGGATCGGTCTGTAAGAAAGGACCGAAACCAGTCGAGAGCAACCTGACCAACTCCGGCTTCAGAAAGTCGCTGGAGGAGAACAGAGTGAGAGACGGTATCAAAGGCAGCGCTGAGATCCAGCAGGATCAGCGCTACCATTTGATCTCTGTCAAGTATCTTTCTAATTTGCTCCACTACCGTAAGGAGAGCGGTCTCGGTGCTATGGTGCACTCGGAACCCATTTTGGGATGGGTCGAGGATGTTAGCTTCCAGCAAATGGGAAGACAGAACGCAATTGGCATGAGATTCCGCTAGTTTGGAAATCCAAGGGAGAAGGGAAATAGGGCGGTAGCTCTCGGAAAGGGAGGGGTCCAGGGAGGGTTTTTTCAGGATAGGGACAACAGTAGCTTGTTTCCATTTAACTGGTACACTTCCTGTTTCAAAGGATAGGTTAATAAGGTCCAGGATAGCCGGGTAACAGCACTCCTCGAGCTCTTGGAATTGAGTAGGGCGCAAAGGGTCCATAGGGGAACCTGATCTGACTTTCATGGTTAATTTATCACCCAATCCCTTTCTCTTCAGACGCTGGACGTGACCGGTGCCACCTGCTTAGGTTTCTCCCTGGACTGCCTTGTGTCTTCTTTTACCTGCTGTATTCTGTTCCTAAGCTTTCTAATCTAGTCTGATTTGAATTTGAACTCAGTCCACAACAGTTTTGGATGTAATCTATCCCTTTCCAACCCTCACTGTTCAGAGGTGAGCTATAGATCAGGTCGTCCAGGTGAGAGGGGAGGGAAATTTGTCTTGTTTCTAGGCTATCCTTGACATCGCCTCCTCATGAATTCTTTAAATAAAGATCTCGTTATTTTTATGTGACATTAGGTCATTTGTGTTGTATCCTTATTTGAAAAAGAATTAAGATTCTAAATGAAACTAAACAGACACAAGAATAAAGTCCAAGCACTGGTATTAAAAAAAAATATATTTTTGTTCTGTGGCTGAATGGAGGATCATTTACAGGCAAACCGTATTTAGCGAATAACGTCTTGGGAAGGATGTAGCATGCAGTATGCCTCTTCCATGCATGCACTTTGCATTCACAAAGAGCAGCTGTCAGTCATGGACAGCTCCACTTTGTGAATGGTTACTTCCTGCTTTGATAGGTCATTACTTCATTGGTGGTTTGAAAAAGAAATTTGCATTCAGACGAGTGATATATGCTATTGCATTTCAGAAGGAAGAGGGGAATGCCCTCTTCAAACCCCCTCGTCCTTCATGTCATAACCAGCTACAAAATGCAATTTCCAGTGCACAATATGCTCTTTGTACTTTGTGACTTGCCTTTATGTGGCAGCAATGGCTGTGATATTGCTGAATGCAGGCTTACTGAATGCAAAAAGGCTTAGTTCATAAAACCTTTAGTTGCCACTGAGGGATAAAGGTAACCTCCTTGCGGCATCATTGAAAAAAATGCATGGCCCTTCAAAAAATCGTACATATTTTGAACAATGAAGTGTCTGTGATGGTATGTAAAAGTCTGACATTACTAAATGCCTATAAAGTCACTAACACTTTGTGTGTGATCTTTTTATGTTTTAATTTTGTGAATTTTCTTTCAATTTGTGTCTTCATTTTATACAGATTTAAGGTGGTTGATGTGTTAACAATGGCATCGCAGCACCAAAACACAGTCCTTGATCCCGAGAATGAGCGATCTATGTTGGAAGGAGCCCTAACATTTCTTGTAATTTTGTCAAGTCTTCGCTTACACTTAGGTAAAAATCCAGAATGGCTGAAAGAGGTTGTATCTTCAAGGTAGTGTTCTATTATTTTGAATGTTGTAATATAACTGCTCATGCACAATGCGACTACTCACAAATTGCTTTGCACCATTTCTTGTGAGAGAGAATTTAGAATGTTTCTCTCACTGCTGCTGAGAAGACCAATTGTTCCAATGCGATAATAATCAAATTAAAAATCATAATAAAATTAGATATATACATTAAAACATAAATGCATCATTAAAACCAGTATAATAAAAATATAATAGAACTATAGAAACTTTATCATAAAATATACTAATTTGATTATTTTCACCTTAAGCAAAGCAGGGCAGTGTATTTTTTTTGTTATCTTGCCATAATCCTCCTCATCGTCAATAGATATCGTGAGATTGCAAACACTACACACTGGCTAGTGTCTCTTTTTAAAATGTTCAAGTCCTCTCTATGCATTCTGGTTTCAGAAATATGGCACAGTGGACAAATGTTCAATTTCCTGGCACATTGATATGCTGGGCAAACAAATAAAATGTGTTCAATTGTTTCATTCCATTCAGAGCAAGATGCACTTTGCTCAGCACAGGAACTCAATGTAAACCCCCATCTGGCTATAAAAAAAAAGCGAGGGAGGGACCCATATCTAAACTTCAAGTAAATTTTCCTAGCAGTTACCGCCTCAGTTTCATCCAAAAACGGCTCCAGCTCGTAACCGTCTGTTAGAGGAATGACATCGTTCGGGATCCTACATTAGACTGATTATATAGCAAACTGGACATTTTACTCTTTTTACTATCTTTTAAAAACAAAATACATAATAAATCCGAAAAAATGCAAGAAACAATAAATATATTAATTTGTCATAAAATATCAGAATCATGGCAAATGTGCACAAGCTTCCTCTGTTTAAACACTGATAAGTAAGAAGAAATATTGCAACAAATCAGAGGGTTAGACAATGATTGTAAAAATATGCACTGGGCGACATTGTGCAAATTTGTACTCGCACAGAAATGGAAATAAAATACTTTTCCTCAGAGTTTTATAACATTTACAATATAACACGGTATACATAGTACAGTGATCTGACAGATTATCACAAGGGCATTTAATCAATGTCTTGAACCAGTCACTAACAGTAGGAAAGGTTATCAGTCAATGGAATATGTTCAACCTGAATCTTGCTAAAAAGAATCTGTCTAGAGTCTTGTAAAAAAATAGGATATGGTTGAATATCATAAGTAACCAACGTCATTTGATTGTTGAGAACACTGGGTTTTATAAGCTTAGTGGTAAGTCTAAGGTTCTCAAACATGGGAAAACAAGTCTGTTTACAGCTTTTCTGCTGGTTATCATCCGTTTATCAGGAGAATTGAAATATTCTGGGTGCCCTAGATCATAACAAAGATTTTTAATATAGTTCAGCCAAGGGATTTGTAGTAGTCTGTCATTGACAGCTGTTGTAACTATGAGAAAAGCAAACCTCACGGGCATATCATATGTCCTATGTACATATGAATTACCCCTACCCATGTTTACAGGACTTTTATCTGTCAGAGCCACAGGTTAATATGTGTGGAATCCTGGACACTGTACTCTAGACATTGGCACAAACCATCACCCACGTCTCGTAGTAGTTCTACACAAGATCTGAAACATTGTCTGATATATCATAACAAGGAACACAATACAAATTATACTCATTAGCAAATAGACCACAATAGAAAATAGAAATGAAGACATATGTCGTTTCATTGGTTAGTTTTATCTCAAAACACTATTATCCAATTCTAACCTACCTTACTTCTACTTGGGTGTTAGTGATGTTACTAACCCAAGGCTCACAACCCACAAGTACTATTAAACTCCCCACAATTACGCTTACCATGGAAATTGCAGGTGTACATATATGACCATTTGAGGTATGTCATTCCAGATCTGTCCCATCTCAAAAGAGAAACCATTGTCTTGAGGAATCAAAGTCTCTGGCTTGTGACGTAGCATTCAAATAAGGAAACAAATGCACCAGTGACGGATGAAGGCTTCCCCATCTTCCTTTGACATAATACCATGAAGCACAATATTCAGCGCTCAGAAATCTCTCTCCTCTAACTTTAAAAGTAGCTTATAAAGAAAATCAATACCGTTCCTCCTGATATTAAGGAGTGTATATTCTGAATGTAACTTCAATTGTGTATAATGTTAATACCCGTCTTTAGTAGACCTCATATAAAGATCTGTACAGATGGGCAAAAAGCAAATTTCATAGACTGTCATATACGCATGTATTAAGATGAACTTTCTTCCTAGATTGCTTTATGTAGCTCAAACATCACCCTGTTGGTTTTTCTGTAAAAAGATCTGAGGGAAATTCAAAAGTAAGTGTTGGCCTTTGTGTGGAATAATATCTCTCTTAGGGTAGCGAAGACAACCTCTATTTACCAAGATACAAGGCAAGTTTGGGAATGGCAAATTTGTAGTGATACATCGAGACTGCTCACCTTCAAACAGCACAATGTGTATAACCGTAGATGAAGGTTTAACAGGACTGGTCAAAAACCTATTTTTATAGAACCTGTTATTGATGCATAGTAAATACTGGAGTGTCACTCCACTATTGTTACTGTCTTCCATAACATTGTTATATCATTGGAAGCAAGTAGTTTGATTGGGTTGAGCGGCTTCACATCGCACTATATTTTCGCCTGGTAGCTTTTATCCTGGATTTCCTCTCAGGAATACATTACTCTGAGTTGACGACACTAGATCAACAGCAATACTTGCAGGGAGAGGTTTGAACTAGCTTCATTGGATGGTTAGAGTAACATGGTTGCTGCACTGGGCGGTAAAACGGAAGTCGGGTATAATGCAGCAAGGGATAAAATGCCCATGGAACACCTGCTTTCTGAGAGTTAGATAAAGGTGTATATAGGTTGTGTCTCCTTTTAGGAAGGCTATATCCATGAAGCAAGCTTACCTAAATGAGTGGTTTGAGAAAGAATTGAGCTGAGAGATCCACAGTTAGGGTTAGAACGTGATATGGATGAAAACAGCTGGTATGCATGTGTATTCCCAGTATTTAGAAAATGCTTATATAATGCTTGTTAGATGTTTATTAGTTCAGATGTGTGATGGAAGGGTTGAAAGTACAATGTTATATATGGTGCACCTGAATTCTGTTCCAAATAAAATAGATTATGAATATTGAACTTGAACTAGACCACCTGGTGCTTCTCTCAGGTGACATGGGCAAGGAGAGAGCATCCCCTCTTACAACATTTATGGGAAATGTAATATCTCAAATGTGTTATGCAGACAGGTAATTTACAGCCCATATGGAAGCTTGGGGATTCAACCCAGTAGCTTTATGGTGGTCAGGGTTGTGGACCATATATGCAGAGGACAAGCTACCAGTGACCATTAGAGACAAAATGTGAAAACATAACAAAGTTAGGCTTCATTATACATATAGGTTAATAAACTGATGGCACTCTGTGGAAATAGAGGTATGCATCAGTGTTTCATCGATCAGGAATATATGATGCATCCTCTTCTTCTAGTTCTTTAGATATTTTAAACTCCTCTAGAACTGCTAGTTTTACACAGGGGTGTGGAGTCTAATAAAATATCTACTTGTCCATGGGGCAGGTTGCTTCATAAATTTACTTGTCCTGTAACAAAACCCACTTGTCCCTTTGGTGCCATGTAGTGTGGCGACGAATTATGGCAGCAATCTCATTATACAAGAGCTTTGATATAGCCTCTCTGATTATGGCAGGGCTCATACCATAGTGTGGAAATATGGATTTTTCTGGTCAGTTATGTCCCCTATCTTGGACCCCAACGGTTCTATGTGCATGTTACAAGTACATGTATGTTCCCTCCAGTTCCAGTTATGAAGACGCAAATATATGTGCGTCCACCGTTAACATGTCCTCTTTTAGATCCGCCATGAATGAGCCGGATATTCCATTCCTAAGTACGAAAGGCCACCGCCTTTATATGGTTCACTTATGCCATTTTACAGTTCAGACGAGTAGGCCCTGATTCTGTCATCAAGCTTTTCTTGCTTTCTGTCTCTGAAGCTCCAGTCCGAGCCTGCATCTGTGACCATGAACTTTGTCTCATTCCCTGCGCGGCTCACGATGCCTGACATCAGCTTGCTGCCTGCCAAGAACTGTATTTCACCTTCGAAATTATCTGCTCCGACCCTGCCCAATGCATTCCTGTCTAGTAGTTTAAGTAAACATTCTTCCAGCTACCGAGCAAAGGCCCGGCTTCTCTGTCTTTATGCAAGTAATTCATAGCCCTGTTACTATGGAAGATTCCTGCCCTCGCATCTAGTGTAGACACTTAGACGCTTGTACACGCACTAACAGTCAGTATAGTCAGTATAGAATAAGATTCTACTCTAAGAGACCTCTCTTCTGGATAACATAGTTCTTTAAACATAGGATGTTAGATATGATTTGGGATTAGGTTGACTTGACCCTCCAGACATCTGTCGCCACATGTAGAGCTAAATGTCAAGTCCCCTTCACCCCCTAGCTGCACGTCAATCACACGTCATGCTGCTGCGCGTGCATTTCTGCCAAGTATTTCTGCTGACATTGCGAAATTATTTCATAGATCCACCCATATGTGACATCACAACCAATGACGTTTTCTTGTTACTCCCAATTACGCCTCCTTCAGCTACGCATGTGAAATGTTATCTTTACTATCAATTGTTACGCCTCTTGCCTTTGCCTCACTGTAATGCCTATTGTATAAAAGTGATTAATTATCAATAATGTATGTACTTCACTTCCTGAACCTCCGCGGTGATGGAACCTGGAGACCACGATTCCGAATCCTCCATTGGAATAAAGCCCATTCCGAACCTCTAATACCACGGATTCTGCCTCTTATTTATTGAGCTATTCTTATTATGTTCTGTATCAAATTAAGTCCCGGTAATTAAATTATTTACCACATAAATGGCGCCCGAACAGGGACACTTTCTCATCTCACGCGCCGGCGGTGCGTTGCAGGCCCGGTCTCTTGCCACAGCTGGACGGACAACAACGCGTACCAGCAGGATTTCCAGTATCTCCATCCGGTCAAGCGGGGGCGACTGAGGCTGCGATCAACACCCAGACGAGGCGGTGAGAAGTGCGAAGTATCCCGACCAGAGCCTAGCTGAGAGAGCAAGATCCGAGGTATACAGAGGCCCACCAGGTTTCCGATGTCCTGACGTGTCCGAAGTTTTCGAGTCGAGTCCAGTCCAGTCCGGTCCAGTTCAGTTCAGTTCCGTTCCGAGGCCTTCTGTTCCGAGCTACCCGGTGAGTACCATTACTGGGGAGGCGTTCTGGCGTGCACATAAGTTGTGCCGGTCCAGACGGGTTTGGGTACACAAATCCGGTCTGCACTGTTTTAGCAGTGTATCTGTACTGTTTAGCAGTATATCTAGTATATCAAGTATATAAACTCAGAATAATTTCCGTTAATGTCGAGAATTATGTTTTATGATTAAGTTTTTTAGATCGTCATCATCATCGCTGCTCATTTAAATGTTAAATGTTAAATGTATTAATACGTTCTGTATATTGTGGTATGAATGACTGTTCATTATCGTGTTTATTGTATTAAGTTTGTTCAAGTATCAGATCAGTTCTCAATATGCCGCTCTTTTCGAAACTAAGACAGATCACAACTAGAAAAGGGGTACTCGAAGAAGCTGTTCCCATTCCTCCTAGGGACACTCCAGGGTACTTCATGTATCATAAACACGGCCTAGACGCTATATTATTTCTTGATTTATGGGTAGACTACACCAAGGAATTACCAGAAAGTCAGAGGTGGCCCGCAGCGGGGACCTGGGATGCAGAGTGCATTGTGAAAGTAGAGGAAGAATTATGGAAAAAGAAAGCTAGACAATCACAGAAAGACGCCATTGAATTATGGCGTAAAGAATCATATAGACGTACAGAAAAAGCACGTAGACAGGAAGAGAAGAGTAAAGAGAATTCAAATGAAGTCCGAGAAAATCTATTAATTGAAGAAGGTACACGAGTGAAATCAGAACAAGTAGACAGACAAAGACATGCCCTTATGAAGGGTATGTATCCCCTTCTGGCCGAAGGATTACCTAAGGCTACTGCAGGGATACCAAAAGACTTGCCACCCCCGTTATTTCCAATAAAAGTACATCCCAAGGGGCATCCTAGAACCGCAGAAGATGTTTTTCTTTCCTCATATTTAGATGACGCAGCTCCCGAGTATGCTAACCCCGCTCCACATAGACCGTCGGCCGGGGAGGTTCAACGCCAAGATCCTGTATCTGTATCCTTACAGCATCAAATACTGACATAAGTTCCGGCAAACACGTCCGTTTCCACATCTGTTCCTACAGCTACTTCTATAGCTGTGTCCACACCTATAGTTGCTGTATCACGTTCTACGAATCCTTTCACGCCCGATACTCCAGACGGGGCTACTGGAGGTGCTACCAATATTTTTTCTACGCCACCCAGAATAAATAAACTTACCTTTCAAGAGTCAGCACATCCACGTACCCCCAAACTCATAAATTCCCGTACGCTTAAGGAACTTCTTGTAGATTGTAGATATGACCCTGTGCCCGGCAAAGAGGACGAAATGATCCTGGCATCATTACGTATCAGACGAGCCGCGGTGTATTTAGGGAAGTTACCAGGAATGACTATGCATCTAGATAATATATATCATTTTGTCCAAACAGGGCGAGATTCTGAAAGTATTAACAGAGCTATGGAATACCAGAAAGTGGAGATACAGGGGGAACTGTTACGTTTCCTCATAAATTGTGTGATCAGAAATCAAGACCGACCGGGGGTAGACCCAGAAACAATGGAAACTCTTACCAGATGGAGCCAGAATATATCAGAAGGGAGACATGACAGGCAAAAATGTATAATAGCCATGTGCCGAAAGATCCGTAAAGAAATAGAACGCCTACACGAAGAGAGATTAGCGGTAGACCAGTTTGAACAAAACGAGGAGGAGGAAGGATCAGGACTGCCCACAGGACAGTCAGACACCATAGCCTATGTAGGTAGAGGAAGATCTTGTAATAGTACTAGATGTTTTACTGATCCGATACGTCCGATATGTCCAGATAATAGGAATTTCCAAACACCTATAATAAATATAAGGTCCCCCGAGCATTCGTTCCAAGCCGCTGACAAATTACTGCGAGAACGAAGGGGTTATCATTTTCTTGATTCTATGGATGAACAAGAATTAGCCAGGTCAGCCGTTCATTGGATTGACAGTCCCGGAAAGTATGATGATGATACAGTAGCACACACATTTTTGAATCTCACCCCAGATGAACAGCGTTTAGCTGGGATTTATATGATTCAACAACTTCTTATACTATATAAAAGCCAACATTCAGATCCTGGTCCCTTACCTGATATATTGACTGAATTATTCACGAATAGATGGAAAGGTTCAGGTACTAAGTTAATTAAGGAAATACTAGAATCCAGAAAACAGTACATTATTTTTGTATGTCCAGAACATGTTTCATTGCCCATCAAGGAAAGACCGATGTATTACATGGACAGACAGAATCCCTTACGAGAAGTACACCCAATAAAGGGCGAGGACAATCAGTTTAAACGTGTATATGTATATACGCCCATATCGAAAATAGAATTGTTAGAAATGAAGAAAGTGGTACCCAGTCATGACAAAGACCCAGCGGGTTTCCACCGAGAAATTAAAGACATGTTACTCATGGGAGAGTATACCTATCCCGACATTATGACAATATTAAAGGTATTAATGCCTGCTGGCATTTATGAAAAACTCAAGGAAAAAGAGTGGGAGGTAGGAGACCAAAAGATAGACTGGACAGCATTAGAAAATGAAGAAAAGGCCCGAGGCCCAGGTTCGGGGCTTGGGGACAAAACTAAAGCACTACCAGGTTTACTAGTACAGGTACTGCCACGTTTATTAACCACGAAAAAGGAAGACTGGGGTGCAATCTCAGCCGGTAAACAAAAGCAAGATGAAGATACTAGTGATTTCTATGCCCGATTCGAAAAATGTTTTGGTATAAATAGTGGTATAAAAGCAAGTAGCGAGTCATACCCACATCTGTTTGTGACAAAATTAGTTGAAAATTCCTTGCCGCAGGTGAAGAATAGAGTATTAAAATTCGAGAGTACCTGGCAAGGTAATACCCCATCACAAATGTTACAAATGCTACAGTACCATTACAATAGAATTAGAGAAGAACAAGATCATGAACAAAGACGCATGAAAGATACAAAAATGAAAATGCTAGTCTCCCAGACAGTTCCAGCTGAAGGACATAAAAAGGGTACGACACATTCCGGTGATTCAGCAGGACCTGTAAAAGGGACATGCAACTACTGTAAGCAACCAGGTCATTATATACACGATTGCCCAGTCCTGAAGCGTAATATCGCCACAGGTATTACAAAAGAAAGACCACGGCCACCTAGACAGGATCAGAATGAACAAGGAGCACCGCAGCATGCACAGGCCATGCCAGCTCCACAACAGTCTATACAGTTTGTGCCAGCCGCACCAGCGTTGCCTGCTGCTGCCACACAAACCACGACACGACAGCTGTACCAGACCGCACAGTATGACTATCCTGATTACCAACGATATGCATGAACCAGCCTAGAGAGGGAAGTTGACTTACCCCTTATCGAGGTTCCTGTAGACCAAGAAGGACCTTATGTACATAGTGAATTATTAGGCCAAGATAGAAAATTTTTACTTGATACAGGGGCAAGTCGAACAACTATAAAACGTAGTGAAGTACCAGGGGCACCCCTCTCAGGCTCACAGAATATTTCCCTTGGTTTTTCAGGAAAACCTATTGTTAATGAAGTATCACAGCCTCTTCCACTTACGATAGGACCCTTGACCAGAACTACAGATTTATTGCTTACTAAATCATGTCCAGAAAACTTGTTGGGTATAAAAACACTGAAAGCTCTAGGAGCTATAATATGTTGTTCTCCGGAAGGAGTAAGATTGTTTTTACGTGATTTCAAAGGTCACTATGTGTCTCGAGATATGGATTCCCGACTGCAGACTTTACCGACTCATTTATGGGCACAAGGCCCTACAGATGTTGGTTGCATGAACATTACACCCTATCGAGTCACACTAAAGGCAGGAGTGGTACTACCACGAATGCGACAATACAAGTTACCCCCAGATGCTGTAATGGCTTTACTGCAAATCATTGACGAGCTTATTGGCCAGGGAGTGGTTGTGGAGACCGACTCCAATGTATGTAATTCACCGATAATTCCGATTCTTAAACGAACTGATCCAAAGGCTCCCCCAGTATATCGATTGGTTATTGATCTGCGCGAATTAAATAAATGTATTGTACCACAATACCCCGTAGTTCCAGACATCTCTTCATTACTGACAGCTATTGATTCCGAAGCAACATTCTTTACTGTAATTGATCTCAAGAATGCCTTTTTCAGCGTCCCAATAGATCCGGAAAGCCAATACTTGTTCGGATTTAGTTTAAATGGACGTAGCTTTAAATTCACACGCGCACCTCAAGGATTTACAGAAAGCCCCAGCATCTATAGCCAAGCACTGAAACGAGAACTTGACAGTATACACATGCCAGTCAACACTGCTCTGCTTCAATATGTCGATGATCTGCTGATCACCGCCCGAAGCGAACCTGAATGTGAAAAAGCATCACTGACGGTTTTACAATTTCTAGCCGAAAAGGGGCACAAGGTGTCCCCTTCTAAGCTGCAATTCTGTGTCCAGCGAGTTATTTACCTTGGTCACTCGCTGTCCAAGGAGGGAAGGCAGCTTACACCAGATCGTATCCAGCTAATTGCAAACATGCCAATACCCAAGACACAAAAGGAGGTGCGGGCTTTCATAGGCCTCACTTCATATTGTAGGCAGTGGATCCCTCAGTATGCATTTCTAGCAAAACCACTCATTCAATTGACAACACAGGAGGCAGCCACATCGACTGTTCTCCCTTGGATTCCAGAACATACACACGCCTTTGAAAGCTTAAAGAAAGCTTTATGCCAAGCACCTGTTTTAGCAACACCATGTTACAGAAAACATTTTACACTCTTTGTTACAGAACGAGAAGGTACTGCCTTGTCAGTACTCACACAGGAACAAGCAGGATCACACAAACCGTGTGCTTATTTTTCTAGTACATTAGATCCCGTAGCTCAGGCTCTGCCTGCGTGCCTGAAATCAGTGGCAGCGACAGCTTTAGCAATCAGACAAAGCGATGCCATAGTGTTAGGACATCCACTGACAGTACAAGTACCACATGCAGTAGAGGTTCTTGTGAATCGAACGCAAACACAACACTTGACTATAGCGCGACTTACAGGTTACGAATTAACATTGTTTCAGCCACATATAGAAATCAGACGTTGTAACACATTGAATCCTGCCACACTTTTACCTGTAAATGGAACAGACCCACTAGCTCATGATTGTATTGATGTTATTACAATAACGACGAAACCCAGACAAGACTTGACAGATGTCCCATTGTCAGATCCAGACCTGACGTTGTATGTAGATGGTTCATGTATGAGAACAGGTACAGGAGAGTTAGTGGCCGCTTACGCAGTCACAACAGACACTGAAATTATTGAAACCAAGTGTATAAATACCTTGTCCGCTCAAGCAGCAGAGCTCGTCGCTCTGACACAAGCCTGTATCCAAGCCACAAATAAAAAAGTCAACATATACACTGATTCACGTTATGCATTCGGAGTTGTACATGACTTCGGCGTGCTGTGGCGAGAGAGAGGTTATTTAACTTCTCACGGTGCCCACATTCAGCACGGACCCCTCATTCATGCCTTATTAGATGCAATACATCTACCCATTGCAATATCGATTATGAAATGCAAAGCTCATACGAAAATTACTGATATCATTTCTCAAGGCAATGATCTAGCTGACAGAACAGCTAAACAGACTGCTCAAACTCAAACATCCGACATGACAAAGACAATAGTCCAGACACCAACACATTGCATGATGGTTAAGGATCCCGCTCTTGATGTAATTGACATACAGACACATGCTACTCCAGACGAAATAAGGAAATGGACTGAATTAGGAGGGATCCAAACGGATCAAGGATGGATGACGAAGGAAAAATCTGTATGGTTCCTTCCTGATTCAATGGTCCAAGTCATTATTAACACTGTCCATAGTCCAGCGCATCTAGGAGAGAAAGCTATGCTAGACAGCATTCAACACATTTGGTTCAACAAACATTTACGAGCAGCAGCGAAACAAAAAGTTCGTACCTGTATGATCTGTTGTCAGTTCAACCCAGGAAAAAGCATCCCCGTAGAGCAGGGTGGATTTCAGCCTCCTGATCACCCTTTTGAAATCCTCCAGATGGATTATATCCAGATGGAACGATGTCGAGGATTCAAATATGTTCTCGTAGTTGTCTGTGCTCTTTCCCGTTGGACAGAGGCATACCCGGTTTCAGATTACACTGCCCCGACTACTGCCAAACAGTTAGTTCGAGAATTCTTCCCACGATACGGTTTACCACGTGCTGTCTACTCAGATAACGGCCAGCCGTTCTCATCCGAACTAATGAAACACGTTTCACTTCTGCTAGGATATCAGTGGAAGTTTCATTGTGTCCGACACCCCGAGGCAGCAGGTCTCGTGGAACGACATAATCAAACTTTGAAAATCAGATTGTCCAAAATATGTAGGGAGAAAGGTGTCGACTGGGTAGTAGCATTACCAGTTGCACTCTTTTACATGAGAATGGTAGCACACTCTCGAACAGGGCTATCTCCGTATGAGGTGATCTTTGGCAGACCACCAAATATGTGGGGGACGCCAATACCACGTAAAATAACTGATATTGACTGTAATATGCTGACAGATTATTTGGCTTCCTTGATGTCTGCACTACAATCTTGTCGTTCACAGGTAGCTGCAGCTTTTCCTGACAACACTGAAGTGAAACCCCATGACGTAATTCCAGGGGATCTCGTTTTAGTGAGGAACTTTGATCGAAAGACTCAGCTGGACCCTAGGTGGAGGTCGCCACAATTGGTCTTGCTCACCACAAGGACAGCCGTGAAGATCGAAGGCAGAAAAGGCTGGGTACATTCAAGTCATATCAAGAAATTTTATGGACTACCATCGGATATAAAAACTACACCTCGTGTGTCCTCACCCATTGACTCAAAACTCCCTTTTGTTGACTCAAGTAGTCACGGACATTATAAACTAAAACTCAGATCTAATCAGTCGGGAAATTTGATTGTTTAAGTCCTCTCAAAGGTGAAGCGGTTGAATTTGTCTCCGACATGTATCCCTTAGATCTGAATAGAGGAAAAACCCGAAAAATGTTGAAACGACATGCATACTGTAAATCACTGCGTAGTCATTGCACAGTGACGTTATTAATTTTGTTTTTCTTAAGTCTTTTTATAATTATTGCAAGTATATTGTTGCACATATGTTATCCTATTTCTAGACATGTTTATAATATTACTGCTGAACATTCTTTTAGTGAATTACCTCCGCATGAATTGTCATACAGATTTGCGCTGCGCAATAACACTTTTATTAGTATGTTACATCATTCCCATCAGGTTAGCAATGCTACAAATTGTTGGATATGTGGCCGACTCCCTCCCTATCAGAACTATAAAGGAATTCTACCTCTTTTTCCATACCCGTTCACACACAACGGCTCCTGTGGAGCATGGTTTAGCTTAATTAATTCCTTAGATTCAAATTCTGCAGTTTATCAAGACAACTCGGTATGGGGAAATCTGAACTTAGTTTTACTTAAAGTCTGCCACCCCAACAAGGAGGGACTTCCCAAAAGAACAGGAACTGATCTAGAAAATGAAGTATATGGATTAGGTAATTTTACGCTTAATCTCTTGATCTTGAATGTCGAATCCGAAGTCACTCCAAGTTTGCCCGCCATGTCAGTATTTCCAGTAAAAGGTGAATTATGTGTAAGAAAGAATGGTTCCATACATATGGGCCATAGTAGATGCACCACTGTAATAGAATTTAGTGATCAAGGCAAGTCGACATTTAGAGCTTCCCGCCATTCCTATTTTATATGTGGTCAGACGGCATATGTACGTTTGCCTCTAGATTGGGATGGTACCTGCTACATTGGATTCCTTTTGCCACCTGTTTTTCTAGCTCCTCCTGATTATCACAGAAATACTCATTTAGTACACAATAGAGAAAGGAGAGATCTCCCAATAGTCGATTACACTGAAACAGCATGGGAAAAATACACAGATTTCAATAAAGGTCTCTTTCCCTATATAGGTACCGTTACTAATAGTAAGCTGATACGTAGATTAACTAGAACCCTTGAAGCAGTAGTGAACGAAACTATTTCCGCCTTAGGCAATTTAACAGAAGAGCAGTCTGCTATGCGGATTGTTGTGCTTCAAAATCGTCTTGTCCTTGACGTCATCCTGGCCGATAGGGGCGGAGCTTGTAGGGTCATCGGATCAAGCTGTTGCATTTTCATACCAGAAAATTCGCCATCTGTATATAAAGCTATACCCCCCCTTCATAAGATTGTAAGCCAGATACACCAGAATCCAGGCACCTGGACTTGGTCCGGTTGGTTTTGGAGCGTGTTATCAGCCTGGGGATGGAGAGTTCTATCCTTCCTAGGTATTGGCCTCCTCATACTATTCAGTTGCTGCTTATGCCTGCAATGTGGACCAGCGATTTGTGGTCTGTGTGCCACATCGTGCATTCCACATCAAGATTTTCGTTCAAAATCCCGGAAGAAGAAAGAAGAACAAATGATGCTATATGAACAGATCAATGGATTAATGAAGATTGATATCTCTTGACGGGCAAGTAGGGGACAAGGAGGGAATGTGGAAATATGGATTTTTCTGGTCAGTTATGTCCCCTATCTTGGACCCCAACGGTTCTATGTGCATGTTACAAGTACATGTATGTTCCCTCCAGTTCCAGTTATGAAGACGCAAATATATGTGCGTCCACCGTTAACATGTCCTCTTTTAGATCCGCCATGAATGAGCCGGATATTCCATTCCTAAGTACGAAAGGCCACCGCCTTTATATGGTTCACTTATGCCATTTTACAGTTCAGACGAGTAGGCCCTGATTCTGTCATCAAGCTTTTCTTGCTTTCTGTCTCTGAAGCTCCAGTCCGAGCCTGCATCTGTGACCATGAACTTTGTCTCATTCCCTGCGCGGCTCACGATGCCTGACATCAGCTTGCTGCCTGCCAAGGACTGTATTTCACCTTCGAAATTATCTGCTCCGACCCTGCCCAATGCATTCCTGTCTAGTAGTTTAAGTAAACATTCTTCCAGCTACCGAGCAAAGGCCTGGCTTCTCTGTCTTTATGCAAGTAATTCATAGCCCTGTTACTATGGAAGATTCCTGCCCTCGCATCTAGTGTAGACACTTAGACGCTTGTACACGCACGAACAGTCAGTATAGTCAGTATAGAATAAGATTCTACTCTAAGAGACCTCTCTTCTGGATAACATAGTTCTTTAAACATAGGATGTTAGATATGATTTGGGATTAGGTTGACTTGACCCTCCAGACATCTGTCGCCACATGTAGAGCTAAATGTCAAGTCCCCTTCACCCCCTAGCTGCACGTCAATCACACGTCATGCTGCTGCGCGTGCATTTCTGCCAAGTATTTCTGCTGACATTGCGAAATTATTTCATAGATCCACCCATATGTGACATCACAACCAATGACGTTTTCTTGTTACTCCCAATTACGCCTCCTTCAGCTACGCATGTGAAATGTTATCTTTACTATCAATTGTTACGCCTCTTGCCTTTGCCTCACTGTAATGCCTATTGTATAAAAGTGATTAATTATCAATAATGTATGTACTTCACTTCCTGAACCTCCGCGGTGATGGAACCTGGAGACCACGATTCCGAATCGTCCATTGGAATAAAGCCCATTCCGAACCTCTAATACCACGGATTCTGCCTCTTATTTATTGAGCTATTCTTATTATGTTCTGTATCAAATTAAGTCCCGGTAATTAAATTATTTACCACAATAGTATTGTTTGAATATTAGCAATCCCCTTTTATTGCCACGCATCCGCAGATCTACATACTGGGGCTGAGGGTAGTGGTAAGTAATAGTTCCAAGGTTGGATTGCCCTTTTGAGCGTGCAAACCTGCATGTTTTAAGGGTTTTCAACAACTCTTCTCTAATCTTTTCCCATACTGAGAAAAGTTGGAGATTTACTCCTCACAATGGCAGACGTAAACCTTCTTCAAGAGTTGGGGAAAAAGTGGTTGGAGGGAAAGTAAACTTGCAAAGACTCAGATTTTCGCATGTGCAATTCTAACAAATGCATATTTGCTCATGCTAAAATGCAGTTCACAAATATTTTCTTGGAGTACTATTTCTTGCCCTACTTCTGTACATTTTTGGGAATTCACAAAAGCCCCATAGCTGCTCTTCATGCAAGGACATAAACCACGGGTGCACTTTTGAGACTTTCGTTGACAATTGGGCCCCCAATTTGGTCTGGCATTAAATGTGACCTTTTGAGTTTATTAAAATTCATTCTCTCTCTCTCCCTCTCCCTTTCCCTCTCTCCCTCTCTCCCTCTCTCCCTCTCTCTGAGTGACCAGGAACATATCGGCACACAAAGTAGTTTTGTTCCGTGACAGTAACTACTATGGCAGTGTGTGTGTTTTTGAGACCAAAACTATTTTTGCAAGTCACACATTGACAAAACTAAAAAGCTGACCATCAATTTCAGACCTACTGGCTTTGCCAATGCTTGTTTATTTTACGTTTCCCATAATCTTATTGAAACTGGTTACACTGATCTTCAATTATGAATATTTGAATATGCATCAACACATTTTACAAAATGATGATGCAAATAAATGGTACCTGCAATTATACTGTAGTTTAGCTAAATGTTTATAGTCCTACTTTAATTTTTTTATGAACATTTTCTTTTTAAACCAAAGAATCATCAATCTTGCTTTCAAGCTTCTGCAAATATTTTAATCTAACCAGACCGCTTTCTACGAGTATTATACATAGCCTCATATTGGTAAACTTTGAAAATGTGTATACACATTTTTATACTGGAACCAGTGTCAGTAGTACAGTCCGAGCTTACAACATTTAATAAGAGCGCTCACTCTAATAATAAAGACTTTCAATTAATGAAACATAAATACAAGTTTGAACAGCATTAACATATGTACTCAAATTATACCTTAACTGCAGACAGTGCCCTTCCCTGATCCATAATGTGTTACTGCAAACTCAGTCAAAGGGTTTGTGCTGCAGGTGGTTGGGCCTACTTGTCCCAAGGACAAAATACACATGAAAACTTGTTGCCCTTGACCCCAAACAATATGTCCTGGGCGTTGGGCAATAGGAATTCCACATCCCTGTTAACATTTTCACTTTCAGTGTAAAGCATGTTTATGCCTAGTCACTTCCAAGTTTTGTGTTGCCACCATCTGTGTACTCTGTAGTGTATTGAAAAATAAAAAAAATAAAATTGTTCCTGTGAAAAGTTTAAAGTTACTAAAAAAAAAAATTGCTTAATTTACCTTACTATTGGCCTGACTTCCGTACTTTGAGTCACACCTGTATCTCCTCTCTCACCACAGACAAATCACGAGCGAAATTCACATTCCATGTGATACAAATTATTCAGCCAGTAAGTGTACTTTTGACTGATGGTTATAGGTTGCTTATGTAGCTGACAAAAGGAACGAGCAAATGTTTTGCAGAGGGAAAAAATCAAGTTTTTTGCAGGGAGCAGAATCTACACCTAGTATGAGCAGGAGTATTGAGGTACTTTTACGTTTACATGTAATTTCTTTACTAATTTTATTACTCCATTGTGAACTCCTCATTAACATGTTTTAAAAGAATCTATATGGCTTTTTAGTTAAATATAAACATCAAAGATACAAAATTTCAATCATGGTCAGTTTAACCAGCAGGGAGAGACAATCCATGCACAAACAATAGGTATACATGTCTTGCACTGATGAAATAATGTTGTACATAGACTAGAGAATCTAGCTAAAGTGCTCCTGCCATGGGTCCTGTAGCTTTTGGTGCTTCGCTCTGCATTCTCTCATTTTTTTTCTTTTGAACATGTTATTAACATTTTCATTAGGGAACAGTATAGACCGCACATAAACACATTTGAACTCTTCCCAGGGACAAGTGTCAGTTTCTATAGATATTTAAACATAGTAATGATGCAGCCGCACCCCACTATTTTTGTGGTACCATTGTATTGAGACAGACCTCAGCAGCGTGCGAAAGCACTTTTAACAGTATGGATTATGCCATCCCTCTCTAGTGCCACCATTGTTGCCATATTTACCCTCACTTACTCAGGCATTCTCTACCCTCACTGACTTGCTTTTCAGCTAGCTTGCTGTAGTCCATGCCCTCCTTCCAGCTTGTCAACTCGGGTAGTATATTCACTCCCCATTTTCTGACAGTGGTCCTCTTTGCTAGTGTTAGCTCAAGGTTAACGAGTAGGTTTGCATATTTTGTTGGGCCTCCATTCCTCTATACATTGAATAGCAGCAAAAGTACATTCTCTGGGGGCACAACCATAGTGTGTGCGTGAAGGTGTCTCTTTAATTGAAGCCTATTGTGCTCTTGTCAGTATCTGTCTTCCCCATTTTCAATAGTCTGTTCCTCTTGTAGTAAGATCTATACAGGATCTGCAGCTGCACAACCTGTTCTAAATGCTACCTCTTGCGGAGATCACATGACCTCCTCTCATTAACATATATTCCTCTCTGTCACTTCTTGTCTTCACCATGGGATTTGGGAAGTTGTTTATTATTTTTATATAGATCACTAGGATATATTTTTAGAAGAAGCTCCTTGAGGATCTGATCCTATCCTCTAGTGTGGGAGAGTTCCCTGTGATTGAGTTTGTTGCGACATGAGTTGCTGGTGCATGTCTGACCAAATTGTACCTATAAACAAGCCTCTATATCCGCAAGTTGGTACTCTCATTGCATCACAGCTAAAGGAACTGGTGCATCACATTTCCAGAGGTCAACCAGTTTACTGATCCCTATGTAATGATATTAAAGGAACCCCTTCCACTCTTGCATCTCTGCTAGTGCATTACGGTCTCATATTGGCATTCTATTATGTTTGTGGTGTCTCTGCCACCTGGGTGCCCGAGAGCAGCAGTTCCTTGCATTGTCCTGCATTTCCTGGGGATCAGAAAATACTGCAAGAAGCCTGCAGCTGCAGGCTTTGAAGTTCAATCACCTGCGGCTGTTTACTCTTGAGCTCCTGAGTTCCTGGCTGCTTTTCCCTGCTCCTCCAGTGCCAAAATGGCTGCCATCTTCATGAGGGTTTGCCTCTACCTTGTAAAGCTGCTCCACAGTTAGTCCAGTTCAGGTTTTCTATCTCTTTTCCTTTCCCTTTCCCAATTGATTATTTTTCCTGACATGTGGTGTTTGATGTAATTTCCTTTTCCTGTTCTATTACAAAATATGGGCATCAAACTGGTTGGAGGGTACGTCGCAAAAAGCCATGTTCCTTCTCTGATTTCCTCGCTTAATGCATTTGCTGTTACTGACTCTTTGCTCCAGTGGAATTCCACTGTTGGATTTCTGATTCCTTTAAAGTCTTAATCCAGTAAGGAGGTTTTACAACATTGCCTTTTTCTTCCTGAGAGATTGGCAGCTTCTGATGGCACCTGTTTAGCATATATTCCCGTTTGTGGTGACATTGTGGCTTCCAGAAACAAGCACCCTTACCTCAGGCAATGGAAGACTTGAATCTAGAGTATGGGTAAGCATCCATCCCTGAACAGTTGCATTTGTTAGGACTCACTCATACCCTAGGTATTGGTTCCCCTCCCTCCAAACTGAACGCACAGTTTTCGCTTGTGTTGGCTTTTCTTAACCAATTTAACAGTGTATGCTGCTGCAAGGTAGCCTCGGGTCGGTTCCTCCTGCTGAGAGAATGTCCATTTGGTAGCTGCCACTAGCTGTTCTGGCCAGTAGTATTTGCGCTAGGCATTCTCGACCACTAAATTGCCTCTTCGGTCCGAGCTTTATATCTTAACCATTCTGTGGGAGGCACCTGGTCGGATCGCCAATAAACCATAATGTTTCATTTGGCCAAAATAAATCTTAGACTATTTCCATAAGTGCCTCCCAGCCCACCATTATTTCAAGGAGTTTTGCTTTAGGGGTAGATTCCACTGAACTCTTCAGGGCCTTGGAGAGTTTATCTTTAAATTGCTGTCAATAAGTCTAAATTGTAGGGCAAGCCCAGACAAGGTGAAACAGTCCTCTCATTTGAGAAACATCTCAAACAGTTTGGAGAAGGTCATCTGCTCATTTTTCATAACTTCTTAGGGGTGTAGTAAGGTCATTGTAGGAACTTAAATTGGATAAGACATAACTAGGCTGAAATCACCTGTTCACAAAATGATATTCTCCTTCCACTGCACCAACAGTCCCAGATAACCTTTACAATAGAATCACAGACTTGCACAGTGGTCTAGTGCATTCATTACTAACGAGCTTTAAACGTGCAAAATTATCTTTTTACCCAGCTGGTAGAGTTGCAGCCTCAATGAATCTCAACTCTGGAAGAGCCATTAATTACATTAGTTTTGACCCGAACTATGCTGTAATTGCAAGTATCTGAAGAATTGGGATTTTTGGAGCTTAAACTCCTATGCAAGGTTTCAAGATAATTTAATATGGTGTGTCTCCCATATTTCACCCAGTGTTGGGATTTTAATAAGATCCCAGGCTCTGGCTCTGAATGCCTGCAGACTCCGCCGACTATGTGCCATTCCAGAAGGGTGTCAGTTGTGTAAATTTACCTTCCCAGCTTATACACCACAAGATCTTTTGCCAGCAGACCTGCATCACCTTTGTGGCTGGAGGTAGACACGCCAGGATCAAGGAGCCGTACAGGAGGACCAGTATGGTGGGGACTTTGAACATGTCAAAGACCAGGGGGTGAGCAGTGCCATCTCTGGAACCGAAAAGCCACTTAACTATTGATAATTGGGAAGCGAAGCATTACAGGTGTATTTCTACCAATCAGAGTTCACGGTTCTATCCAGTGCTTCATTTGTAAAATATTAAGTGCCAGGGCTCTGACCAGGAGGCCACTGCAACTTTCATCACCCATCGCCCTAGTCATAGCTGCCAAAACAACTACTAACCATCTCTCTTGCATGTAAAGCGACAGTTCAGATTATTCCCGGTCCCCAAAGCTAAAGGAATGGCTGGGGAGGCAGGTATTAGCAATTTTTTTTTTTGATAAACAAATTTTTATTGTGTTTTGCGGCATAAAAAACAGTATCAAGAGGAAGATACAGCAGTGCATTGAACAAGGCATCAGTAACTGCATTTGGATAAGCATCAATAAACCATTGCAAAGACCCTCCCACCCTCCCCCATCCTCCGTCCCCACCCCCCGCGCCCCCACCCCTCAAATCATGCCCCCCAGCCACTTCCCCCATATCTTGCGGAATTTTTTGGGGCAGCCTCGCGCAGCACATAACGACCGCTCCTGGGCCGCACACCAGTCCACCCCTCTACTCCAGGTAGCCACTCTGGGTGGGTCCGGTTGTGACCATACTGCCGCTATGTCTCTCTTAGCCACCATGAGGGCAGTGGTGAGGAAGTACTTTTCGTTACGGGATCCGTCGATCCCATCCATGATGCCCAGCAGGGCCATTCTAGGCTCATGGGGAACCTCCCAACCCAAGACCTCCGCTAGCTCAGTTTCAATCGCTGCCCAGTAATCGTGTAGACGGGAACAAGACCACACCATGTGGAAAAAATCTGCCGGAGCCACCCCACACCGGGTGCAGGAGGCGTCCACGCGGAGACCCGCCCGGTACAGGCGGTCTGGGGTCAGATAGGCGGTGTGTAGGTAGTAGATTTGGATGAGCCGCAGCCTAGCGGAGGTGGTAAGCGACCGAGGGCCCATAAGGGCGTCCCTCCAGTCCGCCTCGTCCAGGGGTCCCACCCAGGCCTCCCATCGCTGTTTGAGCCCGCTCCAGTCCACCGGGGAATTGTTAATCAGGGATTTGTAAATGCGGGATATACCCCCCTTTCCCAGATACCCCAGCATCACCTGAGCTTCAGGTGGGCTATGGGGAGGCAGTCTGGAGTCTAGAGGGACGTGAGCCCGGACCGCGTGGCGCAGTTGAAGGTAGCGGTAGAATTGGGAGGGCCGCAGCGAGAAGCGGGTCTGAAGCTCTTGGAAGGAACACATGCGGCTCCCACGCCATAAGTCGCCCAGACAGGAGATACCAAGAAGATCCCACTGCCGAAAGCCCGCCAATCCCACCACCTCCCGCAGCCAGGTCCCGTGCCAAAGCGGAGTGAGTTGTGTGGACGTCCCCGACCATCTAGTGTGCCGCAGTGCCGCGCGCCACGCGAGGAAAGGAGCCCGCACGACGTCGGGGAGTGATAGGGGGACCGTTGTGCCATAGAGCATGTTTTGGATGGAGGAGAACCCAAGGCCTTGCACCTCGAGACGGTAAGCCGGGTCGCCCCAGCCTCCAGAGAACCAGTCATGGATCACCAGTAACTGGGTGGCCAGGTAATAAAGATATAGATTGGTCATGCTCAGACCGCCATCATAGGAGGGGACCCTGCATCGATCCAAGGCCAGCCGAGGCCTACCGCCGCCCCAGAGGAATTTGGTCACCATTTTATCCAGGTCTCGGAACCACGGGCGCGGAAAAGGGCATGGAGTATTTTGTAGTATGTAAAGAAATTTGGGGAGGATCATCATCTTGTATAGAGCGACTCTCCCTAGCGGATTCAATGGGAGGGACTGCCACCGGAGCATGTCTGACCTGGTTTTGTTGACTACCGGAGCCACATTAAGGGCCCAGCATAGTTCCGGAAGGAGGGTGACCCAAATCCCCAGGTATTTAAAGGAGAGTCTCCGGAGGGGGATGTCCGACTGCCAGTCGAAGCATTCCCGCGACGGGTGTAGCGGGACTAGGACGGATTTTTTGGGGTTCAGGTGAAGACCCGACGCTTGGCCAAATCGATGGAGGATCCGACGGACCCGGGGTCCCGAGGTCGCTGGGTCCGAGAGATAGAGGAGGACGTCGTCCGCGTATAGGGCGATTTTGTCGGGGGCCACATCCGGCCATTCCCATCCTCGAAGAACAGGATCCGCGCGAATCAGCACCGCCAGGGGTTCCATCGCCAGAGCGAAAAGGAGGGGCGAGAGCGGACAACCCTGGCGCGTCCCCCGGCCTATGGGAAATGGGCGAGAAAGTGCCCCATTGACCAACACACGGGCCCGCGGGCGCGCATAGAGGACCATTACCATGGCTCGGAACCGGGGGCCGAAGCCCATACGCTCCAGGACCTCACCCAAGTACGCCCATCCCACGGAATCAAAGGCTTTTTCAAAGTCGACCAAGAGGAGGGCCAGATAGGGGGAAAGGCGGCCGCGGTGCGCCATCGCGAGGTGGAGGCGCCGTAGACAGTGTCTGGTCCCCCGCTCCGGCATAAAGCCACATTGGTCCGGATGGACCAGGGAGGCGAGCGATGGGCGTAACCGTTGCGCCAGGACCGTGGCATAGATTTTGAGTTCTGTGTTAATAAGGGATATCGGCCGGTAGTCGGAGCAGGACCGCGAGGGAGGCTGTGTCTTGGGGAGTACAACTATGGTTGCTGTATCCGTTTCGGGCCGGAACGAGCCCGTCTCCACCACGGCCGCAAAGAGGTCTCGAAGCCTCGGGGCCAGTGTCTCACGGTAGTGAGCGTAATATTCCTGGGGGAATCCGTCAGGTCCCGGGGTCTTCCCGGATGCCAGGCGGCCGATCGCTTCTTCAATCTCCTGGAGCTCGATCGGCGAATCCAGGGTCTCAGAAATCTCAGGCTGCAGCCGCGCAAGTGTCGCCCCGTTTGTTCCCAGTAGCTCATTCAGGGAGAGCGTGGACGGTCGGAGACGGTACAGCCGGGAGTAGTAGTCAGCGAATGCCTGGGCTATCGCCACTGAGACCGTGTGGACTCCACCCGCGGGGTCCGCGATGGCTGGAATGATCCTGCCCGCCCGGGGATAGGTCGCCAGGCGGTGGAGAAGAGTGCCGTTTTTGTCTCCCCAACCGTACACCCGGGCCACCGAGGAGCGCCATAGGATCTTCGCCGCATCCAGGGAGTGCAGGCGAATCTCTTCCCGCAGGAAGGCCAAGCGACGAGACCGTGCGGCATCGGCTAAGTTACCCAGACTACGCTCCAGTTCTAGGGCCTGGGCCTCACAGTCCGCGAGCTTCTGGGATTGAGCCCGTCGTTGACGTTGCAGGTGCCCTTTAGCGGCGCCCCGAACAGTCGCCTTGCCAGCCTCCCAGAGGACGGCGGGGGAGACGACAGAGCCCTCATTATGAGAGTAGTAGTCGACTATCTCGCCCCCGACCGCCCTCCGAAAAGCCTTGTCGTGAAGGAACCAAGCGTTCAGACGCCATATCGGATGGGCAGAGAGGGGGGGGGGACCGAGAGCGAGGAGCACCGGCGAGTGGTCCGAAAGGCCCCTCGGAAGAATGCGTGCGTCCCGCACCCCCACGCAGTCGGTAGAGGGCACAAAGATGAGGTCGATCCGGGCGTGGGAGTGATGGGCCGCCGACGTGTGGGTGTATCGGCGCTCCTGCGGGTGCCAGATCCTCCAGACATCGCAGAGGCCCTGGGATTCCGCCCAAGAGGAGAGTTGTTTTGCGCGGGCGACGCGGGTCGAAGAGACCGGACCCGTCGAGTCCATATGGGGCGAGTAGACAGCGTTAAAGTCCCCGCCGAGTATCAGGGCCCCTGCAGGAAGTGTCGGGAGGATATCCGCTGCGTGGGAAAGGGCTGACGGCAGGAGGGACGGTGCTGCGTAGAGGGACATCAGGGTAAGGGGTCGGCCCTCCAGAGTGCCACACACTACCAGTAGCATACCCTGTGGGTCTAAAAGCACCCGAGTCAGGACAAAGGGAAAAGACTTGCGAAGCAATATGGCCACCCCCCGGGATCCCCGAGCAAAACCTGAGTGCCATACCCTGTCATAGCCATAGCGGCCAAGGAAGGGGCAGTTGTTACCCAACAAGTGAGTCTCCTGGAGGAGGAGTACATCGATCTCTGCCCGTTGTGCATATTTGAGGACCGCCATGCGTTTGAAACGGTCCAGGAGGCCATTGACGTTCCAGGAAAGTATGCGCATGGCGGCCCTAGGGACAGGTGGGTCAGCCATAATCAAGGACAGAAGAATGAGCCAGTAGAGGCGCGTCCGAGTAGGTGCCCAGAGAGGAGGGACAGCGGAGCGCCGGGTGAGAGAGCGGGATAGACAGTACATGATACCTTAGCACAACAGATAAGGGGGAGTCACCCCCCACCAACAAAATCTCCCCAACGAGGAAGAACCAACCCCAACCCCCCACCCCCCGCCCTATACTTCGAAAACGGAAGCATCTGTCGCCCGAACCAAATGGAAGAACCACCAAACTAAAACGCTTGGGCTTGAGCGCTAGTGGACCCCTGATACATCAAAAGTGAAGCCTGATTTACCTGCCCTGGCCTAGAGCAACACTGACAGCGGGACGTTCCACCCCCGCCCAAACATTTCCCACCCCCCCCACCCCAAAGGTAAGCAAAGAAAGTCAGATGGTAGGGCTGCGAGAGAGGTCCGAAGTGTCCGCCAATTCAACCGGGTGGGTTGCAGGGCCCGTAAGCCGAGGTGACGCGGCCCGCTGCCCATCCGCCACGGGACTGGCGTGCGCGGCTGAGGAGGCCGATGAGGTTCTCGATCTCTGGCTCGGCCGGCCCCCAGAGCGCGTGGTGATCGCCTCCCCCGTTGTGCGCTCCCGGGGCAATGTCCGATGCCGCCGACGGGTCCTCGATGTCCGGGGTCTCCCCCGTCTCCCCCGAGGACCCAGAGGCGATCCGCGCCCAGAATGCTGCAAGGGGTGCTCCTCCGCCAACCAGGTCCAGGCCGCCCGTGGGGTATCGAAGAAGAGAGTCTTTTGCTGGAAGATGACCCGGAGGCGGGCTGGGAATTGGAGCTGGTATTGGAGTCCCAGGGAGCGCAGTTTTTGTTTCACTTCAATGTAGGAGCGGCGCAGCTCCTGGACCTCGCGAGTGTAGTCCGGGAAGACCATGATTTTGTGGTTCTGATAGTGGAGGGCATCCCTGCGCCGGGCTTCACGGAGAATGGCATCGCGGTCACGGAAGTTCAAGAGCTTTAGGATGAACGGCCGGGGTGGAGCCCCTAGGGGCCTGGGGGCCAGGGAGCGGTGGGCTCTCTCCACCACGAACGAAGCCGACAGGCTGTCCTCCGGCATCCAGGATCGGAACCAGCGCTCTATGAAATCGTCCGCCCGGCCCGATTCAACTCCTTCCGGGAAACCCACCAAGCGCAGGTTGCTGCGTCGGGCGCGATTTTCCGCATCCTCGACCCGGCGGTGCAACTCCTTAGAGTGGGTGGTCAACTCCCGAACCTGGTCTTGCAGCTGGCGGATGTCGTCCTCGGCCGTGGATATCCGGGACTCAGCTTCTGAAATGCGGGCGGTGGCGTTCCTCAGATCTTGCCGGAGAAGAGCAACGTCCACTTTGACCTCACCCACCATGCCCTCGAGCGAGGCGCGGGACGAGTTGATGGCCTGCAGGATGGCAGCCAGGTCTGCAGCAGGGGCCGGGGCCTGTTCGCCCGTGGGGCCGGGCCCCTTGTCGGAGGTTGTGAATTTGTCCATCCTGGTTTGGGTGGCCCCGGACACCGGCTTGGCGGCTCTGTCCTTACCCATTTCTGGGCCGTCCGTCAGCGAAGGAGGGCAACTAGCCGGTGACAGGCCCGTGGGACGGCAGCGGGCAGCTGGGCCGCCGCGGGACAAACAGGAGGCTCGTCCGGGAGGGCCACCGGCCGGGAACGGCCCGGAAGCACCAGCCTCAGCGGTCAAGCCCCGCCGGGCAGCTCAGCAAAGCGGGATCCAGCAATGTAGGTCTCAGTGCCAGGCCCCCGGCCGGCGCCCGGGCCCCCCAGCCGGCCGCCGCAGGGCCGCAACCTCCGGCGCAGCCCAGGTCTCCAAGGGAACAGTTAGCCGGGTCTCCCCTCAGTGCCCAGGAGGGGCAAAGTGTCACTCGTCAGGGTCCGCAGCCAGGATTCCAAGCGATGGAGGGGGGGGGGGGGAGAGGAGGGGGGGACAGCACATACACCCCCTCCGACCGCCGGTATGCGGCCCGAATCCGCGAGGGCCCCCCCGCACCCGGAGTCCGCAGCCGGTCCGGGATCGATGGAGCCGGTTCCGCGCCGCCACCAGGAGGAGAGGGGAGGGAGAAGGGGGGGGAGCCAGGGGCCCAGGCCCCCCCGGCCGCCGACACACGGCCCGATGGGGGGGGGCTCCCCCGGACAGCCAACCCCGCAGTTGCCCCGATGCAGCGGTCGCGGCCAGCCCCACTCACCGCCTGATTCGCCGCTCTGCGTCACTCGGGGGGGTCCGATCCAGCACCCCTGGGGCTCCGGATGGCGTCAGCAAAGCAGGGCAGCACCGGGCCAGTGTCAGCAGCGCCCGCGGGAGCCCCGCGGCTACCGCGTCCCTCAGCCAGCAGTTTTAGGCCTGCTCCCCTCGTGGGCGCCGCGGGCTAAATTTCTTCAGCGTGGCCGCGCCGCGGTTCCACAGCCGCCACTGCACGCCGTCGGTCTGGCTCCGCGACGGCTAGGGAGGCTCCCAGAGCCCGCAGCGCCCCCAGATTCGGTACGGGGCGGCAGGGCAGCTTCACGGACCCCCGCACTCCGAGGGAGCCGGCCAGGGCAGTCCAGGAAAGGAGGAAGCCGGATTTGCGGGGACCGATGCCGGGAGCCTTAGTGAAAGGCGGCCATGCCGGTCAGGCGTCACCTAGCGCTCGGTATTAGCAATTTTAATGTATATTGTAGTCCTAAACTACAGTTGTCCTGCTCATCTCTAAATTAGATGAGCAGCGCCACCATGTGGTGGACTGTTCTATGTATGGTGTTGACAATTAGGTGCCGAGCACCGGAAACCAATTTAAGTTCTGGTGCTGAGCACCGGCTCAAATTAAGCACTGGTTGTATCCCAATTGGGTACATTTATTCACAAAGCAGTGGGGGAGTTGGCTGAATGTTTTAAGTTCATAAGCAGTGCATGGCAGGGGCGCAAGTTATAGTTAACTCAGTAAACAATAACTGGTTAATTTCAATGTTCTTTTCAGTGAATTCCTAGTTTTTTTTTGTTTTGTTTTTTAAGTATGCTAAGTTCTTATTCCCTTACCTGACAAACAATTTAATTACCTTCAATAGAACTCTTTCTGCTGGATACTTTATCTAACCACAGATTCCTTCCCTTTAGAATATCCTTGTGCCCCAGACGATCTGGAAATTTTCTCAGCATTGCTCCTGCATTCGGCTATGATGGCTTTCTTCCACCTCAGAAGTGACGTAGCGGTGCTACAATAAAGAGCAGCCTCTGTTCACTAATGCCAGTTTCTTGCTTGACTTTTTCTACTCCCTTGGACACATAGCACAAAACAGTTGCCGGTGCCTTGTGCAATCTCTAATTTGGGACGTTATTAGATGGTAAAAAGAAACCACTCCAGAGAATGGTGAGGTGGAGTGCAGTTAGGCACCTGCAATTAAACGGAATATCCAACAGAAAGAGCGTTACCAAAGATAAGTAACTTGTTCTTCTGATGCATACTTCTAAATGCAGATTGCTCACCTTAGTAGGCAATAAGGCTGAAAAGCACAAGCTTGGGGAAGGAGGGGTCTGTGAAGTGGGGCCAGACCAACAAGTTCTACAGAGCAGAATGCAAGAAATGCCCTTTCCGTCTGATGTGGTGTCAGGGCAGTTGTACTTCGTGAACGTGTGCAGTGACACCCAAGTTAAATCCTGACCAATGTCAAAGACAGGCTCTCTGCATGCCAAAGCAGTGGTGACAGCTTTGACCCTGGTGGAATGGACCCTCTGTCCTTCCAGAGGCCACATCTTGACCAGTGCATAGCAAAGGACTATCCTTCTTGACAGAGTCCTTTTCTGCACTCTCTTTCCTTTCTTTGCCCCAGAGAACCTCACAAAAAGCTTATTATCCACCAGTTCGCGTATGGTGTGAATGAGTTAAAAGTTTAAAGCTCTTTTTGGGTCCAGCTGATCGAGCCTCTCCTTCTCTTTTGAATGATGTGGTGGGGACAAAGAATGCTTGAACAATGTAAAAACGATTCAAGACTAAGAAAGAAGACTACTCTGATCCTCAGCACCAATTTGTCTCTTAAAAAGGTGGTGTAGGTCAGCTGTACTGTTAGAGCCTGGAGTTCACATACGTGATGAGGTGAAGTGATCGCAATGAGGAAGAAAGTTTTGAGAGTCAAAAGATGCAATAAGCAGCTGTTCTTTGGCTTAAAGGGGGTATACATGAGGAACGTTTGGACCAAATTAAGGTCCCACTGTGGCTTCACAAACTGTGAGAAAAGCTTATGCTAAAACTTTAATAAATCGCATCACAATAGGTGATTTAAACAAGATGGTTGGTTCAGAAATCACATAAAGCCCGACAATCTTTCATAATGCCCACTCCAAGACCTTGCTGAGCCAAAGGGCAAGACAAACAATAAACCATAAAACAGTTTGGCCTGAATAGGGGTCGGTGTTGCAAACTCTACACCAAGCTACAAATTTTACCCAGCACCAGGTGTAAATGCTCTTTGTAGAGGGACGCCTGGCAGCAAAGCTAACTTCCACAACCTCAGGTGGTAGATAGAGCACAGTTAACTGCCTCCACCCAATCTCCACGCATGGGGGTGGTGATTGCAGAGGTTTGGCGTAGAACCACTACCCCCTGCTGCTGCAACAGAACATACTCCTGAAGCAGTAGCCTGATCACAGGGCACAAGCTCATGCCCAAATGTTCCAAGTGCCACACACTCCTTACCCAATCTGGAGCTTGTAGGATGACTTGGGCCTGGTTGCTCCCGATCTTTTTAATAGCTTGGGATAGGTGGATATGAGGCAGAAAGTTATATAGGAGTCCAATGCTCCACTCTAGCATCTCCCAGAGAAATTTGACTTCCAGAACACCAGCACACAAATGTTTTGATACAGTGAGTCTTCAACACTGGGAAAAAGATCCTGGTAGGTTCTCCCTACTATTGGAAGATGTCCTGTCTCCATCGGGCTGCAACCGACATTCGTTTTCTGCCAGGTGACTTGCTGAGCTTGTTTGCCCTCTCATTTAAAGATTCTGTCAGGTGGTTAAAGATCAGGGAGAAGCCTTTATGCCCCAGCCAACACCAAATGCGCAGAGCCTCTTGCCACAGGATCAACTCTACTCCACCCTGTATGTTGTAATACCACATGGCGGTGGTGTTATCTGTGAGATCCTGCATCAGCTTCCCTTTGGTGACTGGCAGGAACGCCTTCAGCACCAAGTGAATGGTCCTCAACTTCAACGGATTGATAGGGTACTGGATTTCCGCCAAAGGCCAGAGTTCTCTAATCCCCACCTCCCCCAGATGACCACCTCAACCCTGCAGTGATGTATCTGTCACCACCATCAGCTCTGGGTGGGACAGTGAGAGAGGTCTGCCACTGGTTCTGGTTCTGGCCGAGCAGCCCCCAACTGCAGATCTCTTGTAGTCTTCTCTGAAACCTGAATGAATCTTATCTGATAGAGACTTCTCACCACAGATTCCTTACATTAGAATATTCCCCAGGAGTCAAATTGGATTGGGAAACGTTTGGTGAGTAGTACCCCTGTGCGCCAGAGGGCAGCGGCGTTCAGCTCTGCGTGGCGTTGTCCATGTCGGAAGTGACATGCACAGTACCTATATATGCCCCACCCCAGCGTGCTGATGTCATTTCTTTTTATTTCCGCACTTGTCAACTCGGATCCGGAGAGAGCTTCTCCCAGTCACTTTTTGACTGACCTTTTTTTGACTTTTTGTTGAAGTTTTTAGACTTTATCTCCAGGTGTGTAGGTTGTCCACCAGAAAGGCAGGTTTTAAACCTTGTGGCGCCGACCACCGGCAAATTTAATTGACGGCCCTTCATTTGGTTTGCCTCTGTCTTGAGCATTACCATGACGCCAAGACATGCTAGGATTACCGTGCCATGCATTCCAAAGTCCTCAGGATGAGGTCCTTCAACCTTGCCACTCCATGTCGATCAACAATGCGACACTCAAGATCTTGGTTGCGAGGAAGGTTGTGAGATCATTCGCAAAGTTGTACCCAGCGATCATAATCCCACTCTAAGACGTTGGGGACGTCCCAGAAGAAAAAGAAGTCGCCAAAGAGGTTTTCGATTTTGCTGAACTGTCGGCACTCAAGGCCTAGCTCTATAGTAGAGCCTGTGCCTGGGCTGTCTCATCCCCTTCCTGAGTTTCTAGGATTTGGAGCTGTCCCCACCCAACTGAAAGAATTTTATAATGCCCTGCACCTCATTCTCTGCCAGTCCGACCTCTCTGAATTGCCCTCGGCCCCATGGATCTGAGAGGGGCCCCTACTGGTCTTCCGCCAGTGGGTTTACCCTTGCACCTTTGTGGCTTCAGAGATCCATTGACGTATCCCTAGTGGTACCAATCGAGTTACTTCAACCTTCCCCTGTGCCCGCTGCAGTGGCGCAGCCCCATCTTCATTCCAGACTCCGAAACTGATTCAGATAGGCGTCATCTGAATCTGGCTCCCGGCGCCAACTAGGGACTGACTCCCTATATTGGAGTCAGCACCTTATTACTACCTAAGGCCAGGATTGGGTGATGAGTGGAAGGGGTTTTCGGAGCCTTATGGCTATCAAACAGAAGTTCCTAAGGACACCTGGTCTGAGGATCTGGCAGATGCCAGTGGCCTGGACACCTCCCCAGACACTGGCCTCTTCTCTCCTCCTATCGTGGCTTCAGAGGTGGGTGCATCATTTGCTAAGGTGGTTAGAAGGGCAGTTGAGGTCCTGGACCTTACACTGTCCTCAGTGGCAATCAAGAAAAACATCTTAACAGAGGTGCTTCACCCAGGAGTTGCCCTCACAAAACCATTAATCTGATTAAATGAAGCTTTTACAGACATCCTTCTCGTTGCTTGGTCCAAACCCTGCTCAGGGGCTCCTTTAAAATAGGCCGATGGCCTCCCTGCCCCCTCCCCCCCCTGCAATCGCCCTATCCCAGTGGACCCCAGTTTTCTCATATAGCTCCCCACCCAGGAGAGTTTGGTGGTCCAAGCCTCCTCGTCCAAAATTCACACTGGCACATTCCCTACCGCCCCACTGGATAGGGAATCCAAAAGGCTGGATACCATCAGGAAGAGGATGTTCTCTTCTGCCATGGTCTTGGAAGAAGCCCGTGCCATACACTCCAAGGCTGTTGCTGATGGGAGGGATGCAGCCAAGTTCACCATAAGATGTGGCTGGATATGACCGACTTGCTGGGCAGAGCGATTTCCTCATTAGTGACCCTTAGGCTCCACGCCTGACTGAGAACCTCTGGCTTTTTGGGGGATGTCCAAGCTTTGCTCATGGACATGCCCTTTGATGGCTTCCATCAGTTCAGTCAGAAGACTGACTAAGCGCTGAAGTGCTTCAAGGACAGTAGGGCTGCAGCCGGGTCCTTGGACCTCTCTATGGCCCTTCGCCAACCCCATTCCGCCTTCCCCTGTCACAGAAGGGGTTTCCAACAGTGTATCTACACTCCCAGCCACTGCGGCCAGCAAGCTTCACAATACTTTCATCACTAAGGATGTGGTTCCCACAGACCACGTGGAGTGGACAGCCAGAATTTGGGCCAGTCCACCATCTCTCCAGTAGGAGGCAGGATGAGCCATCACCTGCACCACTGGAGGTCAATAACATCCAACCGTTGGGTTTTGCTGCTCGTCCAAAGGGGCTGCTACCTCCCCTTTGTGACCGTACCCCGCATGCCACCTTTTTACAACAACCTTAAGGAGGACCACCTTTCCCTGCTCTGTCAGGAAGTTTTGCTCTCTTGGCCAAGGGAGCTATAGAGAGGGTGCCTGCATCGCAAATGGGTGTGGTTGCTATGCCCACACCATTCTGGTGTCCAAGAAGGACAGAGGCCTTCGTCCTATCCTAGACCTGCACCGTTTCAACCTCTTACTGAAAAATCTGAAATTAAAGATGCTTACGCTCGCCAGTCCTGTCTGCCCTAGATCCGGGAGACTCCTGTCTGCCCTAGATTCGGGGAGACTGGATGCCTATTTCCACATCCCGTCCTTCCTGCTAGCAAACATGACCTGTGGTTTAAGGTGAGCCAAGAGCGCTTTGTTTGGTGTGCTCCCCTTCAGTCTTACCAGAACCCCTTGGGTGTTCAGGAAAGTTATGCCGGTGGTTACAGCTCAACTGCAGAGGCCAGGGGTTTCCTTTTTCCCTACCTTGATGATTGGCTGTTGAAGGAGGGCTCGCCCCAGACAGTCGTCTACCACCTCCAGACTACGGCGAGCCTCCTGCACTCACTGGGGTTCACTATCAACTTGCCAAAGTCGCATCTTACTCCTTCGCAGATGATCCCTTTCATAGGAACTGTTCTGGGCACAGTGCAGTATGAGGTGTATCCTCACGGCCGGCGAGTCCAGGATATTCAGGCTATGATACCAATGTTTCAGCCTCTATCCTGCATTTCAGTGAGTATGACTCTGAGGTTGTTGGGGTCCTGCATGTAACACCTGCCCACTGGCATATGGAGGCTCCGCAGTGGGGCCTGAAGTCCCAGTAGGGCCTGAAGTCCCAGTAGGCGCAGCTTCAGGGAAATCTCCGATATAGTCCAGATCTTGGAGGGAACTGCAAACTATCTGCAGTGATGACTAACGAACTGTGATTAGGTCAGTGGAAGACCCTCTTCCTGCCCCAACCATAGCTGACTGTAGTGACAGATGTGTCACTCCTTGGCTGGGGTGACCATCTGGGAGAGGTGGAGATCAGAGGACTCTGGTTTCATGCAAAATCCGGACTCCACATCAATCTATTAGAGCTTTGGATGATCCTTTTGGCATTGAAAGCATTTCTTCTTTCAGTCAGGAGAAGGGTAGTACAGGTGTTTGCGGACAACACCATTGCCATGTGCTACTACAACAAAGAGGGCAGGGTGGGATCATGGACCCTTTGTAAAGAGGCCTTGCGTCACTGAACATGGCTGGAACACTAAGCCATTTTCCTAGTGGTTCAACACCTGGCGGGCTCTTTGAATGCCAAAACAGACAAACTCAGCAATCGGTGCCTATCAGATCACCAGTGCCGTCAATCTTTCTAGAGTGGGGAGAACCTTGGTTAGATCTGTTCGCTTTCTCCAAGAACATGCACTGTCCGCAGTTTTGCTCGCTAGAGTCACCAAGGCTGCTCTCACCCGAAGATGCTTTTCGTCTTGAGTGGAGCTCCGGCCTGCTGTAAGCCTTTTCACCAATACCACTCCTGACCAGAGTTCTCAAGAAGACTATGAACAACCGGGCCTAAGCCATTCTTGTGGTTCCGGATTGGGCACAGAGACTTTGGTATAAAGAACTGTTGAGCATTGGTGAGGATCATTTGTCACAGGAACAGGGCAGGGTTATCCTGGCAGCCAGACGTCCCTCCACCAAGACACTATACGCCTGTTATTGGATTAAGTGTTTAGCATGGTGTGCAGATAAGCATGTTGATCCTCTAACTGCACCAGTTTTGTGCTCTGGGCACGTTAAGAGGTTACCTTCTTGCAATTTCTCAATTTCTGCGGTTTTCAGATCAGCCATCCCTTTTCAAATCTCCTATTGTACAATGGTTCTTAAAAGGTCTCCAACACATGTTCCCACCAGCGCCTTTTATTATGCCCCAGTGGGACCTAAATGTTGTTCTTACTTTTCTGATCCATGCTCCCTTTGAGGCTCTCCACAGCTGCCCACTCAGACGTCACACCATCAAAATAGCCTTCCTAGAGACAATAACATCTGCCTGGAGGGTCAGTGAGCTTTCTTTGTGTGTCCTCCATGTATCACTTTATTCCCTGACCAACAGTTTTTTCAAAACTATGCATCTTTCTTACCGAAATTGGTTACCTCCTTTTCATGTAGGCCAGTCAATCACTTTACCTACCTTTTAGGCTGAGCCCCACCCTTCTAAAGAAGAGGAGAGACTCCATTGTCTGGACCCAAAAACAGCATTGTCATTCTACTTGGATCATTCTTGTGAGTTCCGAGTGGATGATCAACTGTTCGTTGGGTCATCTGCTGATGGATAATTCTCTGCATCAAAATTTGCTATACATGGGCCTAAAAGCAACCCCCAGAGAGTTTACGCACTCATTCTACCAGAGCCAAAGCTGCAACCACTGCGTTAGCTTGCAGAGCTCGTTTCCTAGATATGTCAGACAGCAACGTTGGCTTCTTTACACATATTTGCGAATCACTGCTGTCTAGAAAGTCAGGTCTGGCAAGCCTGTCATTTTGCTTGATCAGTCCTACAGGACTTCTCATTATTTTTTTTAAAAAGTTTAGTTTATATAGCGCAAACTAGATCCAAGACATCGGGTTTCAGAGCACTTTACATGAGCACCAGTTCTGTTACATGATTTGCCCAGAATCACAGGATGTTGAGCGTCGTTGCTGAAACTCAAACCCAGTTCACCAGCTTCGGGGTCGACCGCTCTAGCCGTAAGGCTACATCCTCTCTCATTATAATCCTTATCTCATCCCCGCCTTCGGAGAGGTATTGCTTGGGTATCTATTTTAAGGAAAGGAAATTGTGGCTAGAAGTCTCAATCAGATGAACAAGTTACTTGCCTTCGGTAATGCCTTATTTGGTAGAGACTCTATCTGCAGATTCCTCCCCGACTCACCCATCCTCCCCGGATTATAGAGCTATGGATTTATCCTTATAGTTTTCCACACTAGTGGTCAGTGTTCCTTGAGGTTCCACGCTTCTGGCATGGACAGTTGTAAAAGAAACTGATGTCACCCGCCGGTCCCTGGGACTGACACGACTCTGGCGGAGGTCAGTGCCTTCCTCTCGGCCATGAGGGCCCTGGCTCCGCCGCCGCCGCCTGCCGGCGTGCCTTCGGGCCCCGCGGGCTCGACTGTGCGACCTCGCGTGCCGGTGTCTCTGGCCCCGGCGACGACTTCGGTCCCGACGCCGCAGGTCCCCGAGGGATCCACGCCTGGATCTCTGCCGGTCGACCTCACGACGCCGCCGGCCCGTGGCGCCGTCTCCGGACGACGCCGTTCCCCGGTTTAGCCCCGGTGCTGCGCCGCTTGACGCCGCACCCGACGCCGATGGATGAGCGTTTCATCTACCGCCCGGCTCCGATCATTCCTCCTGTTTATCAGGAGTCGGATGATGAGGGGGACTGGGAGGGGTCTGAGGACCCTATGGCCATACAGGGCCAACTTTCACAGGACTGGGCAGAGGAACTGGGGGATGCCAGTGGTCTGAACAGTTCCCCGGACGCTGGTTTCATCTCTCCTCCAACTGTGGCCTCGGAGGAAGGTGCAGCTTTTTCAGTGGTGCTGCGCAAGGCGGCCGCAGCCCTGGGGCTCGAGCTGCCTGCTGTGGCCGTGAGGATTAACGTCCCCACAGAGGTGCTTCAACTGTCAGCAAGCTCCACTGAGCCTCTGCTGCAGTTCAATGAGGCCCTCATAGACGTTCTGCAGGGCACTTGGTCCAAGCCCTCCACAGTTCCTCCTGTGGATCGGAATGTGGCCCGGCGCCACCGCCATGCTCCGGGCGACCCCAGTTTCCTGTCCCAACACCCCACCCCCGAGAGTCTGGTTATCCAGGCCTCCACTTCCCAATCCTCCTTCCCGTCCGCCCCTCCGGATCGGGAATCCAAGCGGCTAGAACAGTTCAGAAAGAAGCTGTTCTCTTCCCTGAGTTTGGGCCTGCGGTCTTTGAACACTGTGTCCGGAGGAGGCCCGGACACGTCTCTCCCAGGCGCTTGCTGACGGGCGAGATGCAGCACGACATGCCATACGGTGTGGACTAGACACCACGGACTCGCTGGGTAGGGCAATTTCCACCACGGTGGCACTCCGGCGCCACGCCTGGCTGAGGTCCACGTCTTTTTCGGGGGATGTCCAGAGTTCCCCCATGGATATGCCCTTTGATGGCACTCGCCTTTTTGGTGAGAAGGCGGATAGTGCGCTGGCTCGTTTTAAGGACTCCCGGGCTACGGCCAGGTCCTTGGGTCTCTCGGCCCCACGGCCGCAAACATCCGCCTTTCGCCCCTTTCGTGGCCAAGGAAGGGGCGCCTCCTCACGTCCGCCTAGCCACCGGCCGCAGACCCAACCTGCACGCGGTCGCAGACGTGGATTCCGCCGCGGCGGTACTGGAGGACAACGTGCCGGTCAGTCCACATGCACCCCAGCAGCATCCGCCTCAAAGCCCTCCTAGTCCGAGCTTTCAGGCCCAATCCACGCCAGTGGGCGTCAGAGTTCGCCATCACCTGCTCCACTGGCGATCCATCACTTCGGACAGGTGGGTGCTGCAAATCGTCCGAAGGGGCTACTCCCTCCACTTCGAGACGACCCCTCCAGCCATGCCACCGCAGTGCCACCGTATATCGGAGGATCACTTGAATTTTCTGCGGGAGGAAGATACGGCCCTCTTGGCCAAAGAGGCCGTCGAGCGCGTTCCTGGTCCAGAAGTAGGCCGTGGTTGCTATTCCCACTACTTTCTGGTTCCCAAGAAGGGCAAAGGGGGTCTACGCCCTATCTTGGACCTCAGGAGCGTCATCGCCTTCCTCCGGAAGGAACGGTTCAAGATGCTAACTTTAGCTCAGGTTCTGGCTACCCTCGACCCTGGAGACTGGATGGTAGCGTTGGACTTGCAGGACGCCTATTTTCACATCCCCGTCCTGCCGGCCCACCGGCGTTACCTGCGGTTCACGATGGGTCAGGAGCACTTTCAGTTCACCGTGCTCCCCTTCGGCCTCACCAGTGCCCCTCGGGTGTTCACAAAAGTGATGGCGGTGGTCGCAGCTCATCTGCGCAGATCGGGGGTTCCAGTCTTCCCCTATCTCGACGACTGGCTGTTGAAGGCGGGCTCGCCCCAGAAAGTCGTCTCCCACCTCCAGACTACGGCCGACCTCCTGCATTTGCTGGGGTTCTCCATCAACGTGCCGAACTCACACCTGACACCCTCCCAGAAGCTCCTCTTCATTGGAGCGGTTCTCGATTCAGCGCAGTTCCGGGCTTATCCTCCGGAACAGCGGGTCCGAGATATTCAGGCTCTGAATCCCATCTTTCGGCCTCTATCCTGGGTTTCGGTCAGGTTGGTGCTGAGGCTTCTGGGGCTGATGGCCTCCTGCATCCTGTTGGTGCATTACGCCAGGTGGCGAATGCGGGCTCTGCAGTGGGACCTGAAGTTTCAGTGGGCCCAGCATCGAGGCAACCTGTCCGACCATGTCTTGATCTCGGAGGGCACTGCGAAACAGTTGCAGTGGTGGCTCACGGACCGCGATTGGGTCAGGGGCAGATGCCTCTCCCTACCCCAACCGGAGCACGTAGTAGTGACTGACGCGTCCCTCCTGGGATGGGGGGGACATATGGGAAAGGCGGAGATCAGAGGCCTCTGGTCTCCGGCAGAGTCTCAACTCCATATCAACTTGTTGGAGCTGAGAGCGATCCGGCTTGCACTGAAAGCCTTCCTTCCCTCTGTCCGGGGAGGTGTCGTGCAGGTGTTCATGGACAACACCACCGCCATGTGGTATTGCAACAAACAGGGCGGGGTGGGGTCGTGGACCCTTTGTCAGGAGGCTCTGCGCCTCTGGACGTGGCTGGAACACCAGGGCATCATCCTGGTGGTTCAACATCTGGCGGGCTCTCTGAATGCCGGAGCAGACGAACTCAGCCGCCGGTGCATGATGGATCACGAATGGCGTCTAAACTCAGACGTGGCGCAAGGTCTCTTTCTGCAGTGGGGAGAGCCTTGGTTAGATCTATTCGCCACCGAAGAGAACGCGCAATGTCAGCAGTTCTGCGCATTGGAATTTCCAAGGCGGCACTCGCTCGGAGACGCTTTTTGTCGCGAGTGGAGTTGCGCTCTGTTTTACGCCTTTCCGCCACTTCTGCCCAGAGTGCTGAAGAAGATCAGGCGCGACCGGGCCCAAGTCATCTTAGTGGCTCCGGATTGGGCACGAAGGTACTGGTATCCCGAGCTACTCAGTATGTCAATCGATCCTCCGATACGACTGCCTCTTCAGGAGGACCTTCTGTCGCAGCAGCAGGGGACGGTCCTCCACCCTAACCTGTCCAGTCTCCACCTCCATGCGTGGAGATTGAGCGGCGACAGTTGATGCCATTTGACTTGCCTCCTGAAGTCTGTGATGTGATTCTGGCAGCCAGGCGTCCCTCCACAAAATCGGTATATGCCTGCAGGTGGAACAAATTTGTGGCATGGTCCACAGCAAAGGCTGTGGATCCCCTTTCCGCCCCTCTTTCTGAGGTTCTACTCTTTCTTCTTTCTTTGGCCCAGCAGGGCTCTGCTCTGGGCACCTTTTAAGGTTATCTTTATGCAATCTCTGCTTTCTTATGGCTTCCTGATCAGCCTTCTCTTTTCAAGTCCCCTGTTGTTTCGCGTTTTCTTAAAGGCATTACTCACATGTTTCCTCCTGTCCCCTTCGTAATGCCTCAGTGGGATTTGAATCTTGTCTTAACCTTTCTGATGTGCGCTCCCTTTGAGCCCCTTCACAATTGTCCACTTCGTCTTCTGACTCTTAAGACTGCTTTCCTGGTAGCTATCACCTTGGCTAGACGGGTGAGTGAGCTCCAGGCTCTGTCATCTAAGCCTCCCTTTCTTTCTGTTCATCCGGACAAGGTTGTCCTCCAGACTCGTCCTTCTTTTCTTCCGAAAGTGGTGACCCCCTTTCACATCGGGCAATCGTCACTTTGCCCAACTTCTTTCCGCCTCCGCATCCTTCGAAAGAGGAAGAGAGGCTCCACCGTCTGGACCCAAAGCGTGCGCTGTCCTTTTATTTGGACCGCACCAGACAGTTCCGGGTGGACGACCAACTTTTTGTTGGATACGTAGGTGCTAAGAAGGGAAGAGCCGTACAAAAACGGACCATCTCACGGTGGGTCGTCTTGTGTATAAAAGTTTGTTACTCCTTGGCGAAAAAGGACCCTCCTGTTGGGCTGAGAGCCCATTCCACCTGGGCCACGGCGGCGACTACTGCCCTGGGACGGGGAGTTCCCTTGCAGGACAGCTGTCAGGCGGCGACGTGGGCCTCACTACACACGTTCGCCAAGCACTATTGCCTGGACAGCCAAGTCCGGAGAGATGGCTTCTTTGGCCGATCTGTTCTCCAGGACTTTCTGGTGTGATCTTGGTTCGCAGACCCTCCACCGGGGTTGGTATTGCTGGGGTATCTATTCTAAGGTGAGGAATCTAACTAACGTGTTTCTTTCAGATGAACAAGTTACTTACCTTCGGTAACGATGTGTCTGTAAGAAACATTAGTTAGTTAGATTCCTCACCAACCCACCCACCCTTCCCGCTCTGCGAACCGACATCTAGGGTTAAGGTCATACTGTTCAGGGCCCTAGACTTTTTGGCACCAGTGTCGGTCTCTTGCATGGCTCTGCGTTCCTGGCGCGGAAAGCTATGTACAAGAGCTGACGTCAGCGCGCGAGGGCGGCGTCTAAGTACTCCGGCGACGTCATTCCGGCGCACGACGCCAACGACGGACGCGGAGCCGCAGACGACGCCTAGCGACGCGCAAGGGGTATTGCTACAAAAAATCTTTCCGGATCCAGCCTGACGCCTGGGGATATTCTAAGGTGAGGAATCTAACTAACTAATGATTCTTACAGATACATCGTTACCGAAGTTAAGTAACTTGTTCATATATATTCACTGAAAAAAACATGGGTTTCAGGCCTGATATAGTTAGGAATTCGCATTTAAAAAACCTTAGAAATTCACTGAAAAAACAATAGGTTTTAGGGGTGTTATATTTAGCTGGACATTTCACTCGAACAAAACCATTGAAATTCCTCCGATATAGTTAGTTGTACTAAGTACATCTCACGCGCCCGCAATCCACTGCTGATGATGTCACATATTACATCATTCATGACATGGTCAGTGACATCACTGATGACATCATCCAGTGAATGTGGTTTGGTTCGTTATTTAAATATGTATTATACATATATAATAGCAATTTGCATTGAAGAATGGGTGGATATATAAATATCTGGATGGAGGATTTAGTAGCAGTGTGATTGACTGTTTACTTGTCTAATTTATAGTGTGTCACTAAATATATTGGATAGTGACAAAACTGTGTGAATATCTGTATCACTTTGTCAGTTGTTGTGTAAACTGCTGCACCAGTTGGTTACTAGCTACGTGAAAGTCTATATTATTTATTGATTAGTTAACTGAGTATTTGTATGGGAGAGTGAATTGTGTGTGTGGTTCGGTGGGGGGGGTGTGACTGCTCAAAGATGTGTGAAAAGTTGATTCAGTAGGTATCTGAAGTTAAACCTACATGTTATAACAGTTGTTTGGGTGAGTGAATATCTTTATGGGTGTGGCGATGAGCCAATATATGTCTCAATGGTACATGTCCAACAAACTAGAAAAATAAAGGCCAGTGTATGTGTCAGTTGTTGTATATAAATAAGTATACATAAGACTCAGTGATTGTATGAGTGACTGTATGGATAACTGTATAGTTGTAATAGTGTTTTTATAACACACTAAGGATGAGTTATTATCTATATGAATAGATGAAGTGGTGTTTTTATAAGTGTATAGCTAAGTAAAAGTAAGTATGATCCATTGTTTGCATAAGTGAGTAGGATGACTTCATAAGTGATTAGGATGTGTGCTGGTGTGTAATGTCTATAGGTGTATAAGTATATTTGATAATGTTCTATTGATCATTGACAGCATGTATGAGTGCATCTATAGGTAAGTGATTAGATGTGTGTATAGATCTAGGAATCACTGAGTGGGTGTTTAGAAACTTGTATTGGTGTGTCAATGGTTTTAAATCTGGCACTCTATTTTACAGTGAGTGATGAAAGGTTATACTAGTGTATGACGACATCATCAGCAGTGGATTGCAGGCGCGCAAGATGTAGTTCGTACAACTAACTATATCTGAGGAATTTCAATGGTTTTGTTCGAGTGAAATGTCCATCTAACTATAACACCCCTAAAACCTATTATTTATTCAGTGAATTTCTAAGGTTTTTTAAATGCCAATTCCTAACTATATCAGGCCTGAAACCTATGGTTTTTTCATTGAATTTCAAAGGTTTTTTTAAATGCTAATTCCTTACTATATCAGGTCTGAAACCTATGGTTTTTTCAGTGAATTTCTAAGGTTTTGTAAATCACAATTTTTAATGTATTGTTATACTGATTTTTCTGATACTGCTTTACTACATTGTTTAAACTGTTTATTTTTAGATATTTTATTTTTTTATTTACATTATACATTACAATACAAAATATACTTTCTCAGAATGAATTACTTTAGTTTAAATACTTTGCAAATAGGCAATAGACTTTTAAGTACAGTAGTTACGGTTGTTGCAATGGGCAACGCAATTTCAAACACAAAGCAACATTGAGCTCAATGTGAATTTCTAATCAAATGCAATTAGTTACTTTATGGATTACTTTTCTAACCACAGGACTGGATGCTAGATTCAGTCCTGGTTACAGTACTGATTTTTAAGGATTATTATTGTATTTTAAAAGTTGACACTTAGAAGATTTTTCACATAGAATCACCAATGTTATCCTATGGCAGAAAATTCACTTAGCAGGTAAGTAGTGTTATCTTTACTTTTTCTTACTCAGTGGTGGATCCTGGATCCAGCACCGGTGAATCTCCTGTAAACAGTTGAAAGAATGTGTTTGTCATACAGACGATTTTTTAGGAATATTTTTAGTTTGTGAAAATAGACACGTAGAAACTTTTCTACTTAAAAGCACACAATGGATTCCTATGGAAAGAAATACAAGTTACTGGTAAGTACGCTTAGAATTACTTTTCAGGGTCAGTGCTGGTCTAAAAGATGCAGCCCTGGGTTCTCTCCTGATAACAGGTGAGTAAATCGTAATTCGTAGTTCGGCTGATTTTAGAGGAATATTTGTACGTTTCAAAAATGGACACTATGAAACTTTTCTGCTGAAAACCACACAATGGATTCCTATGGAAAGAAATACAAGTTACTGGTAAGAATTACTTTTCAGGGTCAGTGCTGGTCTAAAAGATGCAGCACTGGGTTCTCTTCTGATAACTGGTGAGTAAATTGGAATTCGTAGTTCGGCTGATTTTAGAGGAATATTTGTACGTTTCAATAATGGACACTTGGAAACTTTTCTGCTGAAAACCACACAATGGATTTCTATGGAAAAAAATACAAGTTACTGGTAAGTACGCTTAGAATTACTTTTCTGGGTCAGTGCTGGTCTAAAAGATGCAGCACTGGGTTCTCTCCTGAGAACAGGTGAGTAAATCGGAATTCGTAGTTCGGCTGATTTTAGAGGAATATTTGTACAATGGTAAAGGAAGGGGGCGGGGCCTGAGGTGACATGTGCAAACACGCCCTGTGGCGCGTTTTAAGTTGGGGAATTAATTCCTCTTCAATCCTGCGGTCCCCTGGGGGCCAACTAGCCCACCAGGTACCTCTAGTATGCATCAGGGAGCTGCGTTGCAGAGCGGTGTTCAGAGGCCACGCCCCTTTTTACAACACTCTGCAACACAGCTCCGTGGCGCTTCCTGGAGGTACCTGGTGGGCTAGTTGGCCCCTAGGGGACCTCTGGATTGAAGAGGAATGAATTCCCCAACTTAAACCACGCCACAGGGCGTGTTTGCACATTATCACCTCAGGCCCCGCCCCCCCTACCTTCACCACTGTGCAAACGCTCCCCGTGGCCCGTTTTAAGTTGGGGGATTAAGTCCCCTTGAATCCTGAGGTCCCCTAGCGGCCAACTAGGCCACCAGGTACATTCAGTAAGCGCCACAGAGCTGCGTTGCAGAGAGGTGTAAAAAGGGGTGTGGCCTCATTACACCTCTCTGCAACGCAGCCCCCTGGCGCATTCTGGAGGTTCCTGGTGGGCTAGTTGGCCCTCAGGGATCCCCAGTATTCAAGGGGAATTAGTTCCCCGTCTGCAAACGCGCCAGGGGGCGCGTTTGCAGAGTGGTGTAAGGAGGGGGCATGGCCTCCGGCCCGATCCCCGTCTTTTTTTTTCTTTTTGTCTTTTTAGAAGGGGGGCTGTGTATCCCGGGACACTGCAGGTGCCGGCCCCGGGGGTGGCGGTCCCTGGGGCTGGGGGTTCCTGAGAGCCCCCCCCCATCCCAAATAATTTCAAGCCCCGGGGGTGGCGGTCCCCGGGGCTGGGGGGGCTGCGAGCCCCCGCATCAATTTTCAATAAGCCCCAGGGGTGGCGGTCCCCGGGGCTGCAGGGGAAGGCCGTGAGCCCCCCCGCATATAGTATCTTTGAGCCCCGGAGGGTGGCGGTCCCTGGGGCAGTGTGGGGGGATTGGGACCCCCCACACTCTTTTTTAATTCTACCCCCGGGATTTGGGCCGAAATTCGCGCTAGGTGCGCGAATCTCGCCGATTTTATTAAAAAAAAAAAAAATGCTTTTTTTGGCCCTGGGGGTCCTTGTGGGACCCCCTCAGCAGGCCTAGGGGGTCAGGGTGTTTCTACCCTGCCCCCTTGTCGCGTTTTTCGCGTTTGTTTTATAGGTTTCTTGTGCCTCAGTTCTACCGAGGCACAAGATGGCTGCCAACACTTCCTGATCTGGAGTGTTGACAGCCAATTAGAATACAGCTCGTGCACAGCAGGGTGCGCTCTGGGTGCAGGGAGGGTGCGTGGATCCTCCGAGGCCATAGATATATCTATCTTTTTAACTCTAATTTTCTCAGCAACTACTGAACGGATTTACACCATTTAAGCAAAAGGCACGAGTCCGAACTGAGGACTACCTCTTTGCCAAATTTGGTGTAATTCCGTTCAGCAGTTCGGGCTGTAGCTGCGTCAACAGGTCCTATGGGAAAATGCATGGCAAAAACACGTTTTGGGATCCCCCTTTTATCTCGGCCCCCGCTTGACGAATCACCGTGAAATTTTCAGGATAGGAGCGGACCGGAGCTGGCCAAAAGTTTGGAAAATTTCGCGAAGATTCGTCAATTGGCGCCAACGTTATTCCAAATAGAATGATGCGGATTTCCCATGGAAAATAGGTGCTAACTATATCTACCTACTGGCGACCGCCAGTAGGTTATATATATATATATATATATATATATATATATATTCATTTAAAAAACCATAGGTTTCACACAGGTTATAGTTAGGTGGACATTTCACTCGTAAAAAACCAATGAAATTCCCCCGTTATAGTTAGTTCAGATAACTATAACTCGCGCGACCGCCACTCTATCACAAGGATGATGTCATGGGTGATGCCACTGACCATGTCATGAGTGATGTAATATGTGAGGTCATGAGCAGTGGATTGCGGGCGCGCGAGTCATAGTTATCTGAACTAACTATAACGGGGGAATTTCATTGGTTTTTTACGAGTGAAATGTCCACCTAGCTATAACCTGTGTGAAACCTATGGTTTTTTTAAGTGAATTTGTACGGTTTTTTAAATGCCAAGTTATGTATTTCTTAATATATATATTTTTTTAAGGTTTTTCACCGTGCGCGCACGGTGTGCTTTGCGCACCGTGCGCGCACACCGCGATTTTTGTAAAAAAAAAAAAAAATGTTTATTTCACCCATGGGGGTCCTTCTGTGACCCCCTGACAAAGGCTAGGGGTCAGGAACTCTCTTCCCTGCCCCCTTTTCACGTTTTCCCCCTTTTTCCCCCTTTCCTTTTCAGTGCGAGAGACAAAATGGCGGCCGACACTTCCTGATTTCGACCGATTCGAATGTTGACTGACATCGAACAACCAATCAGAATTTCGCTTGCCCACGGCATCGTGCGCGCACGGCGCGCGCGTATAGATATTTATATGCTTTTAAATGCTATTTTCTCAGGAAATACTGAACAGATTGACACCAGACCTTCAAAAGGCACTTCCCTGACCTGAGGACTACCTCTCTGCCAAATTTCAAGTAATTCTGTTCAGCCGTTCGGGCTGTACCTTCGACCAAAGGTCCTATTGAAAAATGCATGGGGAAATGCATTTTGGGACCTCCCTTTTTTCTCGGCCCCCGCTTGACGAATCACCCCGAGACTTTCAGGGTAGGAGCTGAGCGGAGCGCCCCATTAGTTTTGAAAATTTCGCGAAGATTCGTCAACCGGCGCCAAAGTTATTCAAAATAGAATTTTCAGATTTCCTATGGGAACTCGGTCCTAACTTAAAATATATATATATAGAGACACACACACACACACACACACACACACACACACACACACACACACACACACACACACACACACACACACACACACACACACACACACACACACACACACACACACACACACACACACACACACACACACACACACACACACACACACACACACACACACACACACACACACACACACACACACACACACACACACACACACACACACACACACACACACACACACACACACACACACACACACACACACACACACACACACACACACACACACACACACACACACACACACACACACACACACACACACACACACACACTTTTGATCCAGTCATACACATGAGGATAACAGGTGTGTTGTAGTGTTTTGAGCACCACTGTTGTATGAATTCTGCAAACAGTAGAGATGGGTGACTGTTATATCATTGTTGCCTTGTTTATATTCAAACTTGTACTACGTATGGCTGAAGATCATGTGAAACGGAGGTTTGATGCTTGCGGAGGGTTCAGGGCAGGGCCTTGATGGAACCGAAGCACTGAGTCCAAGTTTTTATGTGGAGTGGATGCAGGGTCTGGCAGGAGTCTGACTGAGATGTCATGAGAAGATGTAAACCAAATCCTGTCTTATCTCTCAACACCAATGTTGAATTAAGAACAGTAATACCTTTTTCAAGTAGTTCATTTGTATGTGCTTATTACCCAGTTAGTACAAAAGTGCTTATGGTGTGTAATTTCTTTTCTCCTTTCTAGGAATGACGGACGATGAGATTCTTCGGGCAGAGATGATTGCCCAACTGTGTATGAACGATCGGACGCACAGCTCACTGCTGGATCTCATATCCTTGAAATGAATGTAGCTGAATTATTGTTTTTCCGATTCAATATAGGACCATCCCATAGTTTACTGTTGATAAATGTTGCTGAGTAACAGTTTTCTAATACTTATTTTTTCAGGGTAATTATATGTGACTAGGATAATGTTTTAGATCTTTTCCAGTCACCAGCAAGCTTTACACAGCTATCAGTAGTTTAAAACTGTCATTTGGGTATACAGAAGAAACACTACAATATATTAGTGCATTTGTCTGAAAAGGAAACCTCTAAACCATTCTTCTCTAATAGTTAAATATTTCTGCAGATTCTTTGTCTACTGGAATATCCACAAGAGTGAGACAGGTTTCCCAAACCTTTCCACTCTGTTCTGCAGACTCCAGGTTGTTCCAGCTAAATAAAGGGATCCCCCTTTCCCATGTAGACAGTTGTTTTAAAGTCTGCCTTGACAGCACAACTTATTCATGGTATACCAAAAGCAATCTCGATATTCCTAGTATAGCCTGAATTAAATATCTTTTTTTGTTTTGTTATTTAAATTTTATTTCCATATATTTTAGTCAAGCCTCAAAATGCAAGCCACACTTATTAAATGCGCCAATGCATTTTTCTCTGTGCCACCATTTGAATGGAGTTGGAGAGTTGCCAAGCTTTCACTACATGTTGTTGCTATTTTTTTACTAGTATTTTAACCCTTTTGGTGTGAATGAAGACTCTGCAAGGAATTTAAGCACCAGATATCTTTATCAGGCTCTGACCACTGATGCACACTGTAGTGTTGGACTTGAAACTTGATTTTGTAGCCCTTTGTGAATACTGTCAGCGTATTCATTCCAATGCCATTAGAAAATGACAGATCATCTGGAGAAACACAAGTCCAGATACAGTTTCCAGCTATGGATTCACCCAGAACAGTCAAAGCAAGAAGATAAATGTATCAAAAGCGGTACTCAAAGGGAATTCCATAAATGTGCAGGCCAGACAGAAATCACTCCTAACTGTGGGTGTTTGGCAGATAAAATCAATATACTTAAAAAATGCACAAGATAATATGCCGCAACAAAAAGTACAGCGAAAAGCCTGACATTCTAAAACCCCCAAAAGAAGCATTGCTGACCCGATGCAAGAACACATTTCAATGTTAATTATAAAAATGTATTCATTAATGTATTTCTTTTAAATATGAACTAAAACCATTGAGAAGCTGCATATGACTGTTAGTGGTTATTTTGAGGCTTCTGGACTAGAAGCATTTATTGCATCTCCGCTAAAACCGCTAGGAGGAAAAGAGAAACAGGACTTGAGCTCTGTTTAAAAGATCATTACCTCACTTCTCTCTACTTCGGTGGAGTTACCTTCTAACCACCTGGAGAATATAACTGAATTCATCATCATTTGTCCTCTGTGCGCTCCTAACATTCCTATCTAAAAGAGACTGTTAGTTATAGCAGTTATAGAATCACCCCAGGCGTCAGACTGGATCCGGTGAATTTTTCTCTTAGCAGTACCCGTGCGCGTCGGTAGGTGGTGTCGGTCGACTCCACGTCCGTCGTCGTGGTCGCCTGGATAAAGTTGCGAAGTCTACTTAGATGCCGTCCCTGCGCGCTGACGTCAGTTATTTCTTTCTTTTTCTGCGCCAGCCTTGCGTAGATCTGGAGAGAGCTACCCCTTTAGTCATTTTTTGGCTATGTTTTTTCTCAACTTTTTTTAAGTCTATCAACTCCCGGTGTACGAGGGATGTCCCATCGTCGGACCGGGTTTAAACCATGCGAGGCCTGTACCCGCCTGATATCAGTTATGGATCCCCGCCTCGTGTGCCTTTGGTACCTGGAGCGCAACCATGACCTGAAGTTGTGCTCCGACTGCTGGGCCATGAATCCAAACGTTTTGCTTGAGCAGTCCTGAAAGTTGTTGGAGGCCTGGCAGTCGGCTCTGCGCCTCTTGAGGTCTCGGTCGAGAGGAAGGTCTCTGGACCGGTCGCGGAGCCACCACCATCATTCATCATCCAAACCTTCAAGATCTTCGGGTAAGTCAAACCACAAGAAGAAAGCGAAGAAGCTGCGTCGCTCTTCGCCTTCTACCCGTCGGTCAGCCGACGGGACGTGGGACCCAGAGCGTCGTTGTTCTCCAGCACCATCTTCGGAGCCAGCTCCAGGGACGGCTCCAAGCTTTCCTCCTTTTCCGGTGCTGGTGCGTCCCCTGGCCAGCTTCGAGCTTTCTACGAAGCCCTCATGGCATCTTTGGGCAGCCCACTCTCCTGGTGCGCCTTTGGGCCCCGCAAACTCAGCTGGCGGCCCTGGGACTTCGATGCCGGCGGCTCCCGCCCAGCAGGGCTCACGAGGATCCAGGCCTGGATCTGGATCGACACCGGTTGACCTCACAGTACCTTCCCCGGCACCGATCCCGACAATGATGACCCTGGTGCTGGTGGTGCCCCATCCGTCGCTGACCCCAGCCTCTCCCCCGACTTGGACACGGCGCCGGACCGACGCCGGTTGACGTCAGAACCGGCACGAAAGGCACATTTGTGCCCAAGTTCATCCCTGGTGTTTCTTTCAGGCCTGATTGGCAACCAGAGGTGGACTAGGAGGGGTCTGTGGATCCTCTGGTTGACCAACTTGAAGAGCCAGACTGGCGAGAGGACCTGGGTGACGCCAGTGGTCTGTATACCTCCCCAGACCTTGGAATGCTTTCTCCCCCCACCGTGGCTACGGAGGAGGGAGCATCATATGCAGTGGTGTTGCCTAGGGCGGCTGAAGCCCTGGACCTGGAGCTTCCTACAGTGGCAGTCAGGACTAACCTGACAGAGCTGCTTCAACCGGCGGTGCCCTTCTGCCTTTCAGTGGAGCCCTCACGGACGTCTTTCTGGGCACAGGGGCTCCTGTGGACAGGATGATTGCCCGTCGCCACTGCCCGGCCCCGGGTGACCCACTTTTCATCTCCCAACACCCGACCCCGAGAACTTGGTGGTCCAATCCTCGTCCTTTAAGGGCACATTCCCTACTGCTCCCCCAGATAGGGAATCCAAGAAGCTGAACCATCTTGGGAAGAAGATGTTGTTTTCTTCCACTAGCTTAGCGCTGCGGTCGGTGAATACTGCATGCCTCTTGGGCCATTATACCCATACAGTGTGGGATACGGTTGCGCAAGTGTTGCCCCAGTGCCCGGAGGAGGCCTGGGCCGTTCTCGCCCACGCAGTGGGAGAGGGTAGAATCACTGCCAAATTCACCATCAGCTGTGGGCTGGATACCGATGACTCACTGGGCAGAACCGTTTCCACGTCAGTAGCCCTGTGGCGCTACGCCTGGTTGAGGACGTCTAGTTTGTCTGGGGATGTCCAAACCACCATACTGGACATGCCCTTTGATGGCGTCGCTTTTTTGGTGACAAGACAGACTTGGCGCTCAAGCGCTTAAAGGATTCTAGGGCTGTGGCCAGATTCTTTGGCCTCGCAGCGACCTCTCGCCCCACGCAGTCTGCTTTTCACTCCTTTCATGGCTACGAAAGGGGTGCACCACCACGTTCGGCCCAGTCTAGCCACCGGTTCATGCAAGCTGCCCAGCCTGTGCGTGGCTGCGGATGTGGGACACAGTGACATGGGTCTGGGGGCCAGCGGACGGGCCAGTCCACCCATAACCCCTCTGCAGCGGCCTCCAAACACTCCTAGTCCGACCTTTCAGGGGCACCAGGAGCCAGTGGGCAGCAGAATTCAACATCACCTCCCCCACTGGCAAAACATTACGTCAGAGAGGTGGGTTTTGCAGATAGTCTGAAGGGGCTAGTCCCTCCCCTTCGAGACTACCCTTCCTTCCATGCCACCATCCTTCCATCGCATGTCGGAGGGTCATTTGACCCTTCTCCGTAAGGAAGTTGTAGCTCTCTTGCCCATTGGAGCTTTGGAAATGGTCTCTGTGCCAGAAGTAGGTCGTGGTTGCTACTCCCACTACTTTCTGGTACCCAAGAAGGACAAAGGCCTGCATCCTATCTTAGATCTCAGGGCCCACAACCGCTTCCTCTGGGAGGAGAAGTTCAAGATGCTCACGCTGGCTCAGTTCCTGTCTGCCCTCCACCCCGGAGACTGGATGGTATCGTTGGACTTGCACGACGCATACATCATATCCCCGTCCTGCCAGCACACAGGCGTTACCTACTGTTCACGGTAGGCCACAAGCATTTTCAGTTTACCGTGCTCCCCTGTGGCCTTACAAGCGCCCCTTGGGTGTACACGAAAGTGATGGCAGTGGTCACAGCTCATCTGCGCAGATCAGGGGTTCCAGTCTTCCCCTATCTTGGCGACTGGCTGTTGAAGGCGAGCTCGCCCCAGGCTGTCGTCTCCCACCTCCAGACTATGGCGGACCTCCTGCACTCGCCAGGGTTCACTATCAACGTACCAAAGTCACACCCGACTCCCTCTCAGAAGCTCCTTTTCATAGGAGCAGTTCTGGATACAGCGCAGTTTTGGGCTTATCCTCCCGAGCAGCGAGTCTGGGATATTCGGACTATGATACGATGTTTCAGCCTCTATCCCGGATTTTGGTGAGATTGACCCTAATGCTGCGAGCCTCATGGCCTCCTGCATCCTGCTGGTGGATAATGCCAGATGGCATATGCGAGCTTTGCAGTGGAACCTGAAGTTCCAGTGGGCGCAGCGTCAGGGGAATCTTTCCGACGTTGTCCAGATCTCAGAGGGGACTGCACTTCAATTGCAGTAGTGGCTCACGAACGAAGATTGGGTCAGTGGCAGTTTCCTCTCCCATCCCCAACCAGAGCTGACAGTGGTGACGGACGCGTCAATCCTGGGATGGGGCGGTCACCAGAGAGAGGCGGAGATCAGAGGTCTCTGGTCTCCGGCGGAGTCCGGTCTCCACATCAACCTTTTGGAGATCCGGGCGATTTGTCTTGCACTGAAGGCATTCCTTCCTTCTATCAAAGGAAAAGTAGTGCAGGTGTTCACAGAGAATACTACCACCATGTGGTACTGCAACAAACAGGGCGGAGTGGGGTCGTGGATCCTATGTCAAGAGGCTCTTCGCCTTTGGACATGGCTGGAACATCAGGCATATTTCTGGTGGTTCAACACCTGGCAGGTTCGCTGAATGCCAGGGCGTACAAACTCAGCCGTCAGTGCATGATGAATCACGAATGGCGTCTTCACTCAGAGATAGTGCAAGGTCTCTTTCAGCAGTGGGGAGTGCCTTGGTTAGATCTGTTCCCCACCAAAGAGAACGTGCAGTGTCATCAGATCTGCGCGTTGAAATTTCTAAGGCGTTACTCGCTCGGCGACGCTTTTAGTCACAAGTGGAGCTGCGGCCTCCTGTACGCCTTTCCGCCCGTACCACTTCTGCCCAGAGTGCTGAAGAAGATGAAGCGCGACCGGGCCGAAGTCATTCTTGTGTCTCAGGACTGGCACAACGAGTCTGGTACCCCAAGCTCTTGAAAATGGTCATCGATCCTCCGAATAGACTGCCTATTCGGTAGGCTCTTCTGTCGCAGCTGCAGGGGATGGTCCTCCACCTGAACCTGTCCAGCCTCCACCTCCTTGCGTGGAGATTGAGCGGCGACAGTTGACAGCTTTTGACCTTCGTCCAGAAGTCTGTAATGTCATCTTGGCAGCCAGGCGTCCCTCCACTAAATCGAAATACGCCTGTAGATGGAACAAGTTTGTGGCATGGTGCACAGCAAAGGCCCCTTTCTGCCCCTCTTTTGGAGGTACTCTTGTTCATTCTTTCTTTAGCCCAGCAGGGCTCTGCTCTGGGCACTCTTGAAGGCTACCTTTCGGCCATATCTGCCTTTCTTCGCCGTTCTGAAGTCCCCTATTGTAAATATATTTCTAAAGGGCATTACTCCTCTCTTTCCTCCTTTTCTGTTCATAATGCCCCAGTGGGACTTGAACCTGGTCTTAACCTATCTTATGTGCGCTCCATTCGAGCCTCTTCTCAACTGTCCTCTCAGGCTCCTCACTCTGAAGACAGCTTTCCTTGGTGCCATCACCTCTGCTCGCAGAGTGAGTGAGCTTCAAGCTCTTTCCTCCAAACCTCCTTTTCTGGCTGTTCATCTGGACAAAGTGGTTCTTTGTACGAGGTCCTCTTTTCTTCCCAAAGTGGTTACCTCTTTCCATATAGGACAGACTATCACTTTTCCCACCTTCTTCCCACCTCCGCATTCTTCCAAGGAGGAGGACTCCACCGTCTGGACCCAAAACGTGCGCTGTCTCGACCGCACAAAGGATTTCTGGGTGGACGATCAACTCTTTGTTGGCTATGTATGTGCCAAGAAAGGTCGGGCTGTGCAAAAACGTACCATCTCTCGATGGCTTGTTCTATGCATTAAAATCTGCTATTCCCTAGCGAAAAAAGAAGCTCCAGTGGGACTGCGTGCCCACTCCTCGAGGCCTACAGCAGCTGCTACTGCCTTGGGACATGGAGTCCCACTCGTTGACATATGTAAGGCAGCCACGTGGGCGTCACTGCACACGTTTACTAATCATTATTGCCTAGACAGCCAAGTCCAGAGAGACAGCTATTTTGACCGTTCTGTTCTCCAGGATTTTCTGTTGTGAACTTAGTTCGCAGACCCACCGCCGGGGTTGGCATTGCTGGGGTATCTATTGTAAGGTAAGGAATCTATAACTAACAGTCTCTTTCAGATAAGCAAGTTGCTTACCTTCGGTAACGATTTATCTGTAAGAGGCAAATGTTAGTCATAGATTCCTTACCACCCCACCCATCCTCCCCGTTCTGCGAACTGACTTCTAGGGATAGGGACTCCCTTCCAGATCCCTAGTTATGTGCACTTCGATTGCATACATATCACAGAACCCTGTATAATCAGAGTCATCAGCAAAGTCATATTGCATCATGTTACAAAAGCAATCAACTTTTATACGTGTCATCCAAGAATGCAATAAAAATACACAACAGAATACAACTAACCCCCCCTCCCCCAAACGCCCCCATCCCTCTCCCCGCGCGTCGCACAGTATCCACACGGTCTCTGCTACAGCCTTAATACCTGCAATAAAATCGTAGCACAATAACACACACCCCCCCCGGATTCCCCCCACCAACCCAGCGCCCCCCCCCCCCATCCCGACTAACCTCAAGAATTATCTCAATGGATGAGCCTCTACAGCTACTGGCGGCTCCAGCCACATCCCCCGGTAATCCACCCATCTTTTCCATATTTTATAGTGTTTGCGTGGGCATCCCCGGACCACAAAAATAGGCTGTTCCAGCCCTATACAGAAATCTAGGCCGTTTTTCCATGCAGTAACCGATGGGGCTCTTGGTGCCTTCCATGCCCTGGCGATGTCCCGCTTTGCCAGTGTAAAGCCAAGTCGCATAAGATGACGCTTATAAACATTACCCCCAATGTTCTCCATGACATGTAGCAGCGCCAGCCGCGGCGTTCGCGGAAGCTCCCAACCCAGAACCTCCGACAGACAGGTAAACACCCCCCTCCAAAACCGGTCCAGGGAAAGGCAATGCCAGGTAGTATGCATAAATGTACCTTCCTCCCGGTCACATCTGAGGCAATCCGTAGAGGCGATCAAGCCCGCTCGGTACAGTCTGACCCGGGTAAAGTAGACTCTATGCAGATATTTAAATTGTATGAGGCGCAGGCGCATTGCTATGGCCGCTTCTGTAGGAGCCGCCAGGGCCTCCCTCCAGTCCTCCTCTTCTAATGCACCCACATCTGTCTCCCAGTCCCCCCGCAGCTTCTGAAGCTTTGTGAAACAATGTATAACTAGGGCTTGATAGATCCTGGAGATCTTCTTGGTCTCTAAGTCTCCCATGAAGATTCTTGCTTCCAACGGACTGAACTCTGTGAGGGATGCCAGGCCCTCCAGGCTAGGGGACAGTGCATGGCAAAACTGGAGATACCTATAAAATTGTGGCTGGGGCATAGAAAGTTGCCTTTGTAGGTCCTGGAATGACTTAAGTGTTGTGCCTCTCATAACATCCCCCAGGGTCGAGATGCCAATATCATCCCATCCTCGGAAGCCCTTTAAGGCCGCCAGTTCTGGTAAGCGCTCATTGTTCCCCAGTCAAGATGTTCCACCAACCCATGCGACGCAACGCCTGCCGCCATATCAGGAAAACCACCCGCGTGGCCGACGGCATGCTGCCGCGCAAGGGCGCCGAATACAAGATAGTGTGTAAGCAGTCGTTCCAGTGCGTACGCCGGATCCCTCCTATCGCCATACCACCACTCATTTAGGACAAGGAGATGCGAGACCTCATAATAAGACAGGACATCTGAGGACGCAAGCCCTCCGCAGTAAGGGGATAGAAAACATGTTCGAAGGGCCACGCGCACTTTACCCCCTTCCCACAGAATTCACCAGCCGGAACCATCGAGGCGGGATCGGGTATGGGTGATTCTGTAGCTGGTGGAGCAGCCTAGGAATTAAATATTGCCGATCTGCCATACAGCGTCAATGGCATACGAGACCAGGTCTTGAGATCCGTGCGGACCGGCTCCCACACCGGTGCCAGGTTTCGCTCCCAGGAAATAGCCGGCACCTCCGACAGGAACACTCACAGATATTTCAGCCCACCAGCAGCCAGCTGAATTGCATTCGCCCACGCGCCTAACTTCGAGCGGTCTCCCAGAACCCACAGTGTAGATTTGCGAGGATTCATAAACCGTCCCGATGTCTCCCCAAAGATCTGCATGATCCGTAGGAGTCGTGGCCCCGACATATCCAACGCCATTAGGAAAAACAGGATGTCATCCGCATACAACGTGATTCTGTCAGATACCTCTGGAGCCTACTCAAAGCCTCGGACCTGTGCATCCATGCGTACCCACGCGAGCCAATGGCTCCATAGCTAGTGCGAATAAGTATGGGGACAGGGGACATCCCTGCCGCGACCCCTCTGAATCGGAAAGATAGTTGAGGCCGCCCCCGCCACCCGCACCGTCGCCGTCAAGTCTGTATAGAGGAGCATAAGATAGGAGAGAAAGCGTGGGCCCAAGTCGAGTCTGCGTAGTAATGCAAACAGGTATACCCAGCTCAGGGAGTCAAATGCCCTGTCCATGTCCGCTAACTGAAGCGCCGCCTGCTCCCCAGTTTGTCGAATGGCCGCCACCGCTACATGTGCCCGCCGTATATTATGTCTGGTTGCCCTCCGGGGCATGAACCCAGCCTGATCAGGGTGTATGAGTCGATATGTGTGGCAGAAGGCGATTAGCCAACTCCTTGGCCAGGATCTTAGCCTCCATGTTGAGGAGGGTGATGGGGCGGTATGAGGCCTGTTGATCCGGTGGCCGGCCGGGCTTAAACACCACCACCTCTGTGTGTCTCCAATCTGGGGGGATCAAGCCCTTCTCCCTGGCCTCCTCCACAACCACCCGATAATATGGGGCCAACTGTGTATTATAGCGGCTGAAGAATTCATTTGGGAAGCCATTGGGCCCGGTAGCCTTCCCAGAATTAAGCTCTACCAAGGCCGTGCCCAGCTCCTCATCCGTTAATGGAACCTCCAGTCGGTCCCGTACTTCATCTGACACCGCTTTGGGTGGCAGATCGGCTAAGAATTTATTGACGGTAGCCGCTGGCAGGCATTCCCGGGGGGCATAAAGGTCTGCATAGTAGGTAGCAAAGCTTTCCGCTATAAGGAGCGGGTCAGTGATCGGTACCCCCTTTTCATCCAAAAGGCCCGGGAGGGCCTGGGCATGAAAGGCGCCCTGGCAAAGCCGATGTAGCATCTTTCCGGACTTCTTCCCCCACTGGTATATCCTGCTACGCTTCGCTAGCCAAATCTGGCGGGCTTCGTCCATTTGGAGGGCGGCACAAGACTGTTGGGCCTGAAGTAATTGCCTCACCAACGGCCCTCCCCCTTCCTCCCGAGCCCGGCGTTCAAGTGCCTCAATGGAGGCCTCTGCCCGCGTCAACTCCTCCCTGCGCTTACTGCGAGCCGCCGAGCCCCAAGATATATCCATGCCTCATAAAGTAGGCTTCAAGGCCTCCCACAAAGACTCAACGCTAGGCACCGATCCCTCGTTTGAGGTGAAGTATTGAGCAATGGCCTCCCTCATATGCGTACTGTAATCTGCATTCTGCAGGTGCCACGTTGAAAGGCGCCACCGAAAGGGTTGTCGTCCCCGGCCCATATACAACTCAAGGGACACTGGAGAGTGGTCGGAAAGGCCACGGGGTAGGATCTCAGTCAGCGCCACTTTACCAGCCCTCGTCCGGGGAATAAAGATGTAGTCGAGCCTTGAGAAAGTTCTGTGAACCGCCGAGAGGTATGTATACTCCCGCCTGTCTCCGTGAGCCCGCTGCCAGACATCGATCCAGTCAAGACTGGTCACCAGTGAGTTTAATTTCGTGGGACCACCTCTCCCCAATCCACCCTCCCCCCCGCTACTGTCTCTGGCCATATCCATAACGTCGTTCCAGTCCCCACCCACTACAGAGAGCACATCAGGTATATCTGCCCAAAGGGCCAGTAGCTTCTCTACAAGAGACCACTGCAAGGGGGGTGGCATACACACAGCCTAAAATCAAGGGGACCTCCCCAACCATGCCCCGAATAAATAGATACCGACCCTGAGAGTCAATCCACTGCTGCGCATGTATATACGGGACCCTACGATGAACCAAAATCGCCACCCCTCTAGAGCCCCTCGCAAATCCTGCATGGAAGATTTGTTGATATCCATATCGCTGTAAGCATGGTGTCTTCGTGCCCATGAGGTGTGTTTCCTGCAACATAAGGATATCGGCCCTAGCTCTCTTAGCCTGATGCAATATTGCTCCCCGCTTAATTTTGTCCAGGGCCCCTCGCACATTCCAGCTTATAATACGGAGAGTACCCGGGACTCCCGGATCCCTTAAAGACGTGATAGCCATAGGGGAGGGAACTCACCCACCTCACCGACAGAGGTATGTGTGTATGAAGAGTGCAATGAACCCAAAGTGGAAGTGCGACACGGAACCTAAGACAACTCCCCCCCCCCCCACCCCCCCCAACAAACCCTCCACCCCATACCTCAAAAACGCTGAAGCATCTGTCGCGGTGGGGCGAGTACCCGAACCCCAACGGGGGTATAGGCACTGCCCCATCCAATGGATCCCCAACTTACAGCCCATGTTCATCAGGCGGGATCTCGACCAGCACAAGACCGACAGAGAACCAGCCCACACTGTAATTCCCCCGACAATTATATATCAAAAAACATAATGAACAAAAGAGACTACCCCTGCGCTAAACCAGCCCCAAGCGTCAAGGTTCCAAAGTTCGGCGTCCATGCTCAGGGCCCCCCCCAGCAGAGACTTCACCAGGCAAGGAGCGCCTCCGGGATAATGACCGCCTGTCACCCCTCTGTCGCTGTCCCTTGGGACCCTTCTGGGCCACCTCTTCGGAGGAGGAGTCCGACTCCCTGCCAGGCGGCGTGTGCATCCTCACCCGCACTGTTTAGTCAGTCCACTTAAAGACCTCCTCCGGGGTGTCGAAGAAGTGTGTGTGGGATTGGTACACCACCCGTAGACGAGCAGGGAACAAAAGGGAATACAGTAGTTTAAGGTCTCTGTCGGGCCTTTGCGGCCATGAACGATTGGCGCTGTTGCTGTACTAGTCTTGTATAATCGGGAAATATTAAGATGCGCACTTTTTCGTACAGCAGAGATTCCTTGGCCCGGGCCTGTTTCAAGATGGCATCGCGGTCCAGATAGTTCAGGAGCTTTGCTATTACTGGCGTGGGCGAGCCCCTGGCGTCGGTTTCTACATAAGTGCCCGGTGGGCCTGCTCCACGACGAAGCAACGTGACATAGCGTCCGGCGGGAGCCAACTTTCCAACCACTGCGTGAGGAAGTGTTCCATATTGCCTGCTCACAGCCCTCCGGATAACCCACAAATCTCAGGTTGTTCCATCGGGCCCGCCCTTCTGCATCCTCCACCCGGAGCGCCAATCCCCTCTGGAATGTTTCCATGCTTGCCATTATTTGCTTCAGTATAGTGACATCGTTCTCCACTCCAGCGATCCGGGTCTCAGCTTCTGTTATGATGGAAACAGCGTTGCGCAGATCTTGTCGCAGCAGCGTGACATCCGACCCAACCACCCCGATCTTAGCATCAAGCATATCCCTGGATTGGGTGATGGATGCCATAAGGGCCGCAATATGACCTGGGCCTCCCGGGTCCAACTTCTTGGACGCAGGCGGGGGTTTAAACTCTGCAGGCCACCGCCGCGGATGCCCACGACTCCAGAGGGACCAATGCTGCCTTCACAGGAGGTCACCTCGTGGCATTGTCGCACTCCGAGCCAATGGAGAGAGGACGAGGGGGGGGGGGGGGAGGACCCCCGCAACCTCCCCAGTGACCGAGCTTCCCCCTGCTGCCAGCCGTCGAGAAGCACTCACATAGCCCGGGACCCAGGCCACTCCACAGTTCTCTGCACCACTGCTACCACACTTTCCGGATGCCAATCAGACCCCGGGCGCCACCCTGTCAGACACCCGGTGATGTAATCGTCACTGCAATGCTGATCCCGGGTCCCGCAAGCACCCGATCCACTGATCGAACGTCTCCTCCTGCAGGCGGGCACATCGCGAACGTCTCCTCCTGTATAGAAAAGTTATTAGTGAATATGTGAGAATATTTGCTTGTTGTTCACATGCTTCAAATAGCATGCTAAACATATAGTATGAAGCAATAACAATGGGTCCAACGAACAAGTCTTAAATTCTTCCCTCCAGAATTCCTTCCTTTGCTTGAAAAGAGATGCTCTGACACTGTCTGCTGTTCTTCCAGTTGTTTGATTTTCCTGGCAGAGACACCACCTCTCCCCACAGACAGACATTTTGCCCTGCCTGTGTGCTACGTCCCCTCCCCAACCTGTCCATTCCCTCGTGCAGTCCTTTGAGTTAGCTGCCCTGTAGGCTCCTCCTCGCAATCTATGAACATGGTTTCTGCTGAATATGTCTTGCCCTTGCGTTTTCTGATCAATACTACAGAGGGATACCTATATTAACATTTACTGGACTCCCCCATCTCATTTATGGCATTCTTACTATGCCACAGTGACTTCAAAACAACCTGTGACAATTCTGTGAACACCGGGACAATCTGAGTAGAACCCTAGACTTCCCACAAGTAGGAAGTCAACCAGTCAGCCACTATTTCCATCAGGCCTAGATTTTGTTGAAGATGGATCTTTGTGATCCACCTGACCAACAATTGATGGTGCCCCCATTCCTTGGGATTATTCTTGTGATCAACTAGATGGGGAATATTTAATTCTTTCTCAGTCACTTACCTTTATTTCAGGACAGCCCAGGTACCTCCTTGTGGCAACAGCCTTGCCCCATAGCCTGCATCTGCATCCAGGAAAAGCCATCCATTTCACCTGAACCAAGATCTGCTTACAAGACATGAAGGGGATTTTCTCATTCACATCCTAAAATCGTTGTCCCATGGTTCCAGACAAGCGTAACTTTCAACAACTAGGTCTTGGCTAGGTGATCACAACCTGGTCTCAAGCAGATAGCAAAGATGCTGCCGCTGCATAGTTCCCAGGGGACTTTAAGCTATAGCCTACTCAGTGAAGTCATGCCATTCTCCTTACACCTTTATTTTGGTTTAAATAACTAGCATAATCAAACATTGTTTGGGATGTTATGGTAAAAGCAATGCGGCATAAGAGGTGAGATGTTCTTCCACACAAGTATCCATCCCAGTCTATAAAAGAAAACATTGTGAACTACTTCATAACATTTGCACTTCGTCCTACTAATAACATACACAATTTTGAAGACCCAGTCCTATTTTAATGTACTTGTTTCTCTTAATTGTTGGACAGTGAACAGTGCCTATCCAATAAGGAAGTGCTCAAACCCTTTCCATTGTGTGTGCATCTTTTAGAACTTTAAATAGAATCCTTGTTTAGCTCTTGTCAGAACATACCCATTGCTCCACATGCCTTATTGAATCAAGTATACAAATTGCCACTATCAATCTATCGCAAACAAGATGGGGCATTCATCTCTCACTTCAGTGAGGACATCATCCGTCTGCTGATTGCTATGCCCCATCTTTCTCTCTTGCTTAGGACAAATACAACCAGGTACTTTTTAAATAGGGGTGGACATTGTTGACTCATTTACCCCATTGAGGAAATATTTCTCCTCTGTTTCTTCCTGTACCTTCGTCCTGTATCTACTGAAGAAATATTTTTACAACTTGATTATTAGGGGTGTTTTCGACTTTTACTTAGACTGGACTCTTGGGGTTGCTCCTCCAACCAGCTGCTTCTCACTCAAACCATCTTTGCACAGTGGATTATATCCGGTATGGCATGGAGGATTTGTGGCAAAGAATGGTGGTTGAGCTGTACTCTAGTAAGAAACTGTCATTTATTCATTTTATCTCCGGAAGTAGTACCACACTACTCCTTGAGTGCCGGATAGTCCTCTTTGGCTCTAGACTTTCCAAAGGGTATGTGGTTGCACAATCCAGACATATTTGAAGAGGTGATAAGTTTGAAGCTGTAGGGCATAAAGCAATGAAATTAATAACACTCGATAATGGTTACACTACAGTATAATCGGAGGTTTATCTTTACAATAGTATTGAACTTTTTAAGAGCATGAAAACACAAAATATTAACATTTAAAATTAACATAGAAAAACGTCCTCAAACCTATCAGGGATGAGACACAACTCCAAATGTTTTTATTAAGCTTGGGTATTTAGGTGCTGTAATTAAATTGATATGTTGGTTTTTGGGAAATGTGTGCCTGTGTCAGAGAAAGTGGGTCCTGGATAGATTTCTGCAGTCTGTGAGTCTCAGTCATTTACTGTGACCTTCAATTGGAGTCCTCATTCAATGACACTCTATCCACAGTGCTACCGACTTGTGGGTAATGGGGATAATGCTGCTTTGATTTTATTAGATCTCTACAGCATTCAATACTATTAATCATGGCCTCCTTATTGATCGCCTGGTTGCCTTTGGCAAGGCTTGGCTCTTAAGCTCCTTCATTTGTTTCTCTCAAATAAAGAACAGTTTGTTGAGCTCAACAGATTTAAGTCTCCCTCCTTCTCCTTGCCTTGTGGGGTCCCTCAGGGATCATCATTGAGCCCAACCCTTTTCAATCTGTATGTGACTCCCCTGGCCAACCTATTAAAATCTTTTGGTTTCGCACTAGTGTCCTATGCAGACAACACACAAATTGTGGTGTCGGTAGTGAGTAATCCTGATGATACGTCTCAAGATTCCACAATTGTTGCTCCAAATTGGGAAGTGGATGTCCGGCAAGTGTTTAACATTGAACTCGGAAAAAACAGAGGTTCCGCTATTTGGTTCAAGTACATAATTTTGGACACCCAAGTGGTGGCCGCAGGAAATGGGGTAACCACCTACTCCAGCTACTAAAGTAAAACATCTTGGGATGCTCTTTGACAACAACCTCTTTTGAAGGCCATGTTAGCGCCATCACCGCTTCTGGCTTTATATACTTAAAACCTTTAGATACAGTTTCCCCCGTATTCCCCCCCCGAATTGCAGAAGGCTGTGATCTCTGCACTCATTTTGTTGAAAATAGATTACTGCAGTGCTTTCTTTACTAATATTCGGAAAAGATTTTTATTTAAGCGGCAGATCTTACAGAATGCGGCCACCCGGCTGCTTCTGGCCAATCCTAAGCACCATTCAGTATTGCATGTTCTTCCATTACACTGGCTACTGTATTGCTTCACCCTCCCAAATAATAGAAAATATTGCCTTCCCACACGGAGGCACAAACACGTCGAAGCAATAAAAACACCACCTGGAAAGGGATTTCACTCATAAAATGAGACACATCAAAAGACTGTTCTCAAAATAATGCATGGGGTTTTATTTGTGCAACACTCCCTAACAAAAAGACTTTCCCAGATATCAAATGAACAACATTCAAATGTATATATAGAGATATAAATATGTACAGTTGCATTTGCTTACTTATAAATGTGTTATTACTTGCACAGATATATATCTGTGCAATCAATAACACATTTATAAGTAAGCAAATGCAACTGTTAAATTAATGGAATAAAATACATGAAACAAAATACAAGCAGATAATAATATGGATGTCCACTGCAAGAAATCAGAAAGATATATACACTAAATACATCAGATAATCATAACCACTGAAGACTTGAATGTGCACCCAAACACACGTACACATCACAAAGTCAATAATCAAAAATAAAACACCTCACCAGCTGCAAACACTGCATCTTAGCCCACTCCAGACTGGGGGATTCACTGCCGGGGTTAAGAGACTAAGCAAGCCAGACTCTGCCACACTGAAGTAAATGCGTCCGTCCCCATTCAGGTTAAGCAATTCCCAGTTTCCAAGTCAACAAACCCCAGTTTTATTATTTCAAAGCACTAGAAGTTTCCGAGAAGCCCTCCTCTGCACCAAGGACACTTACTGGAGTTCGCCACTCTCCATGCAAGCATTCCAAAGGCAAAAGAGTTCTTATGTATTCTTCTGCGCTCCCATATGTTCCAGACCCTTATCTAATCGAAGCTTGAAAAAGTAGAAAACAATTAAAAACAACCTTGAACGTGAATAGCCTAAACAACTTGAGTAATCTGGGGGCCTACCTGTGTGCAAAAAAGCTCAAGCTAGACAGTCAGAATTCAAGATGGCATGAGGGCATGTCAAGGCCAATAGTAAGAACTTCATAATACTTCTCAGTGTAAAACACAATGCACATTTGTGCACCACTGCCTATAGCATCACACACCTATTCTCCCAATGTACAACATAATGCACATTTGAGCACCACTGCTTATAACACTGCACTCTGAGACCAAGAAGTACATTTCTTATCTATCTCTCTCTCATGCTTTCAAATGCACATCCCACACGTTCTGTTCCTGGCAAGGCTGTTCTACTCTGTGAAAGCACTCCCACCTTAAAACTCTCAAGGAGATACAAAATAAATCTTCAAGGAAAAGTGCACCTGCAGGAAAAATGATCTTGTACATTCAAGAGAACACCTAAAGTCAATTAAAATAATGGTAGTCAAAAGTCAACAGGTGGTCCCAATATATGAGAGTGCTTCTGGCACTACAACTGCCTATCAAGAGAAGGATTGAATTTAGAGCCATCTGTGTTGCTTTTAAAGCACTACATGACTCAGGACCGGATTACTTGAAACAGTGCATTCAACAATATGATCCTGTTAGACCTCTACGCTTCTCTACTGCATCTAAACTTGTAATTCCCAAAGTCAGATGAGCCAACTGGGGAGGCAGAAGCTTCGTTGCCTGCAAGGCTAGGCTGTGGAACTCTGCCACAGCCCCTCAAAAATGTCAATTTTAGTTTCCTTCTATAAAAGTAGGCTTTTTAATCGATAGCTCTCTCCCAGCATCTGTAAATGTTCTGTTTACCATATTTTATCTCTCTTCTTACTGAGTAGCAGCGCCAGGTCACCCTAGGGTAGTAGAGCTCTTTATAAATGTATTTTCATTTCCTTTCAACTTTCAATTGTCTGCCATTTGTCTTAGTTTATCATTAACCGCTCTGAGTGACAAGAAGCACAAGTCTCTGTGTTTGAGCATATAACCCTTTACAAAGCACCAAAACCTGCCCCTACTACCAAAATGATGTAAATTGAGATTCCCATCTGTTGGGTCTGGCCCTCTCTACAGGGTCACCCCCAAACGTTTTGCTTTTGGCTCCTAAAACAATGTCCGAATAACACCTTTTTAACGTTTATGTCCATCTCTTGACAATGCAGTGTAATATAGCCAATAGTTCTTTAATCCAAGCTTTAATAGCCAGGGTTTTATGTGTAACAGCCAAGGTATTTTGCTAACTGATTGCCCACCCAGCAAATCCCTAACACAATCCATGTATAGGGCCAACTCCTCAGTTGTCCAATGCCTTATCCAATATTGGATAGGCCTCAGTCCAGTAATGGCTGAAATTGATCTGAGGTTCAAGTCAAATCTTATTGGCAGTAGCTGGGGCACTAGTGAGAAGTCGCTGGAGATTATTTTTGTAAAGGCATTTTCAGCATTATCAAGCGTGTTAAGATTGCAATGTCCCCACAACTCCGCCCCCATACAAGACTGCGCCACAGGCTTGGATCTTATATATTTCAATAGGTGGTGAGATAGCAAAAACAGACACCCTTTTGGCAAATCTTATAATGACCCAGATCTTTGTTTTCAGGGTTATTCTATTTTTATTTTTCATTTGAGAAAAGGTACAACCGCTGAGTTCACTAATTGGCTGCGTACCATAGGAAATGGGAGGGGAGAGCAGGGGAAAGAACGGGAGTGGGGACACAATCGTACATCAACAGTTTACATATAAGTTGAATAACTTCTCTATGTCTCAACATATGGGACCTCCAATACACCCTGTGCCCCTCCCTCTATGAATGTTTTTATGAATCTGGCACCGTATTTGCCATAAGGCGCAACACCCACAGATAAATCGGGCAAGTGAGTTCTTTAAAGGGATCGGACAGGTATTTCAGACTGGGTCCCCACATTTTCTCAAATTTAGGCAGCGTATGATCTATTACCGCTGTCTATTTCTCCATAGCTAGAAGATCTTTGTTTTGGTGTCAATATGCTTTTCTCTATCTGTGGGCATCATTCAGTCTCGAACCCAAGTAGTTGAATTCATAGACCCTATTCAGTGTGGCACCATCTAAAAATACATTGCCCTTGCTTTTAATTTCTGAGCCATAATCCTTACAAAAAAGGCTAAATGTACCCAAAAGTTCAGATAGGCCTCGTGCTTCATAGGGGTTTCTGTCTGTGTAGAGAGCAGAAAAATGCTCGACTCCGTCCCCACGGGAATGTGGCAGTCCGGATGGACTGAATCTCTATGCCCATTGTGTATAACCAAATGCCAAAAGCGCTTCAGTCCCTGCATTTAGACACATCCAACAGATCTTTTCAGATTCTAGTCTCCCACTTGGCTTTGGGGATCTTAGGAGCCCAGGCGTATTTCCGCCTTGCTTCAATAACCTCTTTTCTTTGTTTATTTTTTAGGGGATTCACCAAATTCTTTTTTGCATGTCATCGAACCATTCATTCGCTCTTAATTTTCGGTGAGCTCTACAGGTATTGACATCTTTCACAAACATTTTCCCTACTTTGGGGAAAAATCGCTCATGAAGAGACCCAATCTTTGATAGGGTCAGGACTTGGTATTCAAAAACTCCAAGTTCCTCAGAAACAACTCTGTAAATCTCTTGTATACTCTCTATCTATTTGGATAGAGCCTCCCACCTCATGTTGCATTTGTTGTTAGTCAACACAGTAGGATTAGCTACTATTAATGAATCTGAACACTCTATATCCCTTATCCGAGCTCTTTTCCAATCCAATGTAATAGAGAAGTGATTGCTAAGACAGCACTCTAAGACCACCATGTCTGCTATTTCATGCCATATACCCACATCCATTAAAATAAAATCTGTTACTTTTACTGTTATCCCTCTCAAATGTTGATTTAGCCCCAGTGTCCAAGATAGATCGACTTTTGCATAGACTCAGACCAGAAGAAACCATTATGTCTTGACTCTGGTGGGTAGCAGAACAAATTTTAGGCACTTTCCTAGGAGCAGAGTAAAGGGGAACTCCTCAACATTTATCTTCTTTCCTAATTAACTCCAAAAAGGGGGGAGAGGCCTCAAACACGTTGAGGTCACCTGTAATAATTACATAGTGGCTATAACTAAAACCCGTTAAGAGAGCATTCAAAATTCTTAGGGTTTGGAAAGCATTTTTAAGAGGGGTTGACCTATTGTAGATGTAGATTTGGAAGACATACTAAGCGCCAAAATATCTGGGGAATTGATGGTAATAATCTTAAGCGCTCAATCAAGTGATACTTTATACCATATAATAAGCCTGCCTCTGCTTTTAATGTTATAGCTTCAATGCTATGAGTTATGTAGCCTTGCCTATCATTTTTTGTAAGAGCCCTAGTGTTTTGAAAAATAGACGTGGAATCTTTCAACAAATAAGCCCGAATCTACCTCATTAAGTTTTGATCGATCCCTGCAATATTCCAGGTGACAAGGTTCAAGGAGGATTCCGACTTTTTGTGATTGTAGTTTGTTTGAAAAGATGTTCGTTAACAACAAAGGGTTACTTGCCAGATGTGTGTTAAGATCTTTCTTTCTACCGAGGCACGAAACCGGTTCCTCTTGGGAAATTCCAGTTTGGTATCCCTCTCAATAAGGGAGAACATTTGGATGTTGTTGACAGATGGAGAGGCAGTTTGAGTTGGCAGTCAGTCAATCGCTGCCAAGCCACTCATGAAAACTGACAGTTGCCCTTTTAGTTCTGCCCAGTGAAATTTGTTTTCATAATGAGAAGACCACATTCACCCCATCCTCGGATTCAACTAATCCAGGAGGCAAAGGTCTTAACTTAAAACAAATTTCTGAACCATTTGGAGGAAGGAATCCGAATCAGAATATATTTTATTTATTTAATTAAAACCTTAACAGTATACCAATAAATCTAAATACATAACACCATTAAAATGTACATTAAAATATGCGTATTAAAACTTTCAGGTTGCAGCAGTACCATATACATTCAGTTAGGGTGTATAGAATCTAAGTAGATGAACAAGGCATAGGATAACGGAAAAAGGATGTGAGAAGTAGTCTCTAAAGTGCTGTCGTGTTTTGCCCATCACTATGTTATGATGCTTCCTCGTATCTAAAAACAAAGATTTTACTAAATTACAGTTAATCTGTGAGTCACAAATACACAGGGTATACAGAGTAGGTGAATTATACAATACATAGGATGATGAAAAGGAAACACAGGCCATAGTCTCTAAAGTGCCGTAGTACATGGCCACTAACCGTGTTTTAATACTTTCTCGTTGTTGATTAAAACATTTTTTAAATGACGGTTAAGCTGTGGGTCATTCGGATCGAGACATTTAAATATTGCAGTTCTACACGAACAAATGCCTCTTGAGTTGAATTATTTCTTCAGCAGTTTGCGACGGTGTAGACTTAGGGCTGCGCATATACATATTAAATTAATGATCCTGTGTTGGTGATTTACAAAGGCTACATGACTTTGGGCCCTGATATCTCTAGCTTGGCTGGTCTGCATTGAACGGCAGCTTTCCAAATCGTATTGCTAACAACATAGTCTTTAAATAAGGAGAAAAGGACAGACCCAAATATGTTGCTGGTTGCGTTTTTGTATACAATTGCAGAACCATCCATGCATGGGCTCGCTTGCTTAGCCTGGATTTGTCCTCATTAATGAATTCTGCTTTCCCCCTTCTTTAGTATTTGTTGAAAAGAAGTAAATGGCAGATTCCACTGCCAAAGGGCTACCATTTTGGTAAGCATTAAAGGTGATTGTAGAAACTCGGTGTAGGCAGACTGAGGATTGCATTGTAATGCATTCCAGAGCTTGTTATTAGTCTCATTTTCTCGGTTGTTCCAGACTCCATACCGGGTTTTTATTGTTGCGTATCTTTGATGTAGATGTTGCAGCCCTAATTCTAACCGGACCTGTGCCAGTGAGGAGGTACGTGGCAGAGAAAATACAGTGTTGTATACCCGAGTTTGGAGGCTGGCCAGGATGTCTTTCCCATGCTGAAGCTTCACTTCTGTAGGCTAAAGTTGGTAAAGATTTTGCTTTAATAATCGCTAAAAGTGGAGTGAACAATGGGCCTTTTAAACTCTTTGATATTGAACAGAAAGCAAATGTTAGGCCTTTTACCTTTTTTAGTTTTGCCTCATTCTGCTTTTGAAAGGTTAATCTATTGTCCAAATATATCTCTAGGTATTTGTAACTACTAACCACTTCCAGTTTTGTGTTGCTGATTTTGAATGGTGATTGTTTGTGGACCCGACTGCTCATAATCATGGCTCTTGTTTTTGTGATGTTTATTTCTAACAAGTTAGTCTTGGCGAAGTTCCCTATTTCGTTGATCTCTCTTTGCCGGCCAATTCTTGTGTGACTTAGGAGCACTATGTCGTCAGCCTAGGATAGGTGTGTAATAGGCAGTGTGCCCAAATGTGGGGGATGCAAGTTGATCTCGTCTGGCCTTGGTAATAGGTCGGCCATGAATATGTTGAACAAGGGTGGCGCTTGGACGCTGCCTTGTTTTAAGCTCTCACTTTTGCAGATTTTTCTGGTAAGCCTCTTTCCATCGGCTATTTTAAGGTGCATCCACGTGTCGGTGTATTGTTCCATTATTGGTCTCAGTTTTGCTTCTGGAAGGTCCCACTGCTTCAACTTGTGCCATATGATGCCTCTGTTGACTCGGGCGAATGCAGCTTTAAAATCAATAAAAGCATAGATACAGATTCTTTCGCTGTCCGATGCTTTTGTCTGCCATTAGACCTAGAGCTAGGACGTTTGTGATGGTACCAGTGCCCCTGTGGAAGTTGGACTGGTTGGTGGGGATTTTTTTGTTACTCTCAGACCAGCTTAATAAGTCTGCCAGGACCAATGATGCGTAATATTTTGCTTCGGCATCTATTAAGGCAATCAGTCGATAATTAGCTAGATCGGTTCGTTCCCCACCATTATATACTGGATTGGTTATTGAACCTCTCCACCTCTCTGGAAGGCTGTTTGTAGTGCCCACTTCATGAAACAGGCGGGACAACGGAGCCCCCCAGTAGTTAGGGTCTTGCATATGTATTGCTTGAGGTATGCCGTTCGGGCCTGATGCCCCATCTAGTGTACCCTTGGCTATGACCTTGGAAATTTCTTCTTCGGAGTATTGTATGAATGATTGATCTATTGCCGTGTTGCTCTTCGAGGTGCTTCCTAACGCTTTAGGGGTCGTAACTTTTCTGTGTGCTCGGTTGTTCTGTTTTTGGGAGCCTGTTAGTTCTATAGGTAATGTTTGGTCTGCAGGAATAGTTGATCTCAACTGTGTTATTGCATTTTGGTCCTTAACAAGAGGGTAGTTTGGAATTTCCTGCACCGCGATCTCCCTCTCAGCTGTTATTGAGAAGGTGGTGATTAGGTGATGTGCCCAAGCTGACTCTGTAACGCAGGAAGCGTTCATTGTTATAGTGAAATCAGTCCTTAAACCAGTTCAGGAGCAGTCAAGTGTAGTTCAATTGAGTCCCAGGATTCAGCAGTCGCTATGAGGCATTTTGCATACATTATAGCTGAATAGACAATCGAGTGACATTGTCTAATGTGTAATCCAGCGGAGGGTCTTATTTTTCAATGAGTCATCGCCTTCGATGGAGCCATGCGGTAGCTGTGGAACTATTACCATGAGGACTGAGTTACCTGTTCTGGTGCGAAAGCTTGTCTGCATTTTCCTTGTAGGGACTAATCCAGAGGGGCCTGGGAGATCATCATTTCAAATCATATTGTCTGCACCTCTCAATCCTCGCAAAGTAGAATGGATAGGTGGAGCTTGAATATTCTCTGACGTGCAGAGAGCATAATGAAATGGAACAGCTCGATTTACAGCACATCTATCCAAGCTGCCATATTGGTTCCAATGATTACTATGAGGAACTGCTCGATGATAGGAAGCAGAATCTTCAAGAGCAGCTGACAGTCTCTTCGTACTCCTGAGACCATGTGGAGCAGATAAACTCGGAGAGTTGTAAAACTGCTGTGACTAATGCACCACGGTCCCTGGCAAATTATGAAGTCTTGACCACGCCCTATAAAATTTGCTTTAGATTTTCAACTTCGTCACTCAGGGAAGATATTAAACCAATTGCTTCATTAAAAGACGAAGGGTCCAGAATGGGAAGGATAGGTGGGAGAGATACGGGGGTGGAAATAGTCTGAGAGTGATAAACCGATGCGGAATCCTCTTACAGGGGGCATACTTATTAGAGCATTCAGCATTAGTATGGACTTGGGAATCCCCCTTTGAAACAAAGGTGGAGGGAGGATTTTTTTGTGAGTCCAGTATATGAAGTTGCACCATGTTATGAGCGGTTTCAGATAAAGATGGATTTTTGCAGGTCTTATGCTTCATTTTGAATAAAAAAAGGAACCTTACCCCCTTCAGCGACTTTCTCTCTGTTCATGTCTTGGTTTCTTTAAGGGGTCTCCACTTCTTTGATTAAGTTATCAGTCTAATTTGTTACGAAGTTAACAGTTTTATCCCTTGACAGTTTGGGAAGTTTCGGTTGAGCAGCTGCACCTACAGGACTAATTTGGGCCTTTGTTTCCCCATTCCTATGTCACAATAAGGAAGTGCAAATAGGTAAAACTGTCCAGGTGCACAGAAACCATGAAGCCTGAGGCCAGAGCCTAGGGGCTTGCCTTGCCTCTTCCTGGCGGTGAGGACTGGCCCGCGCCAAGGGATGACCTCAGGTTCAATATAGTGTTACAGGGGCGGTGGTGGGAAATGGGAATCCTGGGGGAAAAGCAAACTGGGGTTTGCAGTCCCCAGACCGCAAAGCTATCAGCCTCCTGCGCCGCTGTATGACCTCAGGTGCTATATAGCGATATAACGGCCGTGGCTGGAATCAGCAATCGTGGCCCCTCCTTGTGCCAAAGCAAACTGGAGCATGGAGCCCCCAGACCAAGGGCAGCAAATCTCTCCGCGCTGCAGGATGACTTCAGGCGCTATATAGCGCTCTATGGTGCTACTGCAGCGGTGGCGGGAAGTGTTAATCCAGGCCCCTCCTCCTAGTGGCAAAGCAAACTGGGGCTTGGCATCCCCAGACTAAGGGCAGCAAAGCTCTCAGCTAAATTAATGTTGTTGGTATTAGGACTCTGAACTTTACCACTGCTAACCTGTCCTAAAGTGCTCGTTCTCTCTCCCTGAAACATGGTAAAATTGGGCTACACCTCCTTGGCACATTTAATTTACTTATAAGTCCTTAGTATATGGTAAAACGCACACAGGCCCTGTAAATGAAATGCTACTAGTGGGTTTACAGCACTCATTGTGCCACCCACTAAAGTATCCCCTTAAAACATGTCTCAGGCATGCCCTTGAAGCCTGTACTGTTTTAAATTGCATTTCAAACTGGCAAAATAAACCTTTTGCCAGTCATAAACCTTCCTTTTTAATACATGTAAGTCATCCCTAAGGCAGGCCCTAAAGGCCCATAGGGTAGGGTGCATTCCATTTGAAAAGTAGGACATGTAGGTTCACGATTAACATGTCCTGGTAGCGAAAAACACCTAAATTAATTTTTTCACAACTTTAATGCCCTTTTCTCTCCAACTGGATAACGTTGGGTTCCTTTATTACATTCAATAAGTAGTAACTTTGGATTGGGAGCGGATAAAGATGTCAAGTTTGGTCTCAAATGAATTGTAATTTCAAATTCTCTTTAATGGTAATGTTAGATTTTAATTCTGAAAACCCCACTTTTAGAAATTTGCCTTTTCTTGCCATAACTATTTTTGTGCCTGCTGCCAATGTCCTGGGTCACATGACTGGGAATGGCTTTGCTGTTGGGCTTTGAGCATTCCTCCCAGACAGTGACAAGAGGAGGAAGCAGATGTGGGCATGAGGCTAAGGGCGGAGCTGTTTCCTGCCCCACTTACACTTCAAAGGGCTTTGCATCTAGAAAACACAACAGACCTGACACTAGCCTTTTGTCATCCCATATTTCTTGGAGCTTTGGCAAGGGAAGGGAGGATATTTCAAGAACCAGATGTGGAAGTAGGCCAGGGTGTTGCACACGCACGCACACACACACACTTCATACACTCCTGGACCTATGGAAGATTTCAGAAGTACTGCCCTGGTGCTTGAAGGATAACCTTGCTGCTTGAAGGTGAACTGGGCTATCTCCTTAAACCCAGGACCATCAGAAGTGACTCCAAGGGGTAGTTGCATAGCCTCCTCTGTGAGCAACAGAAACACCTTGGTAGTGGTGGTGTTGGTGGTCCTGTTCCTGCCTAACCCTATAACTGGGGACTTATAACACATTTCACCAAAAACTTCCTGGAGAACCAACAGACGTCTGAGACCTACTTGTCAGATGATCTGCCCAAGGTGCATTGCTGGTTGGCCTGACTTTGTAGTAGCTACTGCTATGTTCTTCTCTGCAGCAGCAAATTTTGTTCAGAGGTACCTCTTGGCAATGGTGTCTTGCCTCGTGGAACCCTCCTCGGCTACAACCTGCAGCTTCGTCCTGCTGGAGTTTTTCGACTTCCAAAAAGTTGTCTAAGTCCAGAGGTGCAAAAATTCACGGGTCGACAGTGACCAGCTCCACAGTAACTACCTCCTCAGCCTGTACATCCAACCTTTCCTCCTGTGAGCTTTTTCCCTCCATTGTTGATGACTTCACTGAGACTGTGTCCAGCGGCTGCCCTGTGATGACTACAACTTCTTGGACACAGCCTGCTGCCTTGCCCGGCTGAACTCTACCTTCTACTGGACTTTATTTCAGGATTTTTTCCAAAGTCCGAAGGTAAGCCGATACCAGCACAATCCACCCCTTGATGGCAAACCCTTCTCCTTCGCGGTTACCCCTAACTTTTGACTTGACACTAGCCTTGCATGACTAAATACCCGTGGTCAGCGCTTTGATCTTTTAGGTGCTAGATTTCACTCATACTTTTAAAAATTCATAACTCTGGTACTGCGGATTGGAGTAAATTCGTTCTGGTGTCATTTTACTTATTAAACATTTCTTCATTTCTAAATCGGTTTGGGATTTTTCATGTGTTGTGTTTTCACTTTATTACTGTTTGTGTGCTGTGTAAATACTTTACATAGTGCTTCTAAGTTATGCCTGACTACTTTTGTGCCAGGCTAATAGAGGGTTAAGCACAGGTTAACTTAGTGACTTTTGCCTTTCACCCTGACCAGGATTGTGGTTCTTACTTGAGTAGGGTTTTCACCCACCTCAATCAATAACCCAGTTTATTACACCATCTGACATAATATTGATGCACAAAGAAACTAGTCCCAAAGTCAAAGTTTGTGTCCAGTTAATCAAGCAGGTTGAACTTCAGTGGTCAGTAAACGGGTGGCACTAGATACAACTTAGAGCAGTGGTAAGTTAAAAAGGCACTAGACAGAGCTGAGGTGAAGATGGTTACAGCATACGTTAGTCTTCAGAGACAGTATTCAAGCAAGGGGTCTACTGGAATTATACTAGACGCTCACAGTTTGTTCCTTGAGTTACCAAATTTTAGGGGCTAATATATTGTGATATACATTTCTGGACAGCAGGAACATTCATGGTTCCTGGAGAATTTCGTGGGCCCACAAGTGTTTACTTAGATCTGAGAAACTGGGGGTTATGATCAAGTTTATGGGTGCCTTTGGAATGAAAGCTCTTCTGCACCATAGGTCATAATATTTTTTTTTTTTTTTTTTTTTTTTTTTTTGAAAAAGTTTTATTGAACAATAATTCGGTTACAAGTATGGGCCTACAACCACCCGGGCCGGCCGCTAGGTACATAAGGAAATATACACATATCAAGGCTGCAGTCCGTTCCCAGGGCACTGCCCCGCAGTGGCTCAAGATAGTTCTCGAAGAACAGCAAGTGTCAGTCCAACAGGAACAGAAACAAAAGGAAAAACAATAAAAACAAAAGGCGAGTTACGAGGGATACCAGTGCGGTTCAGGCTCCCCCCGGGAAACTCCAGTCAGAACATTTGAGCAATCCGCTAAAGAGAGGAGTACCGGGAGGCCGGGGACGGAGGGGGGGGGGGAAGGGGGTCAAGGGAGATGAACGTCCATATGTAGTTGTTACAAAAAGCGCCAGGAGCCGTCAAGGGTCAGGGGGACATGGCGATATCAGTGTCTACCAGGGGGGGCGTACAGATGCCTCCGCGATACGCATTCCATTGACCCCAAATTCTACCCCATGCCCCCGGCTTGCCACGGGCCACATACACTGTCTTCTCCCGAAACATACACCAGTCCATATTCTCCTTCCATACTGACACGGTGGGCGGCCGTTGAGCGCCCCAAAGTTGCGCTATATCCCTCTTGGCAATCATGTTCCCTAGGGCCGCCCACCGAGTCTGAGCCGCGTTGTAGTCATTGGGCTCCCACACATTCAGGACACAGCGACGCACCTCCGGCAGCAGCACAACCCCGGTGACCTGTCCCATAACCGTGTGGACCCGGCGCCAGTAGTCCGCCACCTCGCGGCACTCCCAAAGGATATGAAGAAAGGTGGCGTTGAGCCCGCAGCCTCGTTTACAGAGCCCGTCGTCGGAAAATCCCATCGCGACCAAGCGCGGACCCGTAACATACACCCGGTGGAGAATCTTGAGCTGTACCAACCGGAGACGAGCCGGAATGGCAACCTCCTTGGGGGACGACAGTGCAGACTGCCAGTCTTCGTCGTCCAATTCGACCCCATCCCCAGTCCAAGCCTCCCGAAGGCGCACCAGGAGATCCGCCCGGTGATTAATCAATTTTTTACAAATTAAAGAAATAGTACTATCAGGGACATGTCCGTCAAGTACGCGGTCCTCGAGGGGCGAGGAAACAGGGATCTTGGTCCCCTCCCCGAAGACCGAGAGCAGGGCGTGTCGAACCTGGGCGTAGCGGAAGAACTCCCTGTCGGTCAGCTCGTATTCGGCCTGGAGCACCGCGAAAGTCTTGACCGCGCCCTTGTGCCACAGGTCTCCCACTTTGCTAATACCAATCGTGTCCCACTGGTCAAACCCCTTGGTGGTCCACAAGCTGCCCAGGCGGTCGGAGGCAAACAAGGGAGTAGCACATGTCATTCGCTCACTCCAGCCCATGGCCGCAGTGGCAGCCCTCCAGGTCCGCACAGCAATCTTAGTAGGACCCGTAAGGGTCCGGTCAGCCAGGCGGGAATAAAGTGCCCTGTTGTAGTTCCCGCCGGGAAGCAGGAACTTGTCCATCTCATACGCCGGATTCAAGCCGGGCGCATACGTGGCGTGGTTAATGGCAGATAGCTGCGAGGCCCAATAGTACCTGCGAATGTCAGGAAGCGCGATGCCCCCGTCATACCAGGGGAGAGTGAGCTTGGCAAGAGCAATACGCGCCCGGCCGTTCCACACCAGTCTCCTCTGCAGGCTCTCCACCTCCCGAAAGTAGGCCACTGGGATAACGTCGAAGGAGTTCTGGAGTGCATAGAGGAACCTGGGAAGGGACATCATTTTAAACAGCGCGGCCCGACCCAGCGGGGACAGGGGCAGCCTGCACCACCGGGCCGTGTCCTCACGCAGTCGCCGAAGTGGACGCAGAAGATTCTGTTCGTAGCGAGCCACCGGGTCCAGCGAAACGTATATCCCCAGGTACTTAAAGCCGCTCAGAGATATTTGAACCGGGAGCCGAGGCGGCAGGAGAGGAGGACCACCAGCGATGGGATAAACGCAGGATTTAGACCAATTGATCGTGAGACCCGAATTGTTCCCAAAGGAGGTCAGAACGTCAAAGAGGACGTTGAGTGACTGCCGCGGTGAGGTGAGATACAGGAGAATGTCGTCCGCATATAGCGAGACCCGATCTTCAAAGCCCGGGCCCCACCGGATCCCTCTAAGCGAGGGCTCCCAACGGAGCCAGGCAGCGAGTGGCTCCAGGGCAAGAGCAAAAAGCAACGGGGACAACGGGCACCCCTGCCTCGTGCCCCTGCCGAGGGCAAAGGGCCGAGAGACCCGCCCATTCACCACCACTTGAGCCATGGGTCCCGTGTAAAGGAGCCTCACCCAGCCAATAAATCCCTCTCCAAAGCCGAATTTATCCAAGACGGCCCAGAGGAATGGCCACTCAATAGTGTCAAATGCCATCGTGGCATCCAAAGAAACCAGCACGGCCGGTTCGGTGAGGAGCTCCGCCCTGGCGAGGACCCCGTGCAGACGCCGCAAGTTAAGAGCGGTGTTGCGGTGCGGGATAAAGCCGCATTGGTCCGGATGAATAAGGTCGCACACGACACTCAACAATCGATTGGCCAGGACTTTCGCCAGGATTTTAGGCTCCGCATTGAGCAGTGAAATAGGCCGGTAAGAGGTACAGCGGTCACGCGGCTTGCCCTCCTTGGGGAGAACGACTATAGTGGCCAAGCGCTGGTCGGCCGGGAGGGAACCCGCCGCAAGAGAGTCGCGGAACATGCGGCTGAGGAAGGGCGCAAGCTTATCAGGACGCAATTTGTATAGTTCAATGGGCAGACCATTAGGACCCATAGCCTTGCCCGAGCGAAGGGAACGAATCGCGGTCGCTATTTCATCCGACGATAAGGGGGCGTCCAGCCGCTCCCGGTCCTCAACGGACAGGCCGGGCAGAGCAATATCTCTCAGTAGGAGGCGAGAGTCATCCTCGTCCCTGTCAGTCACCGGGGAGTACACCGCCCGGAGGTGGTCAGCGAAGCATTCCACAATCTCATCCGGCTCAGTCACACACACACCATCCGCAGCACGCAACTCGGGGACCACACGATTCACTCTCTCCTTTTTGTCCAGCCATGCAATCAACTTTCCCGCCTTGTCCCCCGCGTCATACAATCGGCCCTGCTGCTCCCTATACATAGTTTTGGCCGCGTCAGTGACCAGGGACCTATATTCGAACTGTTTCAGGCTAAGGGCATGTAGCCCGTCCGGAGTAACATTCGCCTCCAAGGCCGACTCCAGCCCCGAGATGTCAGTCTCCAGCTTCACCACCGCCTCGCTCCTAACCTTCTTGGCCACCACTATCTGGGCGAGGGCGTGTCCACGTATAACAGTTTTAAAGGCTTCCCAAAGGGACAACGCAGACGACACCGACCCCTCGTTTTCACTGAAGTATTGGTCCATGGCCTTAACCAGGCTGTCACGAATCACAGGGTCCCGCAGGTACCAGGGGTTAATGGGAGCTATCCGCCCTGCGGACCGCGACCCGGTGTCAAAGACAAGCCACAGCTGAGAATGGTCGGAGATACCACGCGCCAGGTGTCTGACCTCTCGAATCCGACCAGTCTGCGCCGCGGGCATAAGGAAGTAGTCTAACCTGGAGAGACTCCCATGCGCCCCCGAATGAAAGGTGAACTGGCACTGGGTCGGATGCATTAGTCTCCAACCATCCACCAAGCCGAAGGTCTCCAACATCCCACCCAGCCATGACTGGGCAGCGGGGAGGGTCCTCGGTGGGTGACGATCCAGTTCACCCGAAACCACAGAATTAAAGTCCCCGCCCATGAGCAGGAGGCCGTCCGGGAGGTCAAGCAGCATTCGACCCAAATCAGTAAAGGTGGAGTTCTGGAGGCCCGGGGGGACGTAGACTGAAACCAGGGTAAGGGGCTGCCCCTCCCACCTCCCAATCAGACACACATAGCGCCCTCTGTCATCCGAGACTATCCTCGTGATCTCCACCGGAAGGGAGGCTCGCAGGAGAATGCCCACCCCCCTGGAGCCAGTTGTGAAACCAGAATGGGCTACGAGGCGGTATCCCCCCCTGTTCATCGCATGGCAGACATTGCCGACCAAATGCGTCTCCTGGAGAAACACCACATCAGGAGTCAAACGACGCAAATATTGCAGTACAACACCCCGCTTAATGCGGTCCCCCAACCCATTGACGTTCCACGACATAAGCCTCAACCCGTCTCCCCCCATACCCTCCAATGGGTCAAGAGGCCCCCAGCCCGCAGCACCGCTCCCAAATATGGATAAAAATCAATACCTCGCCCTGTAAACAAAAAACACACAACTAAACAACCCCTCTTCCCCCCCAACCCCACCCCAAGTCCAACGCCCCCCACCCTGCACCCCTGCGGGCCAAAGACCCCCCCCAACTTGCAGTGTGCCTGTCGCCCCACTAACCCCATTCTACAAAAAGACCCCGGAGGAGGAAAGGGACCCGAACCCGCCCGCACCCCTCACGGGTCCTGGTAAAACACAGTATGCAAAAGAAGTAAGACCCAACTGTACAGTGCAAAACCGCAAAAGCAAGGACCAAAGGTCAGTCTAAGGGGACCCGTCACCTGCGGTGCCCCCAGAGGGCCCGGGCCGGCCACCCCCGTCCGGCAGCGAGTCCAGCCAGTCACTTGCGGCCACAGGAGTGTCAAAAAAGGCTGTCCGCTCTCCATGCTCCACTCGAAGTTTCGCCGGGTAGAGCATCGAATACTTCAGGCCTAGCTCGCGGAGACGGCGCTTCACCCCCTGGAATCCCATCCGCTGTTTCTGGACCAGTTGCGTGAAGTCCGGGTAAAAGTTGATGGTCGAGTTCTCGTAGCGGACCGGGCCACGGGTCCGTGAAGCCTGCAGAATAGCATCGCGGTCCCTGTAGTGGAACAGTTTAGCCACGATAGGCCTCGGGAGGGCCCCCGGCCGCGGCCGGCCGCCCGGAACTCGATGGGCCCGCTCCACAGCGAAGAATTTGCTTAGGCCAACCGGGGACAACTGTTGCAGGATAAGTTCCTCGACCACGAGGTCCACCGGGCGGCTGTCGGAGGACTCCGGTACCCCAATGATACGGATATTGTTGCGTCGGGCACGTCCCTCGAAGTCCTCAAGCCGCCGGGCCATATGGTCGTTGACCACTCTAATGTCCCCAAGCGCGGCCCGCAGATCCGACACCTCCGCACCCAGGGTGGAGGTCCGTGTATCAAGGGCCTGGACCTTCTCGTTGGTTTTAGAGAGGTCGGCCCGAATCAGGGTGACGTCGATCGCGACAGTGTCGATCTTACGGGCCAGGGCCTCATATTGCGTCGCGATAGTTTCCCTGATGCCCTCGATGGCACCCATAATGTCCTGTAGGGAAGGTTCCGCAGCGACGGTCGTGCCTCCCCCCGCAGCATCCGGGGAAAGGCCAGCAGCGCCAGGGGACCCCCTGCCCTGGGTATAGCGGTCCATGTTGTTGCTCTGGACCGCTCCCCCGCGCAGTGAAGCCTTGGTCTTGCGCCCCTCCGGACCCCCTTTGCCCGCCATGTGAGTGCAGTCACTCAATGGGACCTCCGATCAAGGGGTGCGCGGGTGCCAGCGAAAGGACCACAAACTGTCGGTGTAGGGGTCGGAGGCGTCAGACCCGCCAGTAGCAGATGGAAGCAAACCTCGGGCAGAGGCCCAGGAGGCACCTCGCCACCTCGAGCACGCACGCCAGCTGATCTCCTGAAGGCCAAAACCGAAACCGAAAGTGCTGAATCGGTAACTGGCACCGCGCTGAGGCCGCTGTTGTTCAATTGCAGCCCGGCCCCACGGGTCACCTTCACCCCGGCCACCTCCGTCGGGTGGGTCCCAAAAGTTCCGGCGACGATAACTCAGGATTCCCAGGTCCGATTAGAGTTTTGAAAAGAGATATATAGTCAGCTGGTCTTCATCTCTCAGATTCCATACACCAAATCAGGATATTCTCAGGATTTATTCCGAGGAGCAGAAAGGGTCCGGGGAGCCCTGTGCTCACGCGACCATCTTGGATGCGCGCTAGGCTCCTCCTCCATAGGTCATAATATTGAAGGTTCCAAAGGTTCCAGAATGAGTGTGATGTGCTGCAGCCTGTCTCACACTTCGAGAGAAACTCAAATGGGAAGGAAACCCTTGTTTCTCTCATAGTGTAGGAAGGCTCACCACACACCAGCCTGGCTTTGAACGTCTCCTGCACTTACTCGAATAGGTGGATTTTCAGATGTCCTCCTGTTTGATCACAGCCTCCTGAGCTGCAAGGTATTCATGGTTCCTGGGTATCTTGCTTAATTGAGGGGTTTCCCATGCAATACTTAAGTCGCCTGGGTATTGCTGTTTGCCCTTCTTGTCAGGGTGAGGCACTAAAAGTAACTACAATACCATGATAGTCGTTGTTAAGCAATTTCATTTTTTCCTTTTACTCATAATCTCTTCCCAGTTTCTCTTTATGTCTGTGTTGCTCTTTCCATTGACGTGTACATTCCTGGTTATGTGACTGGAAAACGTAAAAGAATTGATGTTGTGAAAGATATATTATGCCTTCTGGACTTATCTTCTTTCCTACGTTTCTAGGTACAGCGGAGGATGGGAAGTAATTGTAGCCGTGTAGCTTTATCCTTATTATGGTTTCCCTGTGGATGTAGCCTCTTAATAGAAACTACTTCTTTGTCGTCTCATTTGATTTGCCAAATCTAATATTCCATCAGTAGCAGTTATGCCTTTTTCTTAATCTGTAGTTCACATACCAGAAAACCCTAATCCAAAAAGTGGTATTTTACCTGGAAGTACTGGTTTTGAATCGGTGTTATCTGCTGTGGCTGATTTCAAAGCTCCTGTGTTTGAACCTGGAGGTTCCATGCAGCAGGGGATGTACACCCCCAAAGGTATTTCTATATATAAGCAAAATGCTTCTCTTGTTATTGTGATTTCCATTAAGGGTTTCTGAATTATTATTATATTTAAATGAAAATGTAATCCATGATCCCGGGACTGTTAAATACCTATTAAGTGCAAGAAATTAAGGCAAATAATGGAATGTTAAAATATTTAGTGATGTGGGAACTTAAAGTACTGTTGCTGCGATTTCTCTTTCTTTTCAGATATATGTATCCTCTTCACTCATTTGTTGTAACAATAGATGCCAATTTTTTTTTTTTTTTAGTATAAATAGCTCTTTGTACTGGCATGTTGTGGATCACTAAGCACTTAGAGGTTTGGCAGATAAAGAACAGACACAACACTGATTGTGTACCCTCAAGCAATTACTTTAGTCTAATGGGAGAGTTCAGATGAAAATTGAGGTCTCATTGTTTCAGAATCGAGCTCCAAGCATCTATGTTGCATCTCATTCCCGGGAAGAATCTTGGTTATTGTTTAAGCTTACTTAATGTTTTCTCTGTAGGTTCCATTTGCCTGTTAAGAGTGTGTTGTCCGGTCCTGTTGCTCTTATGCTCTTGTCTCCTTAATAAGCATGGCATTTCCATCGCTGTTTCTTTTCCATTTTAACTGAGAAGCCCAAGTGCATGTTTTCAGCCTTCTCGCCAGAGTATTTGCACTACTTACCCCTTTTATCTGAAGGACCTCATTTGCAGATTTTTAGAAATCCCTTTTTACAGGAGGGTTTGGAAGTGCATTCCCACCCTTACAATCTAAAATTCTGCACATGATCCCTAAAGCATTGACTTTCTATTCTTAGTCTTGTTTGGGACAGTTTTCAAACCATACAAGAGGCGACAAAACTATCATTTGAGTCCAGATATCAAGGGCAGAGCACTCCCAATTTTGTAACCTGGTCTCAAGTAGAGAATGATCCTCACTTTTCTGTGTCCGTTGCTGGCGCCGGGACACCTCCGTTGGGGGTAGCCGAGCGCTTTACAAGCTACAAAATAAATAAATCAATTTGCATTTTGGACCATGTGCCTTCTTTTTTAGGTCTCCCTAACCAAACAGAGTATTTGCTGTCTGTTGCAAGACATATTGTTAGCTTACAGTGGGGTCAAAGTTCACCCATTGCTGACCATTGGTTGGCTTCGTTGTCAATGAATGAATGAATGGTTTAACATAACGCGCACAACTCACTCCAACCGGGGTATCTCGGCTCAACGACAGTGCAGTAAAGCCAGAAAGAAACCAGTTCTAAAACAATGAAGTTTTTAGTGCTTTCCTGAAAGTGTGATAGTCTCGGCAGGTTCTAACAGCGAGAGGCAGTTTGTTCTAGAGGGTGGGGCCAAATGAGAAAAGGACCTGCCACCACATGTAGATAGACAAATGTGCAGGACTGACAGTAGCTCTTTCTCACTGGAGCGTAGACTTCTAGCGGGATTATAGCGTTTAAGCTTCTGAGATATATATTCAGAGCCTTTGCCCAACCAGGCTTTGTAGGTTAAACAGCACAGTTTGAAAGTCATCCTTTTCTTTACTGGCAACCACAAGAGATTTTTATGAGGGGCACAGAGGACGTTCTGAACGGTCGATTACAATTCAGCTGTTCTGTTGTGTTTTGCACGGCTTGCAATTTTGACAATAAGGACTCATTGGCAGATGTCAGTAGCGCATTGCCTTTATCCTTCCTGGCCGATAGTGGAGAGATGGAAATGCCTTCTTGAGTAAACATAGTATGTGGAAACAGGAGCCCAGAGTAGATAGGACTTGTTCTTTCATTTTACGCCCCAGATCTAACTTGACCGCCAGATTTTTAACGACCTTGCTAGGGATAAGGACCACTTATTTTCTTGCTTCCTATTTGTTAGCTTGTGTGGCCTTTCCTTCCTCGTCTTATATTTGTCCCTCCCCTGTAGAATGGTCCCATTATCTGTGTCCTGCCACTGCTCATTTTTTATGTGCTAATGTTTTTCCCTTTTGTTTAAGCACTGTACAAGAGTGCATATTTTCCAGCTGTATCCCTAGTCTGCTTCTCTTCCCCACTTTGTGGTCTGTGTCGCTGTCCCTTGCCCGTGTTCATCTCTTGTCTCCTCCATTTACTCTCATCTCACTCGTTTTTCCTACCCCCCAACAATGCTTGCTTCCCTCCCACTCTTGACTTACTACCCCGTGACCTGCACCCCATGTTGATTCTTCCACCCTCATTTTGCTTTCCCTGCTTTCCCTGCGTCCATAATCAGTGATTCCACCCCTCCCCTCTCTAAAGCTTCTGCCCCCGCCCACCACACTCCACGTTGTTGTCTCTCACCTGTGTTTCTCCGTTTGCACTTGTCTCCCGAAAAATTTGTTTCCTTTTAGGGGCCTCTTTGAGTTTCTAATAGTGCATCCCAATATATTACTCAACAAACCGATCAGTTGCGGCCTGCATGGCTCGAGGTGAGGGGGCAGATGCGGGGTGTCGCAGGAGAGAAGAGGGATTGCGGAGGGAGGGGGAGTCGTGGGAGGGAGTCATAATTTTTAAAAAAACAACAACAAAAAACGTAACTTTAGGCTGGGTCCCACGTCTTCTCTGCTCCTGTTCTCCTGCGTCCGACAGGAACAGGAAGCAGGCAGCCAGGCTCCCTCCCCTAAGCCAATCACAATGCTGCAATGCAGCGTTGTGATTGGTCTGAGCGCTGTGAAATGGCGCTCTGCCAGGGGCTGTAGGGGTGGGCATGTTCTCCATGAAGGCTTCAAGGCACCCTGCATGGAGAAGGGGAAAGTGCGCATGACTGGTTTGGATGGCCCGAGAGGGCCAACCAAACAGTCATTACATACTCAGGAGTGGGAAAACCACTCCTGCCCTGCTCAGTAAGCAGAGCAGAGCAGCCCCGCCCACCCGCAAAAGAAACATAAAATGGTAATAACTAAATGTTTTTACCAGTTTGTTTCTGCTGCTCGCACTGCGAGAAAGCAGTTGGGCGACGCTCCTCCTGAAACCTATACCTAAATCAAGCCAGACCTATTGGCTTTGTGAGTGCCTGTTAGCAGTGTGTTATAAATAACACCAATGTTTTGTAAATAATTTGAAGTGGTAATTACAATTGTTACATATGCGACCATCACTGTGTATGCACTGGAGAGAGGCAGATTATTGGATAAGTATATAATTTGAGCACTGTTATGACCCACTTACAGGGGAGACCCCTTTGAAGTAAATTTAGCTCCTGGGCACAGCCCAAATGGTTAACCTGCCAGAGGACAAATGCACCTCACCACAGCAATGCCTTTGTCTCTGCTCTGGGAGTAGTTTAACACCTCATTTAGGTTTGAACACTCAGGAGGCTGCAGCTGGAGGCTAGTATAAATTAGTCTCCAGAGGATTTAGGCAGGGAAAAGGTAATTTTTTTAAAGTACCCTTTCCTTGCTATTTGTTATGGGCTAGCCTGCCATCCTGCAGTGAAATTACCTTTTGGGGGCTAGTCATTGTAAGGCGATATTAAGATTAAATTACTACATGTCCATCCCCTTTGCAAGGCCAAAGGAAGATGCTACTTATGCAAAGGGAGTTATCAAAGTAATGGAAATCAGTCATACCAGCCACAAAAGACAGAATACAGCTAATGGTTAGAAACAGCAGCAGCCCCACAGGGTGTCACCTAGAGCATCCTACAGGAAAGTCGCAATCGAAACACAGGGAGTGGTTCTTAGACACAATCACAAGAATCAGGACACTGCCATTCACTATCCCTTGGCTCCAGCTGTCATCTGCACACACTCCCAGATAATTGGTGCAGTAGGAGGAAAGACTTTAATCTCTTGCCCCGAATGGGTGCGAATAACACCATACAAGTGGGTGGTGAATCTCATACAATTTGGGCACACCCACTGGAATTTATACAGCACCCACTGTACCCAGACACTGCCAGTCAAGCACAAACATCTGCAGAAACGAAAGACCAAACTCTTGATCATGATACAGAAAGGAGCCATCAAATCAGTCCCAAAACATCAAAGGAATGTAGACTTTTCCTTCGGGTTCCTTGTAATCAAAAATAAAAGGGAAGGCAAATGTAGCCCCATTCCAAATACCTTCATCTCTGCGTCTTCTTCAGAAAACAATCATTCTGAATGGGTTCCCTTCAGGAAGTCTTGCAACTGCTAATGGAGGGTAAGTGTATGCCATCCCAAGCCCTCCAAGACACCTACTTTCACATATTAATTTACTACCGGTATCAGAAGTTCCTAAGATTCCAGGTAGCTGGCTGCCTCACTCAATTAAAAGTTCTCCCTTTTGGCCTCAAATTACCTCAGAGGATTTTCATAAAATGTATAGCACCAGTGGCAGCACACTATTGATGCTTAGGTCAAGTATGCCTGCATCTTCATTATTCGTTTGTAAAGGGAGCTTCTGAAGGATTCTTCCAACCACAGATTCCTCACCTTTAGAAGACTCCCATGTGCCATACTATGCTCCTGTGTACCAGTAGATGGCGCCATGCGGCTCAGCTGTGACTGTTTCGCACCAGAAGTAACTGACTGCAGTTGCTTATAATCAGCACTCCAATGTGCTGATGCCAATTCCTTTATTTCCGCACTTTTTGATGCTGATCCTGAGCTACTCTCCCAACATTGTCAGTCTTGCGATGACTTAAAAAGTCTTACAACATTGTGGTTGGGAAAAGGTCCCACCAAGATTACAGCTTTCAAATAGTCGAGTGTGTAGAAAGCAGGTGTTTATCATAAGCCCATGTGATGTGTGCTTGTGATGCTTCAGTTCCGGTTATGACTCTAAGTGTTGTGATATGTGCACCCTTAGGCATCCAAAGGTGGTATGTTAACGAGAGGTGAAGCGCTGCCTCTCCAAACATGAGTGGTCGTGGTTGAATTCGTGCAGATGTTCAAGTATGATATAAACGTCAGTATTAGGGAATAGTATAAATGTGTTATTTCTATTCTGTTGTGATGGTTAAAGCTATTCTGCACATGGGATTTACATTTCTGATATTCACGTCAAAAACTTTTGTATGGATCCACGATATCAGCATGGTTAAAAAAGTAAAATTTCAATACAGATATTTAAACAAAAAAAAAAAGAAAAAGAGTGGCCGTGGTTGAAGCCCAAATCCTGCTCCAAGTTGCGGAGCCACTCGAGGTCCCACAGAAGGTTCAGTTCCTGATCAAAGTTTTCCATTATGTTCAAGTCAAAGATGGCGCCATAAGCGCGGTACAGCCAAGGTGGAATTGACCCCTTTCTGACGCTTGTCAACCTAAAGATCTTCCCTCAGCGTCACCCGAAACCAACCAGGTCCTGCAACACGTCCTGGTCTTGTCATAACTAGGACAAAGAAGGAATGCTACTACTTCTGACGCAGACAAAAGGTGATAAAAGGAATGCTTGCGATAAGTCTAACCACTGACAACTGCTCTGGCTAGCATTCTAACTCCTTGTTCTTTTGCCCACCATGCCACCTCAGTTTGGACCCACTCATATGCAAATCAATCTTGATCCTGCTCCTGTGGGAACAGTCCAGGCAGAACTGCCAGGCCAAGTCCTCCATGAATCATAACACAAGCAACCCAAGACTGGTTTCGCCCTGATTGGGGCTTATCAGTCAGGGGTAGCTTGGTTCTATTGATACAGTGAGCACGGGGCCCACATCTGGGCATAACCTTGTTACAGAGGGCGTTACACTAAGCATGCAAAAGATAACGATAGGAATGCTACCAATAAGCCTCATCCACTGCCAGTCACTCATGGTAGCATTCCAACCCATTGTTCTTTTGCCAATCATGCCAACTCAGTTTGTGCCCATCCATATGCAAATCAGTCTTGACTGTACTCCAGCAAGGACAGTCCAGACCGAAATGCTAGGTAAGGTCCTCCTTGATCCATCACCTTATTTGTATTGCAATGTATGCCCTAAGTGCAATGGCCAGACCCCCCAGGATATAGCGGCATGGATTCGCAAATTTAGCGGCACAAATATGGAAATTTGGCGGCACAAATATGGAAATTTAGCGGCATTTTTGCGGCACTTTATTTTACTCATAATGATTCATTTTCAGCCTTAAATCTTTGGAAACTCTTTTAGCAGAGTATTCCACTTTGAATAGGGAACCTGGAATATGGAACAGAGGAAGCAGCCCACAGGTGAAGGCTGTTATCCTTTGGAAATGCAATTCTCCATTTGCTTTAGTATAGCAGTTATCACACCTTTTGACACATTGCGGGACCGGTGTTTTTCAATCTGCAGATTATGCAGATGGTGGATTTTGTGCCAAATTCATAACTATGCGAAATTCGCAGCGGCCGCACAGTCGCATAATTCCAGTGGCACTGACTATAAGTCCCAGAATTCAATTGTAAAAAAAACCTGGAACTGGAGCATCACACATGGACCTGGGAAACCTGACAGGATTGATGGTGGCAAACTAGCTAATTTACTGTGCAAGCTATGTTTTTGTCAATAATACTTTGTAATATGTTCATTATGTAAAAACCAAAACGATTATTTCCCCGTTTTCAACTCTTGCTCTTTCTCATTGCCTTTGTTTCCTTCACCCTTTAATCTTTCTCACGTTTTGATGTTGTTTTCCCTTGTAGCACTTGTCCTGAAAGTACAGAAGAGAATTTAGAACTAGTGCTTCTTGTGCTGCAACTCTTGTATGTGCAAGGGAAACCTGTACTGCTGTTGCCAGTGCTGTGCTGTTACTGTGCGACTGTGATGCAAGCATGCACTGCTGCAGACTATGCCTATGTTATACCGGTTAGGCGTGCAAATTGTGCTCTACCTGTTGTATGGGTGTGTCTGTGCGAGAGGTAAGCTTGCATTGCTGTTGCTGCTTGAGCTGGACTTGTTTTGTGTATGGGGTCAACCCTGCTGCTGCAGGTTCTATACCTGTTCTCTTTAAGGGAACCATGTACTGCTGCTTTGTAGTTCATGTTGTGGAAATATGACAGAAGCCTGCATTATTGCTGCTTTGACACTGCCTTTTACTGTACTGTGTGCTTAAGACGCTTGCACAGCTGCTTCTTTTAACATACCTGTCGCTATGATAGAAGTTTAATGGCCCTTTTGTGTGCATAAATGAAGCTTGTTCTGCTGCTTTTATAATGGGTGTATTGGGGAAGCTTGGAAGGAGCCGCTCATGGTATACCTGTGTGGGTGAAACCGGCATTATTCCTCACCAGAGTGCGAGTTCATGAGGGTGTGCCTGTGTGTGAGTGAAAGGTCGAGAAGAAGTCTGCACTGGTGCCGTATGTTTTGTACTCGTTCTTTCTGTGCACGCTAGACTAGTTTTGAGAGAGGAACGTTTGCACTGCTGTTAGCTGTGTAATAATGTAGCCTTTATTTGCCTCACGAGTATGTCACCTCCTGCGACCCACCCCCTCCTTCAACCCCCCCCCCCCTTGCTGCTCCCTAGCACTAACCAAGAGCTAAAATTAAAAATAGAAATACTTTTTGTCGATTTCGCAGGCACTTTTGTAAAAATTGCGGCATTTTTACAAAAGTGCCTATTTCGCGGGCACTTTTGTAAAAATCGCGGCATTTTTACAAAAGTGCCGATTTCGCGGCAAGCCGCGAAATCCTGGAGGGTCTGAATGGCTATGCCCACACGTGGGTCCCGTGTTCACAGTGCCATACTAGTCCAGCTTTAACTTACTGATGAGACACAAGTAGGTCGAAAGCGGTCTTGGGTTGCTTGTAGTCCCTTCTCAGATGGCCTCATCTAGCAGTTTGGGGCTTTTCGTGAGGAGAAAGGCTGGTACTGATTTACACAAGGCGGGCCATTGTCTAGAGTGGCATGGCGGGTGTAAAACAGTGGACCGGAATGCGATCCTGAGCAGTTGCCAGTGGCGGAGATTAGTTCAAACATTCCATCATTCACTTTGTTTTTATTGCACTTCTTCTGAAGTAGGCATCCACAAACTCGATCGTGGGGAAAGCGTAACATTTGTTCCCTCCCCCCCTCCCCCCAATCATCAAACATTCTTTATTCGATTAAAATATAACCATGAAAGATACATAAAAACAATTAAAAAAAATAAAGTCAAATGCAGTACGATTATATTAGTTGTATTAAATTAGAAAAAAAGCCGCAAAGGCATACAAACCTATATTAAAACAAGTGTCAAAAAGGCTTCAGTGAGCACATAATGTGTAGTCCGACCTGCATTTTAGCCTTTACAACATAAATTGTGGTACCGTTTACAGTATAAAATAAATCCTCAAATATCCCGGTTAGTGCAAATACCTCATCTGGGTCTGTTTGCTCTGAATAAGGAAGAAGGAAGTGATGCCTATTTAAAGACCACAACTCATAAAGGTCTGTAGGTCATAACCATGGAGAGGGCTGTAAAAGCATATAGCAATTTCCTCAGTCTGTCAGACCTCTATCTCGGGCCCATGGCAAGATTAATTCCACGCCTCCCAGAGCTTAATTGCCCTGCTTGGAAAATTGCCTATACATACAAAGGTATAAACATCCATAAGCATTAGGAGTTGTAACATCTGGCCTCACTTGTGTACATTTTATTTTAAAAGACGTATTAAAAATTATTTCTTGGACAAATAAAATGTGGAAAAACAATACGAAATGCACAATAGTCTGGGCCGATGTTATCGCACTCACAAGGGCCTAGTGAACAATGAGCAGACCAGCCCTTGAGGATTCTTGAGGAAAAGATTCAACCTAAGATTTTGTCAATCGCTGGGCAAAGCGTTTTTGATTGTATGGTCAGGGAGCCATGTGTTAACTTTTCTCACTGCCTGTCCCCGATAGAATCAACTGGTATTTGTATATGTTACAGATCCAGATTCTGAGTTACTGGGTTTACCCCGTGTATACTTAACTTTCTCACTCTGCAAGGGTTGTTGTAAAACTGTAGAAGGGACCATGCCGTTTGGTCTTATTCGCCCGAAAGAAGCCCAGACATTATTGGTTCAGGGTCCTCCTAACATTTTACAGAAGCTCCACCCATTTGGGCTCATAGGCGAGTATACTGAGCAGGAATTATGGCCACGTGATTCATCACAGCCAGGGATCATTAAAGATGTCGGCTTGACTCCTTAGTTCCATTAATACTTACTCCTGAACATCTCTTCAAATTGCAAATACATTCTATCCAAAGACCAGAGCACTGTTTCCTAATAAGATGTATTCAGCAAAACAGGAAACATTTTATATTAATTGCTTATCTAAAGGGAATCCATCCTTTCTCCCTTCATTACCATACGTATCTACCGTTCCTGATAGCGCTGACACATGCAGTACTTCGTCATACATCAAAGTTCACCTTAGCCGTATCAAAGTATCTTTGCTCGGTTGAAGGTTCTTACCTATCCTCTCCCAGATTGGTAAAGGAGTTTCAAAAAGGGTTGTTCAAAGCCTTTTCCCGACAAGAAAGTCTCCGATGGCATAGGACCTGAATACTTTTTTGTCCCAATTAATGAAGAATCCCTTTTAGCCTATCCCATATCTCAAATACCTTTCCTTGGAAACAGTGCTGTTGATTGCCCTTACCTTAGCCAAAAGAGTCAGTGAGAAATGGACGTTTTTGATAAAAGAACTATATTGCAATCATTTGAAGACATTGTAATACTGTGGTCAAACCCATAATTGATACCTAAAGTTCCTACAGAATTTCTCTTGAATTAGATGTTAGTTCTCATAGCGTTCTTGCAGAATCTGGTGGCTATTGCAGCAAACGCCTGGACATTCGCAGATAGCTTAAGTTCTGTCTGGACAGAACAAAAGTTTTTTGTACCTTGGATCAATTGCTAGTATCCTTCCCCAGCTCGAGTAAAAGATTCCCTGTGTCAAAGCAGAAAATTGCCAGACGGATGTAATCAGCAATTACTTTTTGTCCTATAAAAGCAGGGCATTCCACCAGGAGCCTTGCTGCTTTAGCAGAGCTCTACGCTGGAGTACTGTTTACTGACATCTGCCCAATAGGTACTTCAAAGAATTGTCGCACCTTCATGTAACATTACTACTGAGATGCAGTGGCAGACACACAACCGGGGGCCGAACAATACTTTCTTTTTTTTTTTTTTATAAATGTGATCCATATTCCTTTTCACTAAGTCTGCACCGTTATGTTAGTGTCATATAATACTGCTTGCTATTCTGATTCAAGCATGTGAATCTATGAAAGATGCAGTGCTGGAGAAGAAAACATTTTCTAACCTGTAACAGTAATTTTCTATTGTTGGTTGTGTAGGAAGGTGGATATCTGACTATGGTTACCCCCAACTTTTTGCCTAGTGTCTAGCTGGTTTTTCGACTTAGTTGGCCTGAGATCCTGCCATTCAGGGTCTCAGGCTGTCTGCTCTCTCTTTAAAATGGACTCCATGTACCCTAGGTACATTCCCAATTGGTAAGGATCACCTTATTGGACCCTGTACAGTGTACCCTAGGTACCCAGGGCATAGGTGTACCCTAGGCCTCCCAGGGGCTGCAGCATGTATTATGCCACCCCTGGTCTGGCCTTCCAATCAGACACAACTGGCTGATCACTCAGCTGGGGCAAGGTCGTGTAATCACCCCTTGCTTAGATATAGTATACCTATATCTACCCTTAAAATAGACACATGTGTACCTATCAGCCACTCCTATGGCAGGCCTTAACAATCCTGGAGGCAGAGTGCTTGGTAACATGTGAGATGGTGCTCTAGCATGAGCTGAGCCTGCCTGCAGCTTTCGGAACCATGTCCTTATAGCTGTTCTGTGATATAGCCTACCATATTCTCTTAAAGTGCCTTATAATCTTAAACGGTTATGGTAACTATGGTTTGGCTTTATCAAAACATGTTGTGTAAGGTGTCTAACACTTTGGAATAATACCCCCATGCCATTTCTGGTGATGAGGATATTATTCCCCCTTCTAGAGGGAGAGACATGTTAAAATCCTACCTTGCTGTTTAACTCGAACCAAAGCCTCAGCATCACAAAATGGATGCTGCTGCCACAGACACAAGTCTGACCTCCTGCTGCTGGGAGTGATCCCGGCAAGGGAGGCTTGGACAATAGGTTTCCTGCTTGGGGGGGGTGCTAGCACCTCCCCAGACAGACTTTAGTGTATTGTGGCAGGAAGGGCTGAAAGGAATGAGACATGCCTGGGGCACACAAGGTGTCCCATGCATAGTCCAGTTCAAACCGGTGCTGGGGCACTCCAGCCCCAGTCCTGGCGCGAAACTGGACAAAGGGAAGGGGGTGTAACCACCCCCCTCCCAGGTCCCACCCATAAGGCGTGACCTAGCAGGCAACCCAGCCCCCCAGATTAGTATAAGAGTGGTAGCTGGGCCCCAGGAGATTAGATTATCCTGAACCTGCAACTTGAACAGAAACTCTGGACCTTCGACATTCGACGAAAGAAGAAGACTGAAGAATCTCCCTTGTGGCCAAGGAGTGGCTACCCTGTGCAAACAGGCACCATCAAGAGACTACCCTTTGCTTTGCTGAAGTTCTACGAGGGACCGACTGCAGAGCCCGACCAGAGCCTTGACTTCCTGACTTCTCCGACCCTGATCCACATCCACAGCCGAGCTGAGATCCGTGGAGGCGACGAGAGACGTGGGACCGGCTACCTTGGAAAAGTGGCTAGTATCTTCCAGCGCAGCTTCTGAGGCACCCTCGAAGTTGTGCACCGGGGATTGAGAAGCCCCAACCCCAAGCACCATCTGCACCGAAGATCAGCCCCCCACACTCCACGAGTCCTGCGTGGGGCCCTTCTGCATTTTCCTGCTTGCCACGCCTGTCCGGTTGCTTGCCCGTTGGCTAGTGGCCTTTGTGACGACGCACCCTGAAATCTTCACTGCTGGTTTGGCTCCTCCAGACTGGCTCCCGCTTCCTTGCAAAAGAGAAGCACCCCAGACCTTCCTGGTCTGCACCAGAAGCAAGTCCTCCGTTCTTCGTGGGTTCCGCTTGCCAAGGCTTGGTGAGTCCTAGTTCGACTTCGACGCCGCCGACAGCAAGAGCCTTCGTGGGACAGCTCGCCTCCTGGTCCTGGTCGTCCTCAACGTCTCCTGGTACCCGTGGCTGCAGCGACAAGCTTCACCTTTCACCTGCAATCTTCACGACATCGCCTGGTTCCTTCCTGGTTTCATGTGGTCACTGGCTAGTGACCTTGACTCTGTCCCTTCTGCTTGCAGGTATCCTCTCTTCTTGATCCCAGCCTTGGGATCCACCGGACACTCTTCACTGACTGCCTGTCAGCAACTTTCCTTCAGGCATCCATAGAAGTCCACGACGAAACCCGACGCAAGTTCACACCTATGCACCTGCAGCCCGTGGGCTAGGTAACTTGGGTACTTCGGTGCTCACAAGGGTAGTGACTATCCTAGGGTCTAGTTTCCGAGTCTCGACTCTCTAGCTGCTTCAGAAGTGTCCTTAAACTGTTAATTTCTAACTGCTAGTAATTCTATCGACTTTTACGCATTACGCGTGAGTGTTTCCACTCTGCACCTGAATCCCGTGGGCCTCCCACTTCCTAACTGTTGCTAGTGTAGTGTAGCCCCAGCGATTCCCTAGGCCTATCCTATTTCCGTGACAGTGGTCCTTATATCACTTCTTTAGTATATGGTTTGCGTGGCCCCTAGGGCCTAACTGTATTACTTACCTGTGTGACTTAATGTATGCTTAAATAAGACTGTGTTGTACTTACCTCTAATCTCATAAAGAGTGCTGAGGGTTTGACTAGAATAAATACACTTTATTTTATATATATATATATCTGTTGTGGTGTCCATTCATTTGGTATTCAAGGGATTATATATGGTATCACAGCTGGCTTCACATGCCATTCAGAGTTTAGCCTAAGACTGCTCTTGTCCATGCTACCACTAGGATAGCTGGTCTATAAGGTTGACTTTACAACCAATCACCATAAGGGTTGTTTGGACTGATATAAGGTGTACACTAGAACTAGTGACATCATACATCAGGCCAACTTCTCACAGGTATCTTTCATAGATTCACATTTGACCTCTCTGCCCTCCTGACAAGAGATTGACCATTTTAAGATGAATATCTTTTTAAGTGAGAGGGACTGAGAGAGTGGGGAAGATGAGGCCAGGTCACTCTCTCCTTATTGGTTTGACTTAATTGTCTTCAATATTGGTGTTAAGTGGCAACTAATGTGACACGATGTAAATGCCTTTCCAACCTGTTATGATCTCGGACTACTTTTGTAAGGCTACCGTAGCACTGCCATGTCTACAACGGGGCATGGTTCCAGATTGTGACTCGATCAGGGATACCAACACCAGAGAACTATAGTTACAGGTGAGTAACTTTTTTTATTACACATGTAAATAAAATACATATGTGAATTGGACTCTGTATCTAGTTCAAGACCTGCCCTTTCCAAATCATTGGTATTAAATGCGTTTAAGTAAACAAAGACTGTAACTCTGCGATACAGTGATTTAAAAAAAAAAAAAAAAAAAATTCAAGTGCGCAGTAGAGTCCGGATCTGATGGTGTTGTGAAGCCTGGAGTACAATTCTTCTTTTTAAAGGTTTTTCATATGAAACACCATTTGCGCTCAGTATGAAATCACACATCAGAGTTGTAACTGTTGTGTATTTCAGCAGTGTCACAATTGGCATTTTACCTATATTTTTTGTTTGTAGGAATTTGTACCAATTGGTGTTTGGATATTATTTTTTCTTTTTTTAGTAGTAAAAATACTTTATTCGGTTATCCAAAAATCATCAAAGTATACATAAAAACAAATAAAATACATAATTAACACAATTGTAATTCGTTAAAAAAGGATACTTTTAGGAGATTGTTATACAGTCATAATACTCATAATAGGTGCAACTACCTCTCCAGAATTAAGAACATCATATTGTAATAACATTGATTTAGAATACAGTATAAGTAATGCTCTAATCAAAAAGTACGAGTCCTGCATGCATTATAAAAATTGTTACGAAAGTGCAGCGTGCATATCACATTCTATGCGCTGTGGAATTCTGTATGAGTAAAAAGCATTACACGGAAACCAAAGTAATGCGCTTGCACATTAATAATCATGAGGTAGTTCGCTGCAAGATCTTACTACAATTATACCAGACGTTTGCTAAAAAGTGGCTAACTGCAAACACAATCATGGGAAAAGGGCCACTTTTCAGTACTCTCTGTGCTCCTAAGTATCTAGTTACCCCAGATTCAAACAGATTTGTTGTATCCACTTTTGACGAGAGCCCAACTACACCGGGCAAAAGAACATAACACGCTTCTTGGTTTCGAGGTCCAAACAGCGGGATGGGCACAGGCTTGACACCAGTTCTTATTTGCGAAGGAAATGTGAAGGATCTTGTGAAAGATCTCAGCGGGAGAATGCCTAGCCGGTAGCACATGTACAAGCTCTTAACTGAAGGCAGGAACATTGGGTCCAAGAATGGCTCAAAACACAGGGTCATCTTGAATACTAGATATTTGTTTGTCAGATGATCCTTGTCCCCAGTGCCTACATATTGTTCCTATTTATGCCCAAAGCAAGACTTCAGACCACCTCGCTCAGCTTTGCATGTGGAGTTCGGTTCATCCCACAGTCTCAACAAGCCCAATTTATGGAACCATTTATCGACAAATTTTAGCCAAGGTAACCGCATTAGTGGTATTGACTAGATCCCTGAGGGAATCTATATAATCAATGAGCTCGGGTGGAGACCAAAGACGGACCCAGTACACTAGGGGCTTGAGTGAGGCCAGATCATCAATTCTTTTAGGCCGAAGTCAAAGAAGAGGGTAGTGAGAAGGGCGCTGATCGGGGAAGATACCAATAGCGGTGCAAAGTTATTCTCTGCAGTGGCCAGTTGGTGAGTGTCAGGGCAACCCCATATCTCAGCACCAGAGAGCGCGGCGCTGAGCGCTTTTCCCCAATAAATCTCCAATGCCGGCAGTAATGAGTGAGAGCTCGTCTTTATGTACAACCTTAAAATGGCACTAGATCTGTGTTGGGCTACCGGTTTAAGTTTCTCAGTCAGGTTGACCGCCCAGAAGTCAAAACTATGTAGACTCTCAAGTAGTTTACTACCACCACCTCTAATAACAGAATTCTTCGAAACACCCATTCCCAACACCATATACTTGGTTTTGTAAGCATTTAGCTCTAAGCCCCTGGACATACAGAAATCTAAAAATTTATTAATCAGGAGCTGGAGCCCCATAGGTATTTTCGAGATGAGGAGCAAATCGTCCACGAAGAGAATGGGAGCCTTTCTGTTAGTCAAAGTGGGTCAGTCAGTCCTAAAATCCAAGAGTACTTTCACTATTCATATAAAGAGGCAAGAACCCACACTTGTCGCACTCCACGCATGCTAGGGATGTTGGATGGTATATATATATATATATATATATGGGCGAAAGGAATTATTGTAACGTTAATTGTTTGTACCTCTAGGTGGCAGTAAGATACCATATATTGGCCTGATCGTTTTTTTTTACTCCTTACTGTTAAGCCATACAAATGTAGGTCTCGCTCTACCTGCGGGAAAGTGGTGCATGGATTTTTCCACCCACTCCACGTAACTGGAATGAAAACATTACCGAATTAAAGTAGTTCACATTATTCTTGTAGGTTTCTTTAGTGTCATAAGGCCTGTTTTACTGCCATTACAGGGCCGTTTCTAGGTGTTTTGCCGCCCTAGGCGAGAATTGAAAAATGCTGCCCCCTCCCTTTTACTACTGCCGGAGTCACATAACAGGTTTTTATTGAAAATCATCCCCCTACAGTGTTAATTATACATAAAAATCAATTTGAAGACCTCCACGGTATAGTGTCTAGGACCCCATCAACCCAGTCAGCAATAAAGATTATTAAGCGCGCCAAGAAGGCGCGTCATCGTAATGCTAACACTGTGTACAGAGCACAGCTGACCACGTTCCCGAGGTTAAAGTGATTTTAATGTATGGATGTTTACTCTCCTTTGCACCGTCTGCTCATATAATGCAACATTCATGCCCTGAAGACAGTGTGCTCATCCACGGTTCTAATGTCACTCCATCATGCTTCCTTCACATTTCCTGGTGCTGTGGAGCTTGTTCGATCGTGCATGTACACTACAGAATGATGTATTGTGTGAAAATTCGCTGTCGTGCAAGCATGCTCTCTCACAGTACATGTGCATTTTATTTGTATTTCCCCTGGCAGCAATTGGATATTAGCGTGACTAGGGTATGGTATCTTCTTGTGAAAGTAAAGAAAATGGGCCCACACCCTCCGGCTTTGAAGCAAAACAACAACTGTAATTAGAAAGCAGTGAGCTGCAGTATTTACAGCTACTCACCTGGCTTCTTCCTCAGACTTTCCATAGACTTTGTAACAAAATCATACGGGATTTGAATTTTGCTCAAAGTTCTTTGTCAAAATGAAATTCTTTAAAAGAAATGCTAAAGCCAAGATTAAGGAAAATGTCGGGATTCCTAACTGCTAAGTGGGGGAAAATAAATGTCTGTGTGGAATTCTCACCTGTGGATCAGCAGTGACTGGGCAGGAAGGTTACAGCAGAGAACCCCTTCAGTAGGCAGGTTCCTCCTGGCTGTTCTTATGTATGTATAAGGCCTCAACGAAGAGAGAGCCGGCACAGCCGGAAATAAATCAAAACCACTGATAGTGATTGTGTGTGCGCGTGGGCTTCGGTGTCTGGAAAAGAGTTTGTGTATGTTTGGGGGTGTGCGCGCGCGTGTGTGTGGGTGTGTCCCCGTGAATGTGTGCTTAGGTGTCTACAGAAAGGTTGTGTGCGTGTGATTTGCTTAGGTGTCTCTGTGGGGAGTCGTGTGTGTTTGTGTATGTGTGGAAGCATGCTTGTATGTGTGGAAGGCTACTTGCGTGCATATGTGCGTGCACGTGGGCAAGGGTTGTGTGTACGGGACATTTGTGTGAGAAGGGTTGTGTGTACGTGTTGGAGGCATTACGTTTGTGTAGGATTGCTCGGGTGCGCAATGTGGCGCTTCTGTGTTTGTGTGTGTGGTTCGTGTTTGTGAAGTCTGTTTATGGCGAAAGAAATGCATTTAAAAAAGAGGCCCTGGTGGAAGGGATTGCTCGATGATGAAGTGGGCAGTTCTCCTTCCAATAAGAGCTGCTTCAAAGAACACATTTTCAAATAAACTAGTTTTAATGTAAACTAAATTGGCGGTACCGGCAAATGAACTCAAAAGCGGGTTCAACGTGCAGATCTTACATGCTGTGCGACGCAAGGGGCTCCATCCCTACGCCGAAAAAAAGCACACCTTGCCTTCCTTGAACGACAAGCCCGTCAGAAGCCTGATATTCCAGACTGAACAGAGGGACAGACCGTGCAGAGGTCCAACTCTGAAAGAGTCCAGTTGTCAAGAGCGGAATATGAAGGAAGCGGCATAGCGCGCACAGCCCCCGCCCGTGGCGCCATACGTGAGGTTACGTCACTCGAATTCTAAGGCCATTCAAGGGGATTCCCTCCTGCCCTAACTCATATTTTTTGCCGCCCTCCCCTTTTTGCCGCCCTAGGCGACTGCCTAGGCTTGCCTAATGGTAGAAACGGCCCTTATCTTCCGAGTGAACCCGTGTCTAATTCCCAATATCCAGGCCTTTTTAGGGGTGCATGCGTATCTGACAAAGACAAAAAATGGGCCCCATGAAAATAAATTGTGTGGGCGCTTATGAGAAACCCCGGCCTGGCTTCACTCACAGATCTTGTTGAAGGGGCAGATGACTGTTTGTACTGTTTTCTAAGTCATTCTCGACCAGACGATTTTAAAATCGTCGTTTATCTAACTCCTAGCACCTTATTGGTGACCGGTGTAGACCTAACGCTGTAGTACCATTCTATCAATCTGGGGTTCCTTATCAAAGCTAGATTCCCAAAGCATTGTGCAATTGTGCTTATATTGTGTCAAAAGCATTGCACCCGCCCCCCTCCCCCCCCAAAAAAGAATTTAAAAATGTGTCATTCATTCCAGGACACCCAAGTATAATTCCGCCTGCTGGTGATGGCAGCATTAAAAACTTTATATTCATCACTTTTAAGACGCCGTCATGGATTTATCATACACAAGACAACTAGTTTATGGGTCCTTTCAGCAATATTGTCTCGCACATTCGTCAAGACCCACATTTCTTAATATTTGGATAACGAGTAAAAAGCTGCCAAAAAGGATGTTCTTAAGGCATCCCCTCCTCTTCCCCCCCCTCCTCTCCCCTGCCCCCCCCCCCCCCTCCGCTTATCCTTTGTATGCCAACCGGTAGGTAAATAGAAAAAGTGGATTCTCCATCCAAAAGATATTTCCTCTAACAATGTCTTTGGTCGTCAAAGGACGCTGCGGTCGCCATAATGTTTTCGTAATAAAATGTGGGGGCATTCCAAAAAGCAGCTTTTTAAAAAAAAAATTTAGTTTGTGAGGTAGAAATGATCGTGGACACATACTGTAGTTGTCTATTGAAAATGTTAAGAAGAGTTTTTCATGAAACAATGTATATCATTTGTGCACCATTTTCTAATTATGTTTTAGTGGTGAATTAATGTTCTCGGGAATTCTAAAACACACCTTGCTGGCGATGAGGTGAGCGCAACACCCCAGAGTGGTTTCAGTGTATTTTTCACTAAGCACAAACGGCAAAATAACGATGTGAGTACCTGGCCAGGTCTTGAACTTTGAGCTGGAATTAAAATAAAGATACAAACAAACGGTGCATCAATCTACATTTTAAGCACACTCCCACCTCAAGGAGACCAGGGCACACTCCAGATAGGTGGAAAATGGCATTTTCACCACTTAAAATGTCAACTTAAAGAAATCTGCCATTTAAGTACCAGACACTGCTTCCTAAACGAAACAAGCATTGGCATAGCCAATAGGTCTCGCTTTTGGGACCTTATAAGTATTTAGTTATGCAGCACAATATCCTTGGTGCAACAACATCAACTGTTGCATGGCTAAACACTTCTAATGTCCCAAAGGCGAGACCTATTGGCTATGCCAATGCTTGTTTCAATTCTAGTCGGTCTCACACTCTAATTATGGCCATTTAACATGCTACCTCTTACTGTTGTAATACATTTTTGTTATAGTCATTTTATCTCATGTAAATGTTGGTAACATGGGATGTGGTTAATAAGATATTATTTTAAGGCTTCCAATTTCACATTATGCCCAAACCTAGATCTCCACCGATTGCCTCAGTGATGGACTAGATGAGACTATTTACCTGCTCTTGTTATATGTAGAGCTCATCGAGCAGTATCAGAGTGGAAAATGCCTAGTTTTTCAACTGGATCAAGACACAGGATATCGGGAATACAATGCGAAACATAGACCCATGATGTCGCCTGGAATCTTAAGTGACAGCTGTAGGAAAGCTGTCCTTACTGCGTAAGATTGGTGGAAAGTTGCAATTAAATACAGTGTGCACAGTTTATCACAATCAAAACGGGCAATATCCACTATGTAAAAGATGTGCGTTTCATTTATGGTTTAAGCGAAAGAGTATTTAAAGTGGCAAAAGATTACTTAAAGTGGCGATTAACGGAGAAAAAAAAAGAATTTTTCGGCCCAACCACGATTTAATATAAAGTACAAGACGAAAAATAAAACATATTAACGAATGCCACTAAGTTAAACTAGGGTTCAAGTTTCAAGAAGCTTTGGGGTCACTCAGGTGCAAGTGTCTGCAAAGTACTGGAACTTGAGGTCTTCAGTTCCATCACGGATACTGTTTCACATGTTGGGCATAGTCAATGGGTCAAGACTGCTACAGAAGAAACAAAATAGATGGTCTGGAACACCGACTGGGCTTGTGCACATAGAAGTAGATGGCGGTATTAAGGCAGCAGATATCCCAATACTGTGGGTGCACTAAGTGTGCAAAGAAAAATCGGAGATCTTACATAAAATGGTGTTCTTTATATTATTCTGATTTCCCTCTAATCCACAATGGTCACTGGGGGGTGGGTGGGGGGGTCAGAGCAGCAGAGGAGGGCAGTATCTGAAAACAACACTAATAGCAATTCTGTTTTTCTGGCGCCCCGTCGTGGGATCTGGACAACTAATGGCTGGAATTTGGAGGCATGGTGTCAGCTAACATTTCCATACATTGAAATCATTTAGTCGCAGTTACGATTATCCAGGGCCTCAAAACTGTTTTTTTTAGGCATATCAACAAGTATTCTTACTTTAGAAAGGCAACTCACTGTAGTGGTGTTCTACTGTCACTGGATGATCCTTTAGCCGAGTACCACCATGTAAATAAACAAAAGTGGTGACCTGTGCGAATAACTTGTTAAACAACTGAACCAGTAAGCTTATTAACAGGTCACTGGTTTGGTAATACAATTCCAAAGTGCTATTTATTAGCCTTATCTTGAAGCGTAAACCCCAAGCTCCTAGGCTGGGGTGAAGAACGAAGTGGATCTACATGCAACAATAACAAAACAGATGTCTATTAACATTACAACATAGGACATTTATTCTATAAGAAAAACATCTACGAAAATGAAAATAAACAAGACTGGTAAATGTTACTGTACAAACATTTAAGCATGAGCAAGTCACTGTTGCTACCAGGCCCATACAAGTTCCGTACACCGTATAGATTGTGTGCCTGTGCAACATTACGATGCGTATATTAAGCGGTTACAGTACATAAATCGTGAGAAAGTGCAGTCCAAACGGGAAAAACCTCGACAATAGTGAGTGCACTAGTCCTGGTATTGATCTATATGAAAGGGCAAACATTGCTTCACGTGATCTCTACAGCCCTTCGTCCACTTGACACTCATGCTCAAACCCAAGCCACTCCCTTTTCTCCTCGTACACTACAAGGCAGTAGCCCTAAGCCGCTCGCCGTCCTTACCCTCAGCAAGCAGAGCCGTACAAATGGAGATGAAGACTATTAATACTGTGTCCGCGAACATCGTACTCATGGTATCGGCCGGTGAACTGCTGCCACGGTCTGCTGCTCCGGAAGTACAATATCACCGGAACAGATGAGCTGGGGCTTTAGAAAGTAAAAATGGATGCATATGTTCGGCACAGCGCTCCCACATTGACAACCAACCAAAATCACAAGGAAGAGGCAACGTAACTTGATACTCTTACAAAACAACGAGCGGCCACAATTCAAAATTGTAAGCGCTCGAGTCCAGCCCAAATATTTCACTGCCACGGCAGAATGAGTGAAATTCCTCCTCTATTTAGTCTCGCTCCCAGAAATAATTGTGACCCTAAAGTTGCATATGCTGTGATCTCATCTCAAAAGAAAAGATTTGCACCAAGTTCTGAATCAATTAGAAAGATCCCCTTGCATCACTCATAAAGGCAACGGTGAAACAAATAATTTCAATATTATTCGTATACACATGCAAGGCGACCCCCGGTCATGCAGGTTAAAAACCAATTGTAGGTTAGGTTACAGTTGCTAGTAAAAGGAAGAAAAAGCGCGTGCGCCGCGCAATGCAGCAAGGGGAGGGGAGAGAGGAGGGGGCCTGCGCGATTCGCTTGCGGAAGAGAGCAGCAAGGCGCGATACTTGATAACATATGGCGCCAACTGCTCGCTCCCGCAAGTGAATCACCAGACGTGCACGCGTTGCCATTGGAAGCAATGCAACGCGTGCACGTTTTTGCCGGGAAAGCTGTGCCTATTACTAAAGGTCTCTTTCCTATGCAGCGCATGCACGCTGCGTAGGCAAGACCTAAAAATGTAGGTTGTGATATGGGTTCTCAGTGAGGACACCCCAACCGTCGGGAGCTCTTGGGCAGAGTGCAAATAAATGCTTCTCTCATCCATGACATTGCTTTCATGGTTTCAAGGGAGAGGCAAGTACTACTAGTGGGGTCCCACCTTCCAGACCCGCTATAGGACAAAAGAACTATGAGGGATTCAGAAACGGACCTTGGCATTCCGGCTGCCTTCTGCGCATCTGCTTGCGCTTTAGACTGGAAATAACGGTGATCTCCAACCTGCTGCTTGGGAAAGATCACTTCAGATGGGCTGCTGGGTTCACAGAGAGCTGGGTCACTTTTCACAGCCATGATGGTTTCTCCATCTGAACTTGCAGCCTTATTGGAAGTGGAAGCAATCTGCATACCTTAAAAAGTAACTTCCACTGCCACCTTCTGGATGAATGAAGTATTTTCCAAAGACTGAACACATCACTTCAAAGATAGATGTCACAGGGCTTATTTGTGGAAAACCTAGGACACATGTTAACTGCCCTTCTTCCATTTTCCAATACTCCATGTTATAGTCCAAAATATTCATTGGCGTGCTTAATTTGTCCTTAAGCTGTCTGTGATCCTTTGTTACTTTTTTACATTCCCATATATGATTTCCAGATAGCACACATTGACATCTAGTGCTTTTGCCATAGTTCTCCACTTAGATTCCTTGTTCTCCCACCTTCCCGCCACCACAGAAGTGGATTTTTCCACCTTGTTTAATAATTTTGAAATGGATTCTATGATATCCCATCATTTCTTTTTGACTCCTGGCCAGATAACTCGCATAGTGTCACCATTCACCCTTATCCAAGGTACTGTCCCTCCTGCATTGACTGAAGAACTACCCTGCTTGTTTTTCTTTTTAACCCTCCCAGCCATTTTCCGCACAGACTGTGGAATACCACTTTCATTCAGTGTCTGGGCCTGTCCATAGACCTGTTGACCTGCGCTGTCTCTCCTCTGTTAGTTGGCACCACTGAAGCTGCTCTAAGGCTGCTTATCAGCACAGGGAGCCACAAACAATGCATGCCCCAGTTAATCTGCTGTCTCCCATGCACCAGTAAGCTACTAGTTCTGTGGAATGCGGTTGGAACTTGAGCATCCACTCTCCCCACTGTCCCCTGGTGGGCCCATCACCCATAATACTGTCACCAGTCAAGTGCATAGGAGCTGCAATGCCACCTTGGATTCAATTTCTTCAAGATGGGACCATCCATCTCTTCAACAGTTCAGGTAACGTTCACCATCCCAAAGCGGGTCTATAGCAACCGGAGCCACCCAGCCCGAACGTGAGCAGGCAGGTGTTCATTTAGACAAAGTCCTGTACATGGAGAGAGCTGCCACCAAATCTTTTCTTCTAAGACAGTCGGTGGGCCAGTAGAATTGCAGCATTCAGGTGATTGCTGGTAAGGTTGGAAGTGGCTAGCTAGCACAGCCAATAAGGGCCTTTTGGAAAATGCAGTGAGAGTTTTCAGAAGCTACTGGGGAGATTGTACGGTTGGTGTGATGTGATCATGCATTTGTCCACAAATAAGTCGAACAGTGTGATTTTTGACTGTCATTCTATCCGTCAGTCTCTTCCTTAGCACTATAAGAATACTGCTGTTGTAGTCTAGTTAAGTTAACACTATAGCAATTGGAGAATGTCCTGAAGCAAGCATAGATGCTGGAAGGTGCACTTGAGGACTACATTCAAATAGGTTACAGTTTTAAGATTATTGTTGAAGATACCATACACAGTCCTTAACTTCTAAACTGGTGATGGAGTTGGGCCCTGAAATCAGGCCTGGTAAAAGGGATTGCCAAGAGGGTTTGCTGGGCTCTCAAGGAGGCTTGACTGTTGAAGTTAAGGCAATTTTTTGCATCCACTGTTGAATTTCTTTCAAGCAGTTTACAACTTGTTACATTTTTCCAAGACCTAATGTTGGACTTTGCCCTTTTTGCAGGGTCATCCCAGATCTTTTTGCCTTCCTCCTGTATTTTGTCTGACCTGTTGTTGGTGGTTTTATGACTCTGTGCACTTTATCACTGCTGATCAGTGCTAAAGTGCATGTGCTCTCTATGGTAAACTTGGTAAGATTGGTCTGCACCTGTTTGGTATATTTAATTTACCTATCAGTCCCTTGTACAGGGGTATCCCATATACCCAGGGCCAGTAAATTAAATGCTATTGGTGGGCTTGCAGCGCTGCTTGCGCCACCCACCAAAGTAGCCTCTCAAACCTGTCTCGGGCCTCTGCCACTGCAGGGCCTGTGCACAGTTTACTGCCGCTGTGACGTGGCACATAAAGTGGTTGCCACATCTGTGACCACCCTTTTACTACATATCAGTCACTCCTAAGGTATTTATTTATTTGAAAAGTTTTATAAAGCGCGAACATGACCCTTGCGGGGATCGGAGCGCTGTACACCGAGGCAGAAGCATGCATGAACTTAAAACAGTAGAGGTCAACATTGTAAAACAACATGGAGTAAACAATCAAAGTCCGATACCGGGTAGAAGGCCCTACTAGTTCAGTTTCTCATATAGTGCAAAATATTTCCCGAAACATTCAGTAAAACAATCATATAGTGGCTCGTCACAGCAAAGTAGAGTAAATGACAAATTTGTAACCGGCCCTAGAAGTATTCATCTATTATAGTTCCGTAAGGGCCCTAGAGTAGAATAATAGTTTAACATCCAATCAAAAATCAAAAATACGTAGCGAAAGATACTTTGGGATAAATGTCAAATCTGTCAACAAGGAGACTAGAGAAAGAGTACATGATGATGCAGTTAATATCCACTCAGGAAAATCCATTTGTCCTGTTTCTTGAAATAGGCAGTGGAGGGATTGGTTCTCATCTCCGTAGGAAGAGTGTTCCAAATTCTAGGTGCAAGTCCGGAGAAAGCACGTTTGTACATACTTTTCTTTTGGAATTTAGGAGGTTTCAAGAGTAGTGTAGACGTACTTCTTAAGTCCCGACCGGATCCAGAAAGAACAAGCTTGTTCGCCAGATAGGCCGGAGTGTTGAAATGCAGAGCTTTATGTGTGAGGCAAGCAATTTTGAAATGGATCCTGGCTTCAATAGACAACCAGTTGAGCTGCAAAAGGTCAGGTTTGATGCGATCATGTTTTGTGGAGCCTGTGATGAGCCTGGCCGATGCATTGAGCATGGCTCTGAGAGGGACCAAGCTCGCTTTAGGAAGCCCTGCAAGGGTCACCAGGCCATATTCCAGTCGTGATATCACCAGGGATTGTACTGCAGGCTGTAAGTCTTCTGGTGGAAGGAAAGGCTTGCGTTTCCTAATTGTGTTAAGATGAAAGTTGGCACCCCCGATGATGGTGCTGATGTGCGTTTGCATATTAAGGTATTTGTCCAAGGTAATGCCCAATGATTTAGCGGAATCTACCACGTGAGGGGTGCAGTTAAGGGCTGTGAGTTGTTTTAGCTTAAGTTGACCAAAGTGTTACAGTACTCAAATAAGTTCTGTCACGGGCACCTTGTTGGTATATTCATGAAGCCCTCACCCACCAACCTAGTTGGTGGCATGCTTCATCATCGGGCCCACCCAGTGACACCTAGTATGTCCCGGGTGTGCTACGACGCCTGATTACAGCGGAGCTGGTATATTGCTGAGAGTGCAGTGAGGTTGGGTGAGTTGTGATTTAAAACGGCTTGGTGGTGGTCCCAGTACCCGAGGGTAAATTAAATTTTAATAACTGGGCCGTCACCAGCGGATAAAAGTAAGGCTACAGGACGCGTGAGGGTGGCGAGTTACTGCCCCCTGCGTCCTTCAGATGGTCGACATGTTTCAGCCAGTGCCTTAGAGTGTTCTGGCTTTCCTCAGGACCGTTTTTTTTAAAAAGGTGTGGTGAAATAAAACACTTAGTGTTGTGGTACAGACTATGTGATACACTCACTAAGGTGTTTTTCTATATGTGAGAGGGGGATTCCCTTCTCATGCATATCTGTACAAACAAACATTAAGAACAAGGACAAAACATTTACAGAGAGAGTCAGTAGTCAATTTAGACATATGGTCAACAATGCTTAGGTGGCCGGATCTCTAGTGCAAGGTGAGAGGACTATAGTCGGCTGGGTGTGATGGTACTGGTGGTGCCATCAGAGTGAAAATACGCGACTAATTAGGAGCGTGGTGTGGCTAAAACACGGAAGTCACACTGAAAGGAGTTGACTTAGTGTGGGAGGGCGCAAGAAAATTGTTCTTACGCTTTGGGTTATTAGCCAAGGCTTCCTGGAGGGAAAGCCAGAACACTCTAAGGCACTGGCTGAAACATGTCGACCATCTGAAGGACGCAGGGGGCAGTAACTCGCCACCCTCACGCGTCCTGTAGCCTTACTTTTAACCGCTGGTGACGGCCCAGTTATTAAAATTTAATTTACCCTCGGGTACTGGGACCACCACCAAGCCGTTTTAAATCACAACTCACCCAACCTCACTGCACTCTCAGCAATATACCAGCTCCGCTGTAATCAGGCTTCGTAGCACACCCGGGACATACTAGGTGTCACTGGGTGGGCCCGATTATGAAGCATGCCACCAACTAGGTTGGTGGGTAAGGGCTTCATGAATATACCAACAAGGTGCCCGTGACAGAACTTATTTGAGTACTGTAACACTTTGGTCAACTTAAGCTAGTCCTCTTTGTTTAATCACATATAAACCCTCGGGGACTCGGACTAGCTAACTAGTCCTCTCTCTCCCTCTTTTTACACGCATATATAGGCAGCGCACAGCTGCGAGAGTTTGACAACTTCACCATGGCCGAGAACCATGGCCTTACCTTTACGGAGGAGGAGGTCAACGATATTCTCGCAGACCCCTCTTTTCAAGTTGATTTCAACATCGCTAATTCCATAGCCCAAACAACTGATTGGGAGACCCTCACTGAGAAAAAGAGAAACAGGATCCGCACCATCCTCCATGGAGTGATCCTAGCCCAATATGTCAAAACCAACACGGCCCCAAGAGGACTGATTGTCACCAACGCACCCAGGATCTTCCTAGATGACCCCACTTTCAGGAAGGACTGGGCCCAGATCGCCTGGCATTGCACCAGGGACTGGATGATACTAATTATAAAAACTGCCAAACGCCTTTCAGAAGCCATCGTAATTGAAATCCAATTATCAGAAAGCCACTTCAAAACAACCCTGACAGCCTACAAAAAGAAATTAGATGACCAAAATAAAGAAATTAACGAGTACAACGAGTACCTGACCCAAGCTAAAATCAAGAAATTTGAGAAAGACCTCAAAAAATTTAGCTATGCCAAAGTCTTTCCATACTCTGAAGAAGACTTTACCCCACCAGCCAATAACTCAAATGCCTCAGACTCCTCAGCAGATGACAGTTCCGCATCCAGTGACTCTAGCAATAGCTCACACAAACGGGGTGGCAGAGGCCGCCGCGGACAACGCTGGCCAAACACCTGGCAGGGAGGACCACCTGGATATTACTTCGAGCCTCCAACGAACTTTGGCCCAATGCAAAACCCCTACTTCGGATACCAGCAAACGTATACACCTGGCCCCATGCCCCTATTGGTACAAAAGGGGGTGGTGATGGACGGAGCATCAGAACCAATCAAACACTCACACCCAGTCAACAGATCTGGGTTTGATCCTTCACCGTTCTTTAGCCCACTTTGCCACCCCAGTTCAGACATGGCCATATGCAAATCAGTCTGACCCTGTGCCTCATGGTAACAGTCCAGCCCGAACTGCCAAGCCATGCCTTTCCTGGACCGGAAACAAGCTTCCTAGGACCGGTTTCTGGCATTTCAGCCGTCTTCAGCCAGGCTTGCTTGAATCCAGTGGCAAAGTGAGCAAGGGACTCACGTCTTTATACCAGTATCCCCCAGGACGCCACCATCCAAGTCCTGAGACAGGTACTTATGGAGTCCCCATGGCCGCACCGCACACCCAGAGACTTCATCCTCCAATGTGCCACAATAGCACTAAAGGAAAACTATTTCGAGTACGAGGGAAGCCTGTACCTCCAAACCAACGGAACTTCAATGGGCAGCGTCTTCGCCCCCAGCGTGGCATGACTCTATGTCCACCTCTTTGAGCAGACCCATATCACCCACAACACCAATCCCTATACCAGGAATATTCTCACATGGCGTCGATATATAGAAGACATCCTTATGATCTGGCAGGGATCAGAAATAACTCTACAACTCTTCCTCACTTGGCTCAATGAAAGAGACCCATACCTGAAATTCACAAGCACCTCTAGTGCAAGCCACTTGGCATTCCTTGATCTGAACATATGGGCCAAAGATGGCCTACTGATCACTACCACCTATTACAAGCCTACCTCAAGGAACTCACTCCTCCACTACACAAGTTTCCATCCCCGCCCTTTAAGGGAAAACTTACCATTTGGGCAATTTCTGCGTATACGCAGAAACTGCACTCAAGCAACCGACTACAAAAATCAGTCGGCAGACCTGTCTAAGAAACTGGAGGAACGAGGCTACCCCCGGGCCATCATTACCCAAAACCAAGAAAAGAGCCAGGAACCAAAATAGGGAGGCCCTCCTGGAAACTGTACCCAAGGACAAGAGTGACCAACCCATCACGTGTGTCACCACATTTAACACAGCCTCCAATGAGGTGGCGAAGCTCATACGCAGAAACTGGAAAATCCTAAACTCTGGACAACGACAATGGGAAACCCCTAGGTTTGCCTACAAAAGGTGCAACAACCTGAAAGACCAACTCGTGAGCACCCGCCCCAGACCCCTGACCAATAGAGAACCCAACACTATCCTGAATGCGTGGGGCCTGCCTAAAATCTCTGACATTATCCATGCAATGACTGTAGCGTGTGCCATCTTACCAGCCATACGAAAACATTGATACTAGAACCAGACAAAGTGTGGACTCAACGCAGTCACACAAACTGTAATTCACGTAACGTGATCTACCTACTTACCTGCAGCTGCGGCCTCCGATACATCGGCATGACCACCCGCAAAATAAGAACTAGAGTCACAGAACACAGGAGCACAATCAGTTGCAAGAAGAACATTAGTAAACTGACCAGTCATTTCATCACCCAGGGACACACTCCCAATGACCTGACCTGGACCATCATCGAACAACTACCGGAACTGGCAGTGGATAATGAGAAGAAATTACTCAGCAAGGAACAGCGTTGGATATATCGCCTATCCACCCAAACCAATGGCCTCAACGACGCCATACCGTGGAATTCAGTCACACCCTAGACCTACACTAGTCACAATTACCTCGCCTGTGTACAGTGGTCAGTCCCCCGTGCCATAGTCCCTCTGTACATAGACATAGATCATGCTCCCCCTTGTGTGTACCATTAGGCTGCCATAATCATGGGCACATGCTTCAACCCCCCTAATACTGCCATGTCAACTCTAGCGCGCAGCGCCTAGCAGCGCATGCACATTAAGCAGTGATTAACGGGCCGAACCACTCTGGGAGGCGGCGCGTCCCACAGGCATGTTTCCCCAATATTAGCGCATACATAGCCAACGCTGATCCCTTCGCGCCTGCGCAGATAAGACCACGCCACACCTAACACGGGTGTTGCCCCTTCCCCGTACCAACGGCGGCATATTTTAGTAGCTACATGTACCTTAATGCAATCGCGCTATCATACTGAGCATATGCAAAAGACTAGAGTACAAATCACCTGCATTATATTCACGCATTCATACTGAGCATGTGCGAGAAACTAGTGTGCAAATCATGAGCAACAACATAGCAACCGCGCTGATATACTGAGCATGCATGAGAGACTAGTGTGCAAACCACGAGCATGAGCAGCAACAACACAAAGGGGTAGTCTCTCCACCCTTACTATTCCCACAGGTGCTCATCATTACCTTGTTAACCATAGTATAAAAAGCCCACACGCCGACAGGCTCATTCTACCGGAGGACGACGGCGGGACAACAGGTACAAGGCAGGCACTGACCAGAAAGACTGTGAGTATGACAAATCTGACAAGCCTCCAAACAACAAACTGGGTAAGCGCTTCTTTCCTCACAGGTCCCTAACCCCTACAGCCTATCTCTATCTCTTTTTCTCCCATAGGGTCATCCCCTTACCGCTTCCCTCCAGGAAGCCTTGGCTAATAACCCAAAGCGTAAGAACAATTTTCTTGCGCCCTGCCACACTAAGTCAACTCCTTTCAGTGTGATTTCCGTGTTTTAGCCACACCACGCTCCTAATTAGTCGCGTATTTTCACTCTGATGGCACCACCAGTACCATCACACCCAGCCGACTATAGTCCTCTCACCTTGCACTAGAGATCCGGCCACCTAAGCATTGTTGACCATATGTCTAAATTGACTACCGACTCTCTCTGTAAATGTTTTGTCCTTGTTCTTAATGTTTGTTTGTACAGATATGCATGAGAAGGGAATCCCCCTCTCACATATAGAAAAACGCCTTAGTGAGTGTATCACATAGTCTGTACCACAACACTGAGTCTGTTTTATTTCACCACACCTTTTTAACCCCTTCGGCGCTCATGACGGAACGGTTCTGTCATGAGCGTCGGTTGAGCTGTGCTCATGACGGAACCGTTCCGTCATGACCACGCCCGCGCAAGCAGCGCTCAGCACAGCGGGGGAATCCGCCCCGCATGGAAGGGGTTAAAAAAAAACGGTCCTGAGGAAAGCCAGAACACTCTAAGGCACTGGCTGAAACATGTCGACCATCTGAAGGACGAAGGGGGCAGTAACTCGCCACCCTCACGCGTCCTGTAGCCTTACTTTTAACCGCTGGTGAGGGCCCAGTTATTAAAATTTAATTTACCCTCGGGTACTGGGACCACCACCAAGCCGTTTTAAATCACAACTCACCCAACCTCACTGCACTCTCAGCAATATACCAGCTCCGCTGTAATCAGGCGTCGTAGCACACCCGGAACATACTAGGTGTCACTGGGTGGGCCCGATGATGAAGCATGCCACCAACTAGGTTGGTGGGTGAGGGCTTCATGAATATACCAAAAAGGTGCCCGTGACAGAATTTATTTGAGTACTGAAACACTTTGGTCAACTTAAGCTAGTCCTCTTTGTTTAATCACAAATAAACCCTCGGGGACTCGGACTAGCTAACTAGTCCTCTCTCTCCCTCTTGTTACACGCATGTTTGCGGATCGGTGCAGAGTGGTTGTGTGGGGCAATCAGCAGGAATTCAGTTTTGAGGGTATTCAACAAAAGATGGTTCTGGGCTAACCATTGTTGAGTTTGCGAGAGAGCCTCATTTAAGGTTTTAATATCCTCCAGAGAGGAGATCTTCAGGTACAGTTGCGTGTCGTCCGCGTACATGTGGTAATGAGTTTGAGAATTGTTCAAAATGACAGTGAGAGGCTCCATATAGGGGTTAAAGAGCATGGGCGAGAGTGAGGATCCTTGCGGAACTCCATTCCTGACCGGAGTACTGGATGCGAGGGACTGGTTGAGTTTAATCCTTTGAGTGCGGTTATGTAAGAAAGAGGCAAACCACTTTAGGACCGGCTCCGAGAGACCCATCCTAAGTTGAAGAAGATTAATCAAGTTTTCATGTTTGATGGTATCAAATGGAGAGGGCAGGTCCAGAAGGATCAGAAGACAGGGGACATTTTGATCTAGGGATTTCAAAGCGTCATCCACAATGCGAGTCAGAGCAGTTTCAGTAATATGCCCTGCTCTGAAACCGTATTGATAAAGTTCAAGTAGTTGAAATTTCTCTATATGGTTGCATAGCTGCTTGTGGACGCATTTCTCGAGGAGTTTGGCTAGTGTCATGATGTTGGGGATCACTTGGAAATTGTTAGGATCAGATACAGCCGAGTTGGGATTCTTAGGGATGGGAGTTACTTGCCCAAATTTGAGCCAATCTGGGCTGCTCCCTTGCAGGAGCGATTTATGAATGATCCTCGACCAAAGCGTTAGAATGGCCGAGTTGAGGTCTTTAAAATATTTTGCCGGCAGAGGATCATTTAAGTGGTTGGCCAGTTTAAGAGTTTTCATAGCGTGTAGTAGTTCTGTGCAATCTGGCAGGATAAAGGAATTCCAGGAGGCATCATTTTTGGGAGAACAACCCAAAGGTAGGGAGAGTGCTAAGGGAGCCCCGAGCTCCCCTGATGGTGTGGTGTAGATTAGAGGTGGCAACCTGGGAGTGTTAGGTTGCAACTCCTGTTCAATTTTCTTAGTTTTTTTCAGAGAAGTGCACTGTGAAGTCCTCCCCGCTAGGAAGCGGAGTCAAGGAAGCCAGGTGGGGTTGGACATGTGGTTTGATTGCTGTTTGATGATTTCAAATAGTATCTTGGGTCTATTTATAGCACCGTCCAGCTGCTCCTTGAAATGGTCCGTTTTAGCAATGAGGATTTTTGTTGTTGTAGGCATTTCTCATTTTCCTAAGTTGATAGAGGCTAGTAGTGGAAGGCCCTAGCTAGCCCTATGGGCAGGGTGTGGTGTAGGTAAAAGGTAGGACATGTGCCTTAACTGTGTGGCATGCCCTTGTAGTGGCAAACAGCCTATTTGGTTTCTCACTGCTGTGAGGCTGCCCTCTCATCGGGATGCCATGCGGATTCCCTGATATGTGCTTCAGTGGTAATTCCTAATCTGGGAGGGGTAGCATGATCAAGTTTGGTATGTTTAGAATAGTAGTGATAATTCCTGCTTATTGGTGAAAGCAGATTTATTATTACTATTTTAGAAGTGCTATTTTTAGAAGTAGGAGTTGCTGTGAGCTATGTGCTTTTGGTCCTCTGCTAGAATGTGTATTGACTGCCTGGCTTTGGAGTGACAGGGGCTGGGTTTTTGCAGTGGCTCCAGAGAGTCTGGATGAGTCGGCACCAGGCTGAATAGGCCTGGCCTGCATTTGGAGTGGTCGGAGGAGTAGCACCTGCACCTGAATAGGGCGGTGCCTGCCTTCCACAATGATGTCTCCGCCCCCCCCTGTGGTGTGTTTGGGGCCAAACCTTACACTTTCAACGGGTAGTGTTGTGAACTGTAATGATAGTGTTAGGGTGCTCCCAGAACTGGTATAAACTGGACAAGGGAGTTTGCTGGAACTTCAGGAACTGAGGAGAACACATTGCATGGACTGCAGTGTGCCAGGAGGAACTGCCACTGGGGACTGACCTGCTGACCTGCTTGGCAGCTGAAGGGACTGATGCTCTGCCTAAGGCAACCAGTGTGCTGCCCTGCCTGAGCCCGATCTTGTGGAGTCTACCAGGGCTGGCCTTGGAAGAAATTGCACACGGCCTCTGGGATAATCCTGACTGCTGTGCCAAGCTACCAAGGGGGTGAGCAGGGGTTATCTTCAGCGTGTAACTCCCTTACCCTGACTAGAGTGGTGGTTTCTGCCTGACTTAGACGTATGCCCTAGCCAACCAGAAACCCCATTTCTAGCACCTGACTTGCAATATTTGTTGTAGGCAATAGGATGGCCAAGTAACATCGAAGAAGGGTTGGGGGGGGGTGGTGTGTGTGTGTGGGTGTGTGTGTGTGTCTGTCTGTCTGTCTGTCTGTCTGTCTGTCTGTCTGTGTGTGTCAGTGTCATATACATTACACATACATTACTTATACACACTGCCAGTTCTGCAGAATGGCTAAGGACTACCTAGTTGTTCTGAGAACTGAAGGAAATATAGAAATACAATACATGAGTAAATTAATGTTCAGGAGGCCCTGCCTACTCAGACTTCTTTATACTCTTTGCAGAGCCCAGCCAAATGTCATGTAGGTGTTGGGTGGTGAGGTAGACGGCTTTATCTAAAAATAAATAAAAGCAAACCACCATGCTGTAGTGTCCTGTAGTTCAGCCAATCAACTTAAATTTGTAAAGTGAGGCCAATAACCTGTGAGGGTATACTGGCGATGTATTTAATATCAAAGCTACCAGTGATCATTGTCTTCATGGTGAAAGGAAGAGACGAAACTCACTGGGGTTGATGTGTGCAACTGTAACATCAGTGTGAATTCATAACCATACGTGCTCTGTTTACTCCTTACCAAGCCGGCACATGCCAAACTACTACAATATGATTTGTTTACCGCTGAAATCACCACCGTAGTACTCCCTGATCTAGAAACTAATGATATCCCAGATACCTCTGTGGCATCATTTTGGGACGCCTTTAAAAACAGTCATCCGGGGCTCCTTTATAGCTATCTCCACCAGATCTAAGGAAAGAAAGGCAGAGAGGCGACCCTTGACCCTGTTTACAGATTAGGCTGCTCCCCACGCCACACAGCACCACCTGTGCGTCCGTGCCTCCCAGCCCTGCTGCTGTAAGTTTGCCGCCCCTGGTCTCCTTTTGTACGCCTGCATTGTTAATTGTTTCTCTTAGTTTTTGTCTCTTTCCTTAACTTCCGTGCTGTTCCTTATTTACTTAATTGCTTTTTGCCATTATTGTATTTATGTCTCTGAGCCTGCATTCTTGTTTAGTTGTTTTCCTCATTTCTGTATTTGTGTTTCTATGCCTTTTTTTCTTATTTACCTCATTTTGCCTGTTCTCCCCCTTTTGCCTTCTGTACCCCCTCCCGATCGTTTTTCCTGCCCCTGCGGCCCCGCCCCCTGTTCGCTCATTCGCCGCCCCGCTCCCAGCTGATCCTCCCTCCCACCTCCCATCATATGGCGGCCGCGCTGCTGGCGCGCTGAAGGCGCGCCTAAGGCAAGCCCGTCCGCAGCTGAACCGCGCCCAGTGCCAGAACCCCTGGCCCCCGCGAACGCCACAACGCCCGTCTCCGCTGTGACACCAGCGCCCTCCACGCACTCAGCACTGGACAATCACACACCTGCTTCCTGGCTGCCCCGAAGCGCACCCAAGGACCCTTCTCCTGCCGGAACTGCAGCTTCTCCAGCATCCGATCCGCCAATCCACCCACCGAGAAAGGACGCAACCACCTCAGATTCATTCTACTCAACACCCACTCCGCCCGAAAACACGCCGTCGAACTCTGGGACCTACTCAACTCCAACTCCCCAGACGTTGCCTTCCTGACGGAGACCTGGTTGAACCCCTCCTCGGCACCCGACATTGGCATAGCCATCCCTGATGGCTACAAGCTCACGCGCAGGGACCGCTCCAACAGAACAGGAGGAGGACTCACCATCGTCCACAGGAACACTCTGAGGCTCGACCAGCACCGATGATATCCCCAGCACCGCCGAACACCTGCACTTCCAGATCCACACCGATCCCAACACCACCCTCAGAGGAACCCTCATCTACAGACCCCCCGGACCCCGGCCACAGTTCAGCGACTCCATCGCCGACTTCGTCAGCACACATTCCATCGCCTCCACAGACTACATCCTCCTCGGGGACCTGAACTTCCAACTCGAGATAAACAACGACACTAACTCCACCACCTTGATTGACAACCTCGCCAACCTCGGACTCAAACAGCTCATCACAACACCCACCCACTCTGCCGGCCACACGCTTGACCAATCTTCTCCGCAAGCTCCCACGTCTCCTTCAGCCACACCATCGGACACCATTGGACCGACCATCGCTGCATCCACTTCACCTTCCGGAAACCCACCACCGCACCCAACAGATCCCTCGCTGCTGCTGGAGCAAAGTCCCTGAAGACCAGCTGGCCACCACACTAGCCCGGAGCCCACCCGCCAACCCCACCGACACCGCCGCCCGCAACCTCAGACAGTGGATCGACGAGTGCACCAACACTATCACCCCAATCAAGAAACCCTCCAACAGACACACCAACAAGAAAGCAAGCTGGTTCACCAAGGACCTCCAGGCCTCCAAGCAAACCTGCAGAAAACTCGAGAAGAAATGGCAACGTGAGCAGACACCAGACAGTTACGCAGCCCACAAGAACGCCACCCGCAGACACCATCACCTCATCAGATCCGCCAAAAGGGCCTCCTTCAAAGACTGCCTAGACAACAACGCACACAAGAGCAAAGAGCTCTTCAACATCGTGAAGGAACTCTCCAACCCCAGCTCCAACACAAACAACATCCCACCTTCGCAAGACCTGTGCGACTCCCTTGCCACCTTCTTCCATCATAAGATCGCAGCCATCCACGACAGATTCAACGTCATGACCACCCCGACAGCCACTGAGACCTCCGACCCCATGGCCACCATCCACACTGATCCCCTGCTCTCCTGGACCAACATAAACGACGACAACACCATCAAAATCATGAGCACCATCCACTCCTGCTCTCCGTCAGACCCATGACCACACCACATCTTCAACATAGCCAGCACCACCATCGCACCCCATCTCTGCAAAGCTGTCAACATCTCATTCGAGACGGCGACATTCCCGGAGAGCTGGAAGCACGCCGAGATCAACTCCTTACTCAAAAAACCCAAGGCCGACCCTAAGGACCTCAAGAACTTCTGACCCATCTCCCTTCTCCCGTTCCCGGCAAAGGTCATCAAGAAGACCGCTAACAGATAACTGACCCGCTCCCTCGAGGAGAACAGCATCCTGAACCCGTCCCAGTCCGGGTTCCGCAGCAACCACAGCACCGAAACTCCCCTCATCGCCTCCACCGATGACATCAGGGCCCTGCTGGACAACGGCGAAACTGCGGCCCTCATCCTCATGGACCTGTCAGCCGCTTTCGACACTGTCTGTCACCGCACCCTATGCACACGCCTCCACGACGCTGGGATCCGAGACAAGGCTCTGAATTGGACCACCTCCTTCCTCTCCGGCAGAACCCAGAGCGTCCGCCTCCCCCTTTCTGCTCCAAAGCCACCAAGATCATTTGCGGCGTACCCTGGGACTCATCCCTCAGCCCGACATTGTTCAACATCTACATGGCACCGCTCGCCCACGCCGCCCGACTGCACGACCTCAACATCATCTCCTACGCCGACGACACCCAGCTGATCATCTCCCTCACCAAGGATCCCCTCACCGCCAAAACCAACCTCCACGAAGGAATGAAAGCAGTCGCCAAGTGGATGAAGAACAGCCGTCTGAAGCTGAACTCGGACAAGACAGAAGTCTTCATCCTCGGCTCCACCCCCTCGGCCTGGGATGACTCCTGGTGGCCGACCACACTGGGAACAGTACCAACACCCACCGACCATGCACGCAATCTGAGATTCATCCTCGATTCTACTCTTTCCATGGCAAAGCAGGTCAACGCCGTCTCGTCGTCCTGCTTCAACACCCTCCGCATGCTCCGCAAGATCTACAGGTGGATCCCCACCGAAACAAGAACAACTGTCACCCAGGCCCTCGTCAGCAGCAGGTTGGACTACGGAAACGCCCTCTACGCAGGAGCCTCGGCCAAACTCCTGAAATGACTACAACGCATACAGAACGCCTCTGCACGCCTGATCCTCGACATCTCTCGCCGCAGCCACATCACACCCCACCTGAGAAACCTGCACTGGCTTCCCGTCAACAAAAGCATCACCTTCAAGCTCCTCACCCACGCACACAAGGCACTCCACAATACCAGACCAGCATACCTCAACAGACGACTCAACTGCTACACCCCCAACCGCCAGCTCCGTCCCCCGCATCTGAAGAGCGACCTCTGGCGGCAGATCGTTCTCCCACCTTGCCGCCAAAACCTGGAACACCCTCCCCATCCTCCTATGGCAGTCCCAGGACCTGCTAAACTTCAGAAGACTACTCAAGACCTGGCTGTTCGAGCAATAGCAGCACCCCCAGCGCCTGTTCTGATTGATTGATTGAGGCTTCTACTAGAGGGAGAAGAAGAACATTACCATTCAGGCTCACACAAGGTGCACCTCCAGCTCGTGACAGCATGCAACAAACTTAAAGCCCTGGATGTTGACAAAGCAGAATATGCATTGTTGTTCCTTAAACAAAAGTACTATTCAGGAGGTAATAAGGCGGGATGCCTAATGGCACACCGCCTACAAGCACAGGCTGACAGACAGAGAATAACTGAGCTTGAAGGGCCAAATGGTGATAAACTATATCAGGATGCCTAAATTGCTCGAAAATTTGAGCATTTATATGCCACTCTTTATACAATGTAAACAATGAGTGAAGACAATGCGTCCCATTATCTTACCCTTGTACCACTGGATCACATACCCACTAGCGAGGTTCTCTCACATGAGTAGAGACATCCACGCTGATGAGGTCCTAGCAGCTATTGCTAAGTTTCCACTGGGCAAGGCGCCTGGCCAAGATGGCTACACCTCTAGCTTTTGCAAATGCTTTGCCCCAACACTTGCCCCCATACTAGCTCGTCTGTACAACTCCTTTAGTGCATCAGGGACCCTAAAGGACACAATGAGAAATGGCACCATCACAGTGATTCCCAAACTGGGGAGGGACCCGGCACTTTGCGCATCATACCGCCCCATATCCTTATTCAACGTTGACGCTAAAAGTTTCACCAGTCTGCTAGCAGAATGCCTGGTTCCATACGTGCAGGGTTTGATGGCTCCTGATTAATCAGGCCTCATACCTGAAAGGGGTTGTAGTGACAATACCAAACTCCTCTGTCACCTTATAGATAAAGTCCACCACTCTAATACTCCAGCAATCCTGATTTCAGTAGGCGCAGAGAAGGCATTCAACCGTGTACACTGGCCATATCTCCGATTAGGGTTGGCTAAGATCAGCCTTGGCCCTCGCTTTCAGAAAGGGGTGTGGTGCAACTATGCTGGCCCGAGGACTTAGAATAGGGTAAATTGTGTAATCGTAACCCTTCGACATAGCACGTGGCACACGACAGGGCTGCTCTCTGTCCCCACTTTTTCCTCTATACATGGAGCCATTGGCTGAGAGGATACGGGGTAACCCCCAGATAGCGGGCATCACTATGGAAGGAAGGGAGCACAAACTAGCTATGTATGCAGATGGCAAAACGATTTCCCTTACAAAGTCCTGTATGTCACTACCACCGCTGCTTTCAGAACTGGAGGTATTTGGAGAATGTCTCTTGTTTCAAAGTCAACTTCAAAAAGACACAAATACTGAGTCTTACCTTCCCACAGGGAGATCAACACTTTGCCCAGTGTTTTCCCCTTATCATGATCTTAGAGTGGGCCACCCATGGCATCTCTTACCTGGGTCTCCTAATCGACTCTAGACAAGAGAAGACAGCCGAACCCAATTACCCTGCGCTCCTTTCCACCACCAGGTTGGACCTGCAGTCCTGGACGGGAGGTACGCTCTCCTGGCTGGGACGACTGGCAGCAATAAAAATTACACTTCTACCCAAAATACTTTGTGATACAAACACTGCCACATCAACCCCTGCCACACATTCTAGAAGATGCAGAAACCAATTGAATCCTATGTTTGGGGGAAGAAAAAGGTCTGTTTAGCGAGGAAGCAAGCCTACTGGCCCAAGACAGAGGGAGACCTGGGAATTCCCCACTTAAACCGTTATTATTAGGCTCTACAAATGCGCTCCGTGGTACAGTGGTCAAGGCCCAAGACGGAGAAACAAAGGTGCTTTATTGACCAAGTGATAACCGGGATCCACATTTGGAAGATACCCTGACTCCCTAAAAAGCACAGTTCTGTAGGGAGTCTATATCTCTCCTGGGCGACGGTGGGTACGTGGGACAGGGTGCAACTGACAAAGTGCTTATCTACACACATATCACCACAAACATCTATTTTGGCGAACCCAGACTTCCCATCAGCAATACAAGACACACCGTTCCTTCAATGGCAAGTTTGTGGCTGTAAAGAGTCTGGGATCTCTGTGACAAGAATGAAGTTTTGGACTTTGCACAGCTCCAACCAGACTGTGGCCTATCCCAGAGTGCCCAGGGATAATACCTTGTTATATGACACTGGATAATGCAACCTCATGTGAGACCATATGCTAGTCACCCACTAACACCTTTCGAGAAATGGTTCATCACTCAAGATAAAGACCAATGCTTTCTGTCTGACATATATACATTCCTTAACACTCTGCTGCATACAGCTGTATCCTTGGCACAGCAATGATGGGAGCTGGATTGCGGCTGCTCCATTACTCCTAAAGAATGGGCAGACATTTTACATTGGACTTGTACATCAGCCTGTAGTGCCAATGGGAAAGAACTATTATTAAAGGTTGTGCACTACTGGTACTACATGCCTGCTAGAAATTCAAGTGGAAACCTAGGGGGACCGACCGTCGTTGTCAACAATGTGGGCACACTGGGATGCTGACGCACATCTTTGGCACTGCCCTACGCTGCACAGTTTCTGGAATGAGGTTCTGATGGACATCAATCAGATGTATGACACCGATTTACCAAGGTTCCCCAGCTATATACTCTAGGGTTTCCCTAATGCACTAACATATCCCCTGCACTTGGCTTGAGGTCGGGCCATCACCCTTGCCTTATGTGTGGCTAAACTGGTCATTCTGGCTTAATGGGGCAGTGACACTATCCCAAAGAAATTGGAATGGTAATACAGACGCTGGAATCTATTGGGTATAGGAAAGTTAACCTCAGTGGTTGACCACAAATGACCCCACTTTGATAAGACATGAGGGCCATGTTCACAATATCTTTCCCAAGAATTTAGAAAACTCGCATGTCCGAGATATCTGAGAGTACTCCGCCTTACCCAGGCGTATCACGACCGGTCTAGAGGATCCACAGCCACCTCTTGACCTGCGTTCTCTGCCCGCAATTATGACTGCACTGTAACCTATGTTTTCATGGGATTCTGAAACCCCCTACCCCTCCCCCTTTGTGTCTCACAAGTCATAGCCCCCTTTTACCTTGCCACCTCATCCCCATTATACACTACCACATGTTTCTACTGCCTTGTCGGCCTGTGGATGTAGGTAAAGGTGGATTTGTTCTGTTTTCTTTTTTCTCTTCTGAAAATCAACAAAACACATTTGAACCATAAAAAGCTTCATAATTAAACCTGTAAAGAGCAACATTTACATCAGGAGAGCAAACTAATCATGTTAACCGTTTCTATTTGTTAAACAGCTGAGGTCTGGGATACAGAATTTGATCCAGTGATGGTTATTCTTCGGACAGTTTACCGCAGAGATGTTCAGTCTGCAATGGACCGATATGCTGCTTTGTAAGTGTTTATTTTACTGCACTTTGCTTATGCTAATATATATCTTTTTTTTACTTTTGCAACTTGTTAATCAGATTTTTTTCATACAAAATAGAATGCACATCAATGACAATTCTACAGCTTGACATTAAAGAATGTGGCCCAATGCTACTCTAATGTTTGATTTAGCACTCATTGCTGTGGATGCCTTATATGTTATGTTAAGGGGAATCATTACGTCTGGTGGTCTTGATGTTCTAGATTGCACTTCACAATATTTCCTGCTAAACATGGCACTATATCATTTGGTTTAGCCATACTTCATGATTTGGTATGCATTTATCCTTCAACTTCTTTGCTGAATGTGTAAAATTGCTGGTTCTTTAAATCTTATGTTGCAAACGGACACATTCTTTTATAACGGGGAAGTGGTTCAGCTGTGTTTCATTGACCTACCTTGCAATCTGTTCCGGGTGGACGACCAACTCTTTGTTGGCTACGTGGGCGCTAAGAAGGGGCGGGCAGTGCACAAACGGACCATCTCTTGGTGGGTCGTTTTGTGCATTAAGGCCTGTTATTCCTTGGCTAAGAAGGAACCTCCTGTGGGGCTGTGGGCCCATTCCACTCGCGCCACAGTGGCTACTATTGCCCTGGGATGGGGAGTCCCTCTGCAGGACATTTGTCAGGCAGCTACGTGGGCCTCGCTGCACACGTTTGCTAAGCATTACTGCCTGGACAGCCAAGTCCGGATAGATGGCTTCTTTGGCCGTTCCGTTCTCCAGGACTTCCTGGTATGACCTTGTTTCGCAGACCCATCGCCGGGGTTGGTATTGCTGGGGTATCTATTCTAAGGTAAAGAATCTAACTAACATGTTTCTTACAGCTATATCGTTACCGAAGGTAAGTAACTTGTTCATCGAGTCACCTTCTTTCAGGAGCCAAAATACAGGTGTACCCACGGGTGTCCTCAGACCATGGACCTTTAGTGTTGAATTTGAGAATGTCTAGGACAGGGGTCAAGCGCGTTCTTATTAATTTGACAAACTATTATTCGATGACAACTATGTGAGTCACATGCAGATGTGGATCGAGCAATTTTTTTCTATAAATCGCAACACAGCAGAGATTGGGAGTGTATGGGATGCTTTTAAAGCGGGGTTTAGGGGAGAGACCCTTAGCGTCGGCGTATACAAACAAAAGCAAATACGAGCAGAGCTAAATGCATTATATGCTTCGCTAATAGGAGCCGAAGAAAGACTTATGCAAGGCATACACGCGGGTCAGCCTATCACGGATCTCCAGACGGAAGTAGCTAGGGGTAAAGCAAAACTCAATCTATAGTGGAGTAAAGAGATAGCGAGGAAACACTCTATACACATGAAATTAAATTATGAATATGGGGAAGCATCTGGACGCTGTTTGGCGCAAAGGCTTAGATCTAAAGAAGCAGCTCAGAGGATTCGCTCTATGGTGGATTCACAGGGGGACATAGTAGAAACGGACACAGGGATTCTAAAGGTGTTTCAGGACTTTAATGAGTCATTATTTACCGGTGAGGGATATGATTCCCATGTAGGGGAGTCCCTGCTACAGAATTGTTGTGCTCAATTGGGTACGCAGGATGCAGAATTGTTAAAAGTCCCTATTACAATGGAGGCATTGGAGAGAGCTGTCAATGGTCTAGCCATGGGTAAAGCAGCTGGGCCGGATAAACTCCCATTAGAAGTCTATAAAACATGTTTTGGAGTTTTTAAAGACAGATATGTTAGTCACCATACAACAGGCCCAAATGGGAGCCGCCCCATTATCATGGGACGAAGCCAGTATGATAGTCTTTAAAAAAAAAAGATAAATCAGCTGATCGACGAGGCTCATATCGGCCGATATCGCTTTTAAATGTAGATGGTAAAATCTATGCTAAGATTTTAGTGACCCGGTAGGCTGAAGTAATAACACCTTTAGTATCTGTGAGACAACATGGATTTATCCCGGGGAGGGGGATAACCAATCATATCAGCAGGGTTGTAACCATGTTAGATATAGCTAGCACAACGGGAGTGCATTCAGCCTGATACTATTAGACACCGAAAAGGCATTTGACCGGGTCGTATGGGAATTTTTATGGGCCGTGTTGCGATGCATAGGTTTTAAACAGAATTTTATTACCTCCATACAAGCATTATATTGTCGCCCATCAGCCAAGATTTGTATTGTGGATCTCGAATCAAGCCCAGTACGTATCTCGCTGGGAACCAGGCAGGGATGTCCTTGTTCCCCGCTGTTGTTCTCATTGTATATAGATCCGTTTGTAAAAATGATAGAACAAAGTGCAGGGATAGAATCGGTTATATGGCAGCAGGAGCATTACCGTGTGTTTGCATATGCATAAGATGTGGCAGTAGTAACCCCGAATCCCAGTAAAGCCATGCCAGAAATCAAACGATTGGGGCCGCCTCAGGGTACAAACTTAACGTGGCAAAAACACTGATTCTTTGTTCCAATACTGTATTTGAAGATCCACGGGTTGTGAGTGAGGTAACATACTTGGGTGTCAAGCTAAGGACTTGTTTAAAATCATTGGTCGAGACTAACTGGGGCAGTATTTTAAACGATGTATGGAAGCAATTGGACCGATGAGTGTCTACATCTTTCGCTTGTGGGACGTTGTAATGTTCTTAAAATGCTGATACTACCCAAGCTGTTATATTTTTTTTTAGATCAGTGCCGCTTGAAATCCCACGTATCCAACTAGCAGTACTACAATCAGTGTGTGCCAGGTTTTTATGGGCTCAAGGTAAATCTCGCAGAGCCATGCGTTATATGACCCTCCCCCGTGAGAAGGGAGGCTGAGCTGTGCCAGATTTTACTCTGTATCATTGTTTGTATCCTGCAACACATGAATATTCTATTATTTGGTGATGAGCCAGTTAGCGCTGCGGAAGCCCCATCAATGTATCAAATGCTACTTGGCAGCGAGGTTAAAAAACGATTGTTCATGAATGTAGAGCCAAACTACTACAAGAAAACCAGGTTTAAGGTTTTAAATACAGCGTATAAGGTGTGGAAAGTTGTGCGAAAGCAATATGGGATAGAGAGGATTTCGCAGTATACCCCCCTCATTGCTACTACACTTCTTCCGCTGATTTTTTGCGATAGGACCACAGATAGATGGCGGACTAAAGGGATTTATTATTTAGGGGACCTAGATGGTAACAGCTGTCTAATGTCTTTTGAAATGCTAATGGACAAATTCCATCTCAGTAGGTCCAAATTTTTTTAATATTTACAAATCCGTGATTATTTAGGCAAACCAATTGAAATTAGGTCTAAACCCTATTATAGAAGCAGTGAGGAAAAATGCACGTATCGGGATACTGTATAATATATTGTTAGATACTAAGGGTAGCGATATAGAGTCACAACACCAAATGGGATGATAGGTTGGGATGCACTGGTGTGAGGATAGAAAACTCCATTGAATTAGCAGAGAAATTGTTAATATCTTCGAACCTGCGCGCACAACACTATAAGACGCTGTTCAATCCTTACTATACCCCAGCTAAGGTTCTTAAATGGGGGGGGGGGTACACATGACGGGAAATGTTTCCGATGTGAATCAGATGATGCAGATACAGTACATATTTTGTTTGCTTGTCGGCAATTAGTGAATTTGTTTATGCACATAGAAATATTTTTTATGGAAATTGTGGGGTGTCCAGTAAGTTTGTCTCCTGCCCAGGTGTTGTTGGGGGCAGATGAGAGAGGGGTCTCAAATCAACTGGCATATAAGTATAGGTATCTGATTTTTCTCGTAACAGCTGTGGACCGATGTTATGCATCGCTTCAATGTGGCTCCAAAAAGACGTGCCCTCTTTTGAACTTTGGAGGGCACGATTTTGTTTGTTTAATATTGAATTTAGCCTATATGAAATTAAGGGTATTAGGAAAAAGAAACTGGGCATGGAGATTTGGGGACCAGTGGTGTCTTCTATGAATGAATGAGGCCTAGATAAAGTTGAGATATGGCTGATCTTATAAACCTGCACTCGCCCTTTAAGGAACCCTATGTATTATGTATCACCACTATTTTCTATGTATTATGAAATATTGTATTTTTTTAAAGATATTTTACTGTATTTCTTAACCATTGTCTTTTTAAATAAAAACATTGTAACTTGTGATAACTTTCATGGATTAATAAATTTAAAAAAACAAAAAACAAAGCTCTGTTAAACACTTGTTGCCACATAGCCAATCACAGGTGTCTGACCCAGCCATAAGTGTTCCCCTCAAACCGCATCCCAAAAAGCTCATTACTCATACTCTGTTTCAATCTAATTACAGACCGCTTTAGAGACAGAAAAACTTGGAGAGGGAGTAGCTTTTGGGTTACTACCATTCAGCCATTAGCTTTCAGGTTCATTTCATGCTTTGTCATTGATTGAATGGGCTGCCCATCAAGCCCTTTGCATATCGAGGGTGGTAATATTGTTCGATTGGGTTTTGATAATGGGAGCTCATGTAAGACTGAAGATGTGACATGAAGTGCAGCTTGTAATTGAGATTAAGTGGCGTAGTCTCATGTATTTATTTTAATTACACAATACATTTTTATTTTTAAATGTATAGCTTTTTTGTTAAATAACGTTTTGTGGTTTGGATTCCTTAGTCTAGTGCAAAGACAGGGTGCTATAGACTAATCTCCCTTGCACGTTCATTTGTTTTATTTCACTGTCCTGCTACCATGTTAGATTTCCTACTGGCCCATTGTCAAAGTATCTGCTGTGCAATATTTTGCTCTGTATGTCTTTCAAATTCACCATTTACAGCACAAATTCATGTTCTCATTCCTTGAGTAACACTCTTCTTTGAGGCTATTGCTTTACTCTAGTGTAGTTACTGCTCAATATAGCCATGCTCCCAGTGTCCATATAGCTGTACCTCAGGGTGTTAGTTAATTGTGAAACTGTCTCTCTAGGACAACGGGGGCAAAACACACAGTCGCCCAGCTGTAACCAAATACTTCCACTAACAAAAAATAAGTATGGCTTGATGTCCTTTGAGACACACAAGCAGGAGTTCAAATTGGCAGATTCAGAGATTTTCTGATACTAGAAATCAGACGCGCGCTAGCAGCACATGTAGCCAGAGTCACTAATTCTTTATGAATTCCTCTAATTGACGAATCTTCACTACAAGAAGTTAGGGTGCTGATTGAACCATTGACCAAAAAAGCAACCAACATGATATATAAGAAAATATTAGGTAACTCCCCCAATATTATGGTAAACGAAGAGCGGGCTGGGTGAGGGACGTGGGTCTGCTCGATGATAGGAAATGGGACAAGGCACTTCCAGCCTCCAGAGAAGTTGCAATTAGATCGGGGTTTCGCATTATACAATTTCGAATAGGGGGTAACGTGAGGCAGGAGACTTCATTCACACTTACGGATCCTGTGCCCAACTTCAACGCTACTGGGTTACAGTGAGGGATTGTCTTCACAGAGCAATGGGTACTCGAGTGGAGAGATTGGTCAGAACACTGGCTTAATATATGGGGTGACGGTGATCAGCCACAATATACCAAATTACTAGTGGCGTTGGGGCTCTTGGTGGTGAGAGGAAATAGAGCAAAGAGTTGCAGAGCAAGTGACCCACCTGAGGTATGTGTATGGAAGGAAGATATGGATTGGTGCATTTTTGTTGAGAAGCGGGTCTATAGAGGAGGGAGGGGGATGCCCCAACAAGTGGGAAAAGTTCTGGAAATCCTGGCACAATACAGGAACATAAGTGTGAGCCCATAGCCTAGGGAAGAAGGCGGTATTACCCGTATAGGAAGCAGGTGAGATAGAAAGGGAAGGGAGGAGGGTTTGCAAGAAATGTAGTGAAAAAAATAATTATATGGAGATTTTTACCATTCAAGATAAAAGTAACAATGCTTTTTTTTTTGTTGTAAACCTGAATAAACATAATTCTTTTTAAAAAGTCATTTTTAAATCGGAACAAATTTATACAAAATGCCAACCTGTCTAATCTAAAATTCGATAGGGGAAAACTAAATGCCTTTTTTTGCTTTTCATGTAACTACCGCTGCCTCATTTTTCAAATAAAAAATATAACTTGCAAGCATAATGCCTATTTTTCAAAGCGTGTGTTTTGTTCATTTGAGTCTGAAAATAGGCATTGGTTAGAGGCATAAAACATTTTCTGAAAACCATGCTAACCTTTCAGTTTTTCATGTTCATTGTTGTGGTCATATTTTTCAGTGAACAGTCAAAATGAGTGATGTATTGCCTGCCAGCATGAGCAAATATTGTATAACCTTTATTCTGGGAACAATTTATTTTCTAATTGGTTGCTACATTCCCAGGGGTAGTTTAAGAATTTAATAGTCAGAAAATGCCTTAAAAATCTTTATAGTAGTTTTGTCCGTAAGTTGCTTAAAGGTCTGCTTGGGAAGTCACGCTGCATGCTAAACAATTATACATTTTAAACCGTTATACTTTATATCATATGTGCGTTGACACGTGATCACCGCTTCGAACCTGTTTTCTTAGTGATAGTTCCCACCACTGAAGACATTCACTGTTAATATGATGTAGAGACCCTCTTGAATTCTAACCGCCCCGCCCCCCCACCCCACCAATGCATAGCTCATTTTTGACAACAGGACGTTTTTGCCATTTTTTCGGACATTTTCGAGTTTATAAATGTACCCATGGCGTGAAAAGGACCCTAGTGGGGACTGAGAATATAGACAAAATATGTAAACTTTTTCAAAAGAAAAAGTGCTATAGAAGAAAGTGTGTTTTTTTTGTTCGTCCAGGGCGAAACATTTTATGAAATTACTCTGGATACAGATAGTCGCAATGCCTGAAGGTTGTATGGAAAGTATGCCCTTTGGTGCACATCAGCATAAAAGATACCTGCTCACTGTATTTTCCTTACAGTTTATAAAGTGACATGTTCAGAGTTGCATCTGTAGCTCACATCCAGTTCTCACTAGACATTTTCTGTCCACGCTAGTCTCTTGCTAGTGACAATTGCATGAAAAAAGTAAGCGGAAGACAAATATTACCTAAAATGCTAAAGGAGTGAAATGTAGTTTTTTCACCCGTATGAGGACCTTTGCAGGACTTTCTTTTTTTTGCAGGACATTCTTAGTTAGAATTAGCGGTGGGATCATGCAAGCCACAATATTTTGGATACCATATGGTCTCTAGCTTACAGAAATACCCTGTGTTGGTATGGTTTCCTTGGTACAAGCCAGTCTTGGGCCCAAATACTTTAGCCATCCCACTTGTTAGAGTAAATGCTTTTTTAGATATAGTTTAAAAGTTGCAGGCAATTCTAGGAAAGACAATGTGCTGGGATCCATGCAAGCCATTAAACACCTTTTTGTCTCGTTTTCAGAAATGCCTGGGGTTGTTTGGGTGCCCTGGGTACCAGCCAACCATGGCCCAAAAAATCTCCAGACATACAAGTTATCAGATCTCAGTGAGACACTGTACATCCAAAATGCAGTGTTTATCTGTTCTCTTCCATGGTTGTATCCATTTATAGAGGTGGTCTTATTTTGATAAAGTGAAGTTTGAGGAAGCCATGTGAGGGGGTATAAGGAAGCCAGACAACAGACTAAGTGGACGACTCTTGTAAATTTCCAAATTATTGAAAATGACCAAACAATCCTTTGGAATGGGTCTTGGCCTCTCTAGGGTGCAGGATAGTAGGAAAGTTCCTTCATCTGCTACTCCAAGTGAGCTAAAATGCCTATGGCCTTGCTACCTTTTCCGTTTCTGTTTGCTCGCTAGTCCCAAAATTATCCATGGTGTCTAGGTGACGGCTTTGAATAGTTTATTTTCTCCTAAACTTACTGAATCGCTTACAGTTGTCAGATTGAGTTACTGCTTCAAGTCTGAGGTTGAGTTGGAGCTTCCGGAGTCTCAAAAACCTACTTTCGTGTTTCATTCTCTTGAAGGATCTTTGATTAATCAGGTAGGTAGACCTGGATGTAATGAGATGTCAGTTTCTACTCCAGTATACTGTATGAACAAGGCCTTGACTTTGAGCGGGCTATGGGGTGATTTAAGGGTGGGTTTCATTTGATCACACTCTTGGAGCTCAAGGTGCATTGTTGGGCTTTGACTCTGAAGTCTTTAAAGCCCTGAAGTAGGATTCTGTGGGAGACTAAAGTAGATACTATTGCAATTGCTGAGGCATACTAGGACAAGGACTCTTCTCAGCTCACCTCCAAATGCCTGGAACAAAAGTGTGCAATGCAAATAGGTTGCCATGGTCAATGGGTTTCACAGTTTTCCTGACATCAGACATCATTTTGTTCTTCTGCAACAGTTTCCGACCAAAAAGAGGTGTCTAGCACATTTGTTTCCCACCTCATGGACCTCTGTTCTCTGATTTTAAAGGATTTTGAGGCATTTGTTTTGAAAGTCAGCTCTTTCTTTACACCTTTTTCAAACTGGGTACTTGGTATTGTTGCCTTTTTCATAGCTTTGATTAGTTTTCATATCCTGGGTTTCTCGTGCCAGGGGCATGGATGCATATTATTAGATGCTCTTTTCCACTTAGATATTCAAAAAGTGCAAATGTATTCTGGCATGCCAGCATGAAATGCCACCTTTTCCTCTTGAACATTCAGTGCAGAAAAATGTCCTTCGGAAGAAGATATTTCTCTTATTTTTTTTTTCTCTTCTGTTCTCTTACTTTCCCAGTAGTCAACATCTTTTTTCTACTTGGAACAGAAAGCCTTTTTCTGTGGGTCATTTCTATGGGAGATAGAGAGTTCCTTTTATCTAGTCAACTGTCCACTGAAGTTAGTTACGCTCCTCAACCTGTGGATACTGCGGCCAAGCCAATGCTGTCCCTTGCACTGTTGAGTATAGTGAGATGCAACCTCTAAGTCACTGGTTGGAATATTGTTGTAAACCATTTAGTAAACATGTCTCGTCAATTTAGTGCACCTCATGAGGTCAAAGCTCTCCATGCTTGTATGAATTATGCGGCTTGCACTGTGGATTTCCATTCAAATCCTCTTGTTAGAGCTACAAGTCCCATGATAAAAAGAAAATCCTCTCACACTTTAGAAAATGGTGTGATGCTACAAACTAGAAATTAAACTTCCCAGTGCTTTATTTGCTTTTTTTAAATATACAAATAAGTAAATAAGTGCTGTGTCCTAAGGTATGTAATGGCAGGCCACTGCGGCTTGCACTACACAGAGCCCCAGTCAGCGCTGCTAATTGTCACTGCCAACGTTACCTACTAACCATCAAGCTCATACAAATGTGACAATATGGACAATTCCATGTCAACCATATCTGTAAGAATGGCGTGGATGAGCAGGTATTATTATTTTTAAATGTGTTTTGAATTTTTATGTGCTGTTGCTCATGTTCTCTGATAGTGCCACCATCTAAGTGTAGGTGTTAAGCAATAATGGCTGGTGCTGAGCACAAGCAAATACTGGCACACGTTAAGCACTGAAATGTCCTAGCATTTGGTCAAAGTTTGCCAGTACATCAAGGCAATGCCCTCCTTTCATCCTCAGCCTTCAGCCATCTTTCTCAAGCTCTTTCATTTTGTGCTAAGAAAATACTCTCATTTTGGAAGGATCAGGTGCTGTTTGTTCTCCAATGAGCTGGTACACATCAGCTGGCAATGGGAGGGTGTTTGTACAAGTTTGCAATAGTCTCAGATCATTCAGGACTCCTTGATGTTTAACTTTTCTGGGGATGACTATGCGCTGTAGCTGACACAGTCTCTAAGGTCATCGCACACAAGGGCCTTGTTAGATTCATTCCCTCTACTGACGAGGCTGACCTTCATCAATGGGCTTTACCTTCAACACAGTACAATGTCAACTTATGTTTTCTTTGCATCTGGCCTTCAAGAATCATGCATTTGCGTGGTCTCTCATGCCAGGTTAAGAGTGCTCTGGGGGAATTTGTGTGTTGTGCATTGGAATTGCACGTTGCACTGTCCATGCACACCCAAACCACTCACACACCCCAACACTCTTAAGCTGGACAGCCTCTTGAGGGGCTGCTTCATTAACTTTCTAAGATCTTAAATCCTGGCAGCACTTTCCTCGAGTTGAATGTCTACAGAATGTAAGATCCATCCCTTCACTTACATTTTTTAGACTTGAAGTAAATCATCTTGACCATAAAAGCCCTATTCGCTATAAACACCTTCTTAACTCTAGTCCGGTCATATGTAGAAATGTAGTCATTATCCACACAGACAAAATGAAGTTCACCCATTGCATACAGCAATGGAGTTCCTCTGATTCAAGTTCACTTTGCCAGCTGACAATGGAGATCTATAAAACAATGATTTTGAACCACATATATTTTCTGGTTTCCCAAACTATGGTGGTGCTCAACCCACAGGTAGCCGGGTAGAGCAGATACCTTTATGTCAGCATAAGTGGATATTGAACCTGTGAGCCATCTTATCCTTCTAGGTCTGAAGTCATGCAGAGGTAGGAAGTCATTGCAACCCAATTTCATACCAGATGCAGAGCTTTTGAGTGTGCAAGGTACAGAATTCTCAGAAGAGGCGGCTACTTGTTGATTGATAATCGATGTTCCTAGTTGCCTGCTTTCCCATCAATGCCCTTTATTCAGAATTCCAAGGGCATTCAGTGGCGTTTGGTTAGCCTTCTGTTTTTGGGCTGGCCATGCCAGTTCTTATTTCCTGAGCTCCTGCCTCCTTACCATTGAAATGTCACTGGCTGTCCCCGAGGAAGGACTTTGAGATGGGGGATGGATTCTCAAGTTCTACTCACAAAAGCTTAAGTTTGATGTAGGATTCATGAAAACCTGAGCTGTCTAATACCTGCGCCTGCCTCTAAACCCAGTGCTCTCACACCTTAAGTACAAGTCGTTTGAGCCTATGACCGTATAAGGCAGGCACCCTTTCATAACCATCTCTGCTAGAGAGGGACATCTAAGTGAGCTGTAAACCCTGTGATAACTTTTGGCTTTACCTCAGTCTTGCACAACCAGATACCTGTAGTTTGCGCTTTGATGTTTCAGGTTCTATTTTACGCTAAAAGCGGTAAAAACTGTAGTTCTACTGGTTGTATTTAATTTGTTTTGGTGTCATTTTATTTATGAAAATTAATAATAGTTTTCTAAATTGATTTGGGATTTTTCTTGTGTTGTGTTTTCACTGTATTACTGTTTGTGTGCTGCACAAATACTTTACACATCGCCTCTTATCCTGACTTCTTTGTGCCAAGCTATCAGAGGGTTAAGCCCAGGCTAATTTAGTGATTATTGTGATTGAGCCTGACATGGATTGTGGTTGTTGCTTGATTAGGGTTTTCAGTGCCCTCAACTCATAACCCAATAGCTTGCGATTCTCCTTTGAGATCAAGCTTCTCACGTTTGTCGAGCACCAGATTTCTACTTCCTATAATGTTGCATCTTGGACCATATGCTTATAAACCTGCAGAGCTGGAGAAACTGATCTAGACTGAGTAGACCTGTACATTTTCAAAACCGCAGCCACTCTACGCTGAACTAAGAGGCTACTCTCTTGGATTTTTGGCTCTCAAGCTAATGAATTGGCCACCCGTAAACCTAGATAATCAAAAGTATTAACAAGTTCAAGAGATGTATTTCCCAGCCCGGGTTTACCCCTATAACATTTGTGTGGATTATATACCATATATTTTGTCTCTTGAATATTTTATTTTATCCCTCTGTTGTTGCAAAATCCGTCAAACCTGTTCAGGAGATTTCGCAAAGGCTATTGGGTTCTGGATAGTAGCAGGGTGTCATCAGCAAAAAGGAGTGCTGGAATTGTTTTGGGGATTCTGCACATACACAGAACTGTGCGCAGGAAAACAGGACCTCGGTGTATAGGGGTTGTACCTTCCTACCACCTTAGTACCCAAAATCCCCAAACCGACTAGCTATAGTGTCTCATTTGTTTTCCTACATAATCACGAAGCTACAACTGATTATACAACCCTGAACCCAACACTCCTGACTCTCAGGAATCGCTGTAGCAAGACATACCCTTTCGCCCACTCACTCATACTTGTCCACAATAAGGATTGTTAGAGCCACTGTATAGTTCAAAATGTTTATTTTAACTATTGTGCTCTATAATGCAGTATGCGAGCCACTATCGGCAGCAAAATGCATAAACCTAGAACAGTTAGCAATACCATAGAATATGAAGGGGGATGTCATCATATACAGACAGTGGAAAAGGGACTATAAGGCCTAACCACCCTCCCCTTAGTAAGTTGAGGTTTATTATATAAAGGAAGATCTCTGGGCTTTGTCAGCAGACACCATACCTTAGAGCCTAGATGGTAGGTTTACATTATAGGAACAACATACTCTTCGCCAAGGAAAGGTCTCTCTCCAAGTGTGTGTCAACAACATGCATCCCCGTAATATCAAAGCACAAGCTTTCCTACAGGGCAGCTGCTTTTAGCATGTTTTGTCTAGGTGCTAAGGACTGACCAGAACTGAATAACAAGGGGCATGTTTATCGACCTTGCACATCATGTTCAGGCTAAACTCCAGGAACAGCAGAGAACGCAGAAAGCAGACAGCTCTCATGTGAAAGGCACAGAGTCTTGCAAAATAAAGTCATGTAGTTACGTGCGCAAAAGCCGCATCATGGCAGTAGAGCTCATGCTAATTTAGCAATGTCGAGAATGACCCTAACGGCCATATAACAGAACTTTTCTGCCATTCAGTTTGGGGAAATCATTCATGAAGTTGTTAAGATAACTTATAACCTGATTTAGGAACAGGGATAATAGGGATAATAGGGTGGGCATCAGGACACAGGCCTGACAGCCCCTTCTACAGATTGGAATGGAGCTGGTTAATTCTCCCAACCTACCCAGTCTGACTTGGGCGTTATTGGACTGATGCTGCCTAATTAAAGTATCCAGAATATGGGAAGGAACACCTGTTGATCCCTATTTCTAGGAACCAGGTCAAACACAGGTCACAAACATGTGATCTTTGAACAATGTATGTATTTCCATGTTGTATGTGAGAAACTAAAGGATGGGTCAGTAGTGCTAACCTTAGCATGGAAAGCGGCCTGAAGAGGGAATACAATCTGAACACTAAGTAGCCAACCCTGGAGCTTATTCAAAAGTTGCTTGCAGAAAACTATCTGCAAGTTATCAAGAAGGCTTATCGGACTATAGTTCCAGGGACTCCCCTTTCATCCTTTTAAAAAATCTTATATATGTGCCCCAGCACAAATATCTGGTATATCTAAACCATTCAATAACACATTAAAAAATAAATTAGTATTGGGGCCCCAGTCTCTGATCAATATGGATCCTGGGAATAATATTGGGGCCTTGATGTTTCCCCGTGTGAAGGGACTCTATATAGCCCTAGTAGTATCTAATAATGAAAAAGCAATGCAAACACCACTGGTAATTAACCTTTGTGGCGAGATCTTTCCATAGTCTGATGGTTTAACTATATTGGGATTGCAATCAGAATAAGAGTCAGAAAAGTGTTTGACCCTAAGACCCATATTGACACAATTATTTTGAACAGTAAAAGTTGTTTATTATAAACATGCTCTATCACTCACCGCTTCAGGCCTACTGGTTTTCTTAACCTTCTCAAGTGGTTAGACTGATCCCAGTCCTCCTTCAAACTCAAGTAGTCGTTTAAGCAACACCACACACATCATTTAATCGCTATGGCCAGACTCCACTACCATCTAGTTATAAAGTGCACGTCATGGAATACAAAGAGTAATGGACCCTGTATACAATGATCTTGCTTATTGACAAAAGTATGAAATCCCCTCCTATCTTTTATGAAATCATTGAGTCTTTATCTTCCATCTCCAGATTGCCACAGACCTCTATTTTAAAGCATCATTTGTGCCGCAAATTTCCATTAATCTTTCTAATGCACAGTAAAATCACTTATTGCATCAGTTAACTTTAAATCTGTCATAGAGGTGTTAGATTTGTTCTCAGATTTATTTGGAACTTAGTTTCAGTCAGGCTAATCAAATTATTACTTCGATTTCTTCAGTCTGTTCCCATCTGTTCAGTCAGGCTGGGTTATTGCACCTAAAGGTTGGAGCAGATTATGATAGTGCTGGATCGTCTACAGTGACTCCTACTACCTGATCACATCAGGTTCAGGTGGATACACCTGGTAACGCAACCATATCAGTCTAAGAGATATAGGACCTTGTGATGCATGACAAAACAGGTGTCTGTTATATTCTAAAATCCCCAAAATTGGGCTGGCAAACCCTGTGGCATATGTGAAACTGGCAATATGGGTCAGTCTGATAATACCTCCCATTCCATCAATGCCCCAGGTATTTCAGGTCTTTTAACCATCACCTGTAATCTGATATTAATCATGGAGTTTGTTTTTGTTCATTTGACCTCATTCCAAGTGAGTGCGGTGCCAGTGTTATCGGGGCGCATATGGAGCAGGGAGCATTCTGCACAGGGCGGCCTTCAGCTAGCAAACAAATGCTGCTAATATCATATCATATGCTTCCTCATTGCTACCACGTTGACTCAGCTTCCCAAGCTGCCACATGCAGAGGGACGGGTTATTCTAAAAGAGACCCCTTGCACTGAATTCCTTTTTTGGTCGACTTGGCTGTACAGAGAACAGTTTATTTGGGTAGAAGCAGGCCCACAGGAGCATAGTTTGATTGCTAGGTTGTTTGATTTAGTTGTGGGGAGAGTTGATCAATCATAACTAAGGCTCCCGGTTTTCTGTTTTTTACGGATTTTTTACAGATAATTACAGACAGAAAACAAAGTGTTTCCTGTCTGTATTTAATTTTAAAAAGCGGAAAAATGCAGAAAAGTGCGCTTCTTGTGGGTGACTCTCCATGCTGTTTTTCGTGATTTCTAGGACAACAGCTGAGCAGATGGGCAGCATGGGAAGTTAAAAATCGGTTGAGATTTCCCTAAATGCAGGTGTATAGTAACATATATTTGTATTATAATGCTCATATTTACCTGAAGGTGTAGTGTTTTGCTATATTTGGCTGCTTAATTTGCTAAAACGGGACAGGCAGCAAAGAATGAGTGCATGTTTATTGGTTAAATAAATGTGGAAATATACAATTTTATTACCTCATATATTCACAAAAAACAAAATAAACATGGATAAACACCAATCAGATGGGCAAAAAATAAATATGGATAAATACAGACGTAAATGTTTAAAAAAAAAAATACCATAAAACCGGTAGCCCTAATCATAATTCATCTCACTGCATTCTGAGGTGACCCTGTTAGAGTTACAAGATAAATATGTCACCTTGGACACTTTTCCAGTACCACTCTTCCCTTTTGAAAATAATCCTTTGCTGGTACTGTAGTTCGAACGGTTCAAAGCAAATTGACCCAATGCTGCTGTTCTCAGAATGCTTTAGGTAGCTACAGAGGAGACCAGAAGCAAACCAGGCCACCTTAAGTGACATTGAATCTTCCAGTAGCCTTTTGAGAGCTGCTACAATTTGCGTTGTCAACTACGTGGTTAAAAAAAAGCTGGCCAGTCTAGTTTGAAATAGTGATTGCAACACAGCCTCCTATGATATCACGAGTTGGAACACTCATTTTCAAACTTGTTTAAAGGTTGTATATAAGCATTACTCCTGAAGGACCCACACTCTATTTTGCTTGGAAGATAAGGAACTCATGTAAATAGTAATCTTTTAACTGCAATGATTATTTGTAAAGATGGCGTAGAAATTTGTTTCAACTATCAAAATTTAAGTGTCAGTTTTGCATAATTTGCAATAAACCATTTGCCTTTTGTATAGCAGTTAGAATTTCCATTTTGAATTCTGATGTTTTTCTCTCAACAGTTTAAAGCAAGTTGGAACATACCCTGATAATCCATGGCCCCCTTTCAAGAAAAGAACACCTCTCCATCCTAGCTATAAAGGACTTTTGAAGCTTTTGCACTGTAAAACATTACACATTGTGCTGTTTACGCTGCTTTACAAGGTAATTTTAACAATTTAAGTGTTAGAAGTGAACTACTTAGCTATAAAAATCATTAGAACATTGGATTTTTGAGAGCTGCACTGAAGACAAAGAAGTTGTTCATGGTTAATGATGGTTAATATAGGCTGTCTCCTCCAAATTTCTAATGTTTGGTTTTCTTTTTAGTTTTTAAAATCATGATCTCAGTGAGCGGAATGTTTTAACATTCCTATAGCCCTTCTTTCTACCTTGAGCTATAATAGTTTTTGTAGCCCTCTACCTGGTGTAGACCTTGACCTGTGGCTCATCCCTATAATTTGGGTGCAAGACCTTTACCAATGGGTATAGTCCTCTACAGTGAACTATAAGGCTTTATTAAAGATATACTGTATAGTTTTGTAAAAACTAACATAATGACTAGACCTGCAGAGTTTTCAAAGTAAGACAGTTAATGTCTGAAGTAGTTACTCACTGAACAAAAATGACAAAGTTCTTTGCAATGTAGTTGCAAAACCAAAAGGGTTAAATGACCGTTGCTGGTAAAATGAAGTTTTTTGATGGATACTTCTAATCACAGATTTCTGACCGTGGAATACTCCTCAGGCGACAGACAGTATTCAGAAACTTTACTTCAGCCATAAACAACTAGGTGGCGCCATGCGAGTCCACTTTGGCTCTCTACTGCTTCAGGAGTGGTGCGGAGTAGCATAGAAGCACCACCCCTGTGCCCTGACATCAGTTACTTTGTTGCCACGTCTTCCAACGCAGATTCAACGCTCGGCTCCCTATTTTGCCAGTCTTCCAAACCTAATTCAATGGGCTAGAGAACGATGTCCCCGCCTCAAAAAATAGGTTTCAGACGAGGCCATGACTGGCAAAGCGGGTCATAGCTAAGGCATGGATGGCAGCATCCCCTCCCTTGTTGGGGGGGTTGAAAAAAGGGGTTGGATTTCTGCATGGGTTTGAAGCTACCTGTATTTAAAGTGAAGGGATGCCGAAAGAAGCACCCCAAAATATGGAAGAGATGGGCAAACTATTGAGGTCTCTTTCTGGAGCCCCTTACTCCCATAATAACTGATACATGAGTATTGAGGCTGTAGGGCGGTGGGTGAGCTTATTATTGTGTGATTCAATAACAAATTTGACATGATGGCCGGGGGTGACCTGCACAAGAGACTGTAATATGGACATGGCACAACATGTTGAACTTTTGAATGTTGAGATTCTATCTAATTTCTTTACTTTTCGGTTTCGATTGGATAAAATGGATGTCAACATCATAGATGTATTACTGTACTATACTGTTTCTACCAAGAAATCTGGTCATACCAGACTATATATGGATGTTGACACAATAAAATTTGTTTAAAAAAAAAAACTAGGCCATGACTATCAAAGCAAATGTCTGCCTCGGACCCACGCAGGCATCCTCAGGGGCCTTCAGTTAGAATTCTGCCAATGGAACTGCCCTCGGTGCCACTTGAGCCACTTTGAACCCACTTTGGGTTCCGCACTGGCTCTGGTTCCATCTTCAATTCTGACTCCATCCCCTGAGCTGGATTCTTTCAGATCGATGCTGACACCAGAGGAGGGTATACAGCTCAATCGTGCTATCCAACATCGAGCAGAATCTATCTCAACCAATATTGTGGCACACAGGCACACAAACACTAGGCAATCTGTCTGACTCTGACTACATGGTACGGCCCAAGCTTTACACAATCTTTTTGCCACTGACTCAGACAATGATAACTATAATAGAGAGGGCTACTGTGTTCCACAATATGAATTGGAAAACTGGTATAAATAACTTTTAGTTGTCAGTGGGCGGGAGACCTGGCCTTTCAAGATGGCAGATAGGACATACTAATGGGTGCTTTGCCCTGGTACATATTTTGTGACATTCTGCATTAAACATAGAAAAATGCAACAGCATGGACTGGAGAGGGTACGTGACAGAAGTAGCCTTTTTCACTCCGCAGATTTGCCTCCGAATAGCCGGGTCAGCCTACCTCTGCATGACTGCTTGGAGAACGGTGCGGCCTAAGCTCAGGACATGGGTCAGAGGTGGCGCACCTGGAGCTCACCTGAGAGGAGCCTAGGTGACTGTGGTGCAGAGTGGCAAGAGGGGGTGCTGGGCCTGCTCCTCCTGAGATGACCAGCAGTGGTGGAGACTGGTAGGAGAAGAGTTGAATGGTGGAGGCGGTAGGAGAGGAGTTGCCTCCCCCCAGTCTAAGAAAGACTCTGGGGACGCACGCCGGGTTCTGGATGGCCCTGTGCCTCTAGATTTGCTACTGCCCCTCCACTGGATACGTCCATGTAGTGGTCGCCCTACATGGCGAAGGGCGCCATGACACACCGTGCACCAGCATAGCTAACAGCAGGTGATTGGGGGCACTGAGGCTGTAACCAAGTGTCAGGCGGGAAGGTGCAGTAGCATCCGGGAACGCACCTGAGAACCTGGAGGCAATTCTGCCTATGGGGTGAGCTGAGCTGTCCTTGACCCGCGGGATACAGCACTACTGGGTGGAAGGACCCCCCCAGAAATCAACAGGGCATGTGAAAATAGGTCTCAATACCCTCCCCAACATAGTGAGCGACCTCGGACTGGCTACCTGAGCTTGGGGACTCTGGAACACAAGTGATGGGCTTGTCCCACCCCATGCCTGTGAGATAAAAGATGGGGAAGGACAGAGCTCTGAGATCCTCGCAACAAACAAAGCTGAACCAGTATACTTGGAGCATCTGGGATGCACACACCCCAAATGAGAAGGAAAGCCTGTCTGCCCCTCGACATCTTATGAGATCAACAGAACCGAGATTCTAGATGCCATTGAAAAATCAAGACTGCTGTTGGAAAACAAAAGACACTGTGTCTACGGAGGTGAATTTACTGAGAGTAGATTTGCGTGAAGTCAGAAAGAGATTGTTGGCCACCGAGGACTCGATTATAGAACTAAAAGCAGAAAGGAAGGCCCTACAAAGCACAGTCTGTGTTCTCTCAGACTTGTCACATCGCCCAGAAGACAGACTGGAGGATGCTGAGGGGTGGTCTTGTTGGAACAATCTTAGATTTATTGGATTTCTGGAGTGAGTGGGGGGCGATAACCCAGAGCGCTTTGTGGAACTGTGGATTAAGGCCGGGTGCCCCACCACGTGCCAAAATGGGCCACAGTAGCTGCTAAAACTGATGAGACCACGATAGTGGTGAAAATGGTTGAACCGAATGTCTTGCACAGTGCCAGGAGGCCCGGAGGTACTCGCACAGCGGGCATGGATAACAGTCCAAGATGATGGAACACTGGTGGATGAGACACCTGACATGATCGAGGCAGAGCTGTTGGCAAGTGGATCAGCGGTCCTGTCATTGGGGATTCAGGAAACGGAGCTGCCGCTCCATGAGACAGATTTATCAGACAACCGAGTGCCACTGACAGGCAGAGGGATTGATCTTGGCCTCACTGCCCCCACAACTTTTGATCCATGGGCCGGCTGTTGCACGCTTGCAATTCGCGCAGTCTTTGTACAGTGGTGATATTCTTGTTGGCTTTAATTGCCTAATGTCCAAACGATTAATGCTTGGTTCATGCTAATAAAAAAACAGCTCTTTTGGGCATCCCGACCTGCTGCTTTGCAGTTGTAATCTCACCCCCCCCCGCGCAAGCATGCATGAACGCACGCAAGCATGCACACACACACACGCACGCACATTTAGAGAGCGTTCACAGCTCTGTACAGTAGGGCCATTCGGGACGGTCGCCCTCATGCTGGTTTTGGCCACACCTTTCTACACAAGCGGGGTGGGTGATACGCCATGAGCAGCGACTTCCCATATAAATTGGTTATAGTGATGAGAAGGCTTTTAGAGGAACTTTTAGTTTGTTGACTTACTGGTCTTTCTATAGTGATTGTTGATTTCTACTTTTTATCTCTTTAGATTGTATGTAACATGTACAGTTCAGGGTTGAACATGGTTCCTTCCCTCCTGCTGACCACTTCCTGGGAAGTATTGCATCTAACTAGCCCAAGATGCATTATTCTGCCCACCCCAACATGGCAAAACACCTCTTTCGGTGTCCAGGGTTCGTTAGCCCAACCCAGTGATGTGGCTACATGCCCCTGAAAAAACGGATTGACAACAGGTTTCCCCTCTCCTTCATGGGTGCCATCTAGTCTGCCTAAACAAGGGGGCTTCCCTTCTCCCAAGTGGTCCTCATCAGCTTTGAAGCTTGCATTTTGGGCCAACACTCGTGTGTCTTCCTGCAGGAGGGAGGTTGCACCTCTCTCCTGCGCAGACCCCTGTTGTCTTCTTTCCAGGAAGGCAGCACTTTTCGCCAGGAGGACAGAAACTGTCTGCATGACACACCCTGTGTACAACAGTAAACAGGCACTGTAAACTTTATTCAAGTTAAGTGGCAACTTCTAAAGTTGCCCTTTGCTCACCAGTGACATCAAATCTGATTTAACCATTAAATCAGGTTTAGTGCACTGATTCTTGTGATAACTTACTGTACCAACTTTAGTAGTCCCATTCAGAAGTTAACAGGGCTGAGATGTCAGTCTATAACAACTCTGCACTTGCCTGTGAGGCTACTATTCTTTCCTCAGTAAAAACTACAATTTAGGGTTTTTATTGCTGGAACACGTAAAAGTACATGTTCTATGTTTTTAATATACAGCACCCTGCCTTAGATTTCCATAGGCATGCCTTAGAAGGAAGGTTGGACTTTGCCATTACTTTAAGTGAGAAAGTCGAGTTAGCAGTTTTAAACTGCCCTTCCAATCTGCAGTGGTAGACGGGGAGCCATGTTTGTCATACTCATGGTGGCACAACTGATGCTGCAGTCCACGAGAGACATCTCAACTTACAGGCTCTATGTACCACTGATATCATATACGAGGGACTGACGAGTAACATAGGCTGTGCCAATTGGGAACAAACCAATTAACCATGCACCCGTTAAGGGTCAGAGCACATGCACTGAGCCCTTTTTAGTTGGGCATTTCAGAGTCATCACACCTGGTCCTAGAGGTCAGAAATTGGGGCAAAAAGTGGAGGGGAATCTTCAAAAAGCTTGATTCTGTAAATACAGGAGCTGTGGTATTGATAACTACACACTACAAAAGGGGAGCTACATGCAGCTGTCCTGTGATGCTGGTGGAGCCCGAACTGCCTCCTCACCATCCCACACTGAAGAATGACATACATAGGACAATGAAAATAGCATCCTGGAATATACACCTTAAACAGAATAGGGTGCTCACCTACCTTAAGAGATAGGCTGTCAGAGTGGGTTTATAGGTGAGACACCTGACGGACAATGAAGTGGACAAGATCTGCAAAAATGGAGAGGCCAGATGTACTCCTCCACTTACTCTTTCTATGCAAGGGGAGTGTAGATTGGCTGGCTCCTGTCATTCCCTTCCAGCACCATAGAACTGAAGTAGATGTGCAGGGTAGATATATCCAGGTATATGGACTACTAGATAGGCAAGAGCTCTGCTTTGTAAATATGAATGCCCCGAATATGGATGATGGATGATGGACAATTTTACTGGAGGGTAATAGAGCTCCTCGGGCTGTTCATGATGGTGAAGGTTGTATGGGCAGGGGACATCAATTGGTCTCTAGATGGGGGATAAGGACTGGCATCCATGACAAAAAAGTCTACGCAGGATGAGGACCGGATTGACTTCAGTTGATATATGAAGGGAGCTCTACCCAGATGCACAGACCCATGATACACATAGTAGACTGGACCGATTTCTGATGACAGATTTCATATTACGTCGGTCAGTGGGTTCCTGTTGCACTACTCCCCACTGAATATTGACTACTCAGATTCTCGAAAAAGATACCCGGTCCAGTTGTGGAGATTACGCTTTGCGGTTTTGCAAAATCCTGTATTTTGTGAAGGTGTGAGGGAGACACTGGACTCTTTTTTTATTATTTTTTGAATAAATGGAACACGACTGCCACAAGGGCAAATGAGTGGGAGACATTTAAATGCCTCATTAATGGAAATTCCATTTGGCGACTTTTGCCTTTTTATGAGAATTTTTAGAGCAATTCTAGGCGAGCAAAGCAACAGCACGTTCCTTGGTCCTTTCTACTCCCACAAGACAACTACACTAGCAATTTCACCCTCTCCATGGCTATGATGCAGGCTCTCCATTCCACCAGCAACAGGGTTCTCAGAGATCACGCTCAGGACAGCATGGACAACGTGTAGCTCATTCACCAGCCCCTCCAGCATCATCATCAGCGAAACAGCTGTGCTCTTTGAGGAACACAGCCGCCTGCTAGAGACAGGATCAAATATTTACTCCTAGGATGGAAGATCATCACTTCCGACAATTGAGGCCTGAAAACTGTACATCGGGGCTACACCCTTCCATTTCACTCTACCCCACTGCACTTTTCATCACTATTTGAGCAGCTGTTGGAGGACCACCTGTCCATCTGGCAGTGGGCAGTGCTGGCTCTTTTGGTCAGGGGGGCCGTAGAGAGCGTTCTGGCCTCAGATGTAGGTACTTGGTATTACTTCAACTACTTTCTTGTCCCGAACAAGGACGTAGGGTCTCATCTGATGTTAAATCTTTGCCCTCTCAATGCCTTCCAGTAGATGTTACGTAAAAGCACTTCTCACAGCTTATTGGGTGTGTCAGATGTTAGAAGAATGATGGCTCACACAAAATAGGCGCAACCTACGCAACAAAGCTCTCTGGGCAAATATTCCAATTAAGGAGATGCCACAAGGGAGAAGGTAGACTATCCCACAGAAGACAAATCACCCTCAAGATGGCAGGGAGCCATTGCTAAAGGAAGTCCTGCCAGTCTGCAAGTCCAGGGTGGTGCTGGACATCACACTATTAAGCACACTCCTCAGAAAAATCTTCAATGGAGTGGAGAAAGAGGGAAACTCTGGCTTAACCTACTACCTGCATAAAAAGTGCTGAATAATGAAAAGATCAGCCAACCAAAGAAAGATACTGAATGGCAAACTTTAAAAACGATACAAAAGGCCACTGACACAGAATCAATATCCACTGGCTGGCCTTTCCAAACTCCTTCCCCCTTCCATAACCCGGAAAATGCCCAAAACCAGTAATTGCCTAAGTTTTTAACTTGAGAGATCGAGATGCAGTCCTCTGAGCAGTAGGAAACAATAGTCCCATCCAGTTTGAGAACTCACATCCCACTATTTCAGCACTATGCCCAAACAGTACAAACCAAACCTATATCCGTCAATGAGGCTAATAGAGAACTACAAAAAAGGGGCATGAAATATGATACTGTTCCCCACAAAAATATGAGTCCTAGGGAATTCTGGCATCTCTTGAACCAAGTCTAGGATTGGCTGGATGGCTGGTGGAAAGCCAGAAAGAAATGACGCATGACTACAGAGATGTAGAACAATCAACAAGCAGCCTTGAGAGAGAAGAATGCAGGACGTGAACACTGAGGGAGGTGAGGACAAAAGGGACAGAACAGATGAAAGGGAAGTAGTCACGGACCAAACATGTGAAAAGTGTGACCTGGTCCTAAAATTAATCCCTAAAAACGCCCCCTATGCACAATCAGCTTGATTAGGACTAATTGGACAGAGCCATGTAAACAGACAATGGCACCAAAGACAACATCTGTACATACAAATAAGAAATCTACAAAGAAGATTAGCTTTTTTACCAAGGTGTCATGCTTCTCCCTAACAGTCTGCTCAAAGGCTGGGGCAGTTAGACAATAATGCAGACATTGAACCGAACGACAAATGGTCCCCCAACCCAGCTCCCAAGAGACACTTCCCTCACTACACATGAGAGGTGGCAAGGATAATCTGAGGCAACAAAATATCTTAAGAAATCAAGTTGGTTTGTATTGTAAGGGATCGGACAGTTTAAAATTAAATCCATGGATGGGAGTTGAAGAATGAGAAAGTAATGCAGAGTCTAAGCTCAACTACACAGCCTTACTATAAACAAAATGAAGGGACAGTGCAGTTCAGTGTGACCATATTTGAAGCTTCCAAGCCAGTATTGAGGTAGCAAGCCACCGCAACGATCACTGGGTAACTTAGAGAAAGGGAGGTGACACCATCTAATACATATGTAGCAAAGGCAATCCCAAGGCCTGGCTGAAGATCTGATACATCAGATTACATTTTTTTTAAAGAGAGGGACACAGCATACTGGTGGAGTAAGAATACTGTTGTTAATATGCAAGTAATAAAGCAGGAGATTGCTGACCCAATAGTAAACCTATTTGCACAATGTCTCAAGTCATTATATAAACCAAGACTCAAATGCAACCAAAGACGAAATAGAGAGATTGGTACGAGGCCTCGCAACCAACACTACTACATGACCATAGATAGAACTAGAGCAAAAGGTTGGGGTGAAGGCTTATCGGAATGGACTGCTGATAGGGATTTTTAAACAGCTCATGAGTATACTGTCAGAACCTATCCATCGTATGCTCTATGAAACAAAGTATGAGAGGTCACTTGTGGTAAATAAAATATTACGCTCTCAGACTTTTAAGTATATAAATAAGATCATGCATAAAGCAAGAGGCTGAGTCTGTGGTATCAGATTCATAAAGGGATTTATTCCATTAACTCGAACAAAATCTATTCTATACTGACTGTGAGTGCGTGTACAAGCGTCTAAGTGTCTACACTAAATGCGAGGGGGTAGGAATATTCCATGGTAACAGGGCTATGAATTACTTGCATGAGGACAGAGAAGCCGGGCCTTTTGCTCGGTAGCTGGAAGAATGTTTACTTAAACTACTAGACAGGAATGCATTGGGCAGGGAGCGGAGCAGATAATTTCCGAAGGTGAAATACAGTTCTTGGCAGGCAGCAAGCTGATGTCGGGCATCGTGAGCCGCGCAGAGGATGAGACAAAGTTCATGGTCACAGATGCAGGCTCGGACTGGAGCTTCAGAGACAGAAAGCAAGAAAAGCTTGATGACAGAATCAGGGCCTACTTGCCTGGACTGTAAAATGGCATAAGTGAACCATATAAAGGCGGTGGCCTTTCGTACTTAGGAATGGAATATCCGGCCCATTCATGGCGGATCAACAGAGGACATGTTAACGGTGGACGCACATGTATTTGCGTCTTCATAACTGGAACTGGAGGGAACATACATGTACTTGTAACATGCACATAGAACCGTTGGGGTCCAAGATAGGGGACATAACTGACCAGAAAAATCCATATTTCCACATTCCCTCCTTGTCCCCTACTTGCCCGTCAAGAGATATCAATCTTCATTAATCCATTGATCTGTTCATATAGCATCATTTGTTCTTCTTTTTTCTTCTGGGACGAACGAAATCTTGGTGGTGGAATATACGATGTGGCACACAGACCACAAATCGCTGGTCCACATTGTAGGCATAAGCAGCAACTGAATAGTATGAGAAAGCCAATACCTAGGAAGGATAGGACCCTCCATCCAAAGGTAGATAATACACTCCAAAACCAACCGGACCAAGTCCAGGTGCCTGGATTCTGGTGTATCTGGCTTACAATCTTATGAAGGCGAGTTATGGCTTTATATACAGATGGCGAATTTTCTGGTATGAAAAATGCAATAGCTTGATCCGATGACCCTACAAGCTCCGCCCCTATCGGCCAGGATAACGTCAAGGACAAGACTATTTTGAAGCACAACAATCCGCATAGCAGACTGCTCTTCTGTTAAATTGCCTAAGGCGGAAATAGTTTCGTTCACTACTGCTTCAAGGGTTCTGGTTAATCTACGTATCAGCTTACTATTGGTAACTGTACCTATATAGGGAAAGAAACCTTTATTGAAATCTGTGTATTTTTCCCATGCTGTTTCAGTGTAATCGACAATTGGGAGATCTCTCTGCTGTCTATTGTGTACTAAATGAGTATTTCTATGATAATCAGGAGGAGCTAGGAAAACAGGTGGTAGGAGGAATGCTATGTAACAGGTACCATCCCAATCTAGAGGTAGGCGTATATATGCGGTCTGGCCACATATAAAGTAGGAATGACGAGAAGCTCTAAATGTAGACTTGCCTTGATCACTGAATTTTATTACAGTGGTGCATTTACTATGGCCCATGTGTATGGAGCCATTCTTTCTTATACATAATTCCCCTTTTACTGGGAATACGGACATGGCGGGCAAGATTGGTGTAGCTTCAGATTCAACGTTCAGGATCATGAGGTTAAGTGTAAAATTACCTAATCCATATACTTCATTTCTTAGGTCAGTTCCTGTTCTTTTGGGAAGTCCCTCCTTGTTAGGGTAGCAGACTTTAAGCAAAACTAAGTTCAGGTTTCCCCATACCCAGTTGTCTTGATAAACTGCGGAATTCGAATCTAGGGAATTAATCAAACTAAACCATGCTCCACAGGAGCCATTGTGTGTGAACGGATAGAGAAAGAGGGGCAAAACTCCCTTATAGTTCTGATAGGGGGGGAGTCGGCCACAGACCCAGAAGTCTGTAGCATTGCTAGTCTGATGTGAATGGTGCAGCATCTGAATAAAGGTATTGTTGCGTAAGGCAAGTCGATATGATAGCTCATAGGATGGCAGATCACTAAATGTGTGCTTTATGGTATCATTAGTGGAGGAGTATAAGAGTGAGGCAATAGGAGGAAAAATAGCATGTAGTATTAAGCTGATACATATTATCGTGATGCACATCTTGCTCTCTTTTTTTTTTTTATATCAATGTTATTGTCCAAGATCTTATGCAAGCCAGAATACATGTTCAACCGCTTCACCACCTAGTGGACTTAATTGATCAAACGGGTTCTGACTTCTTAGATCAAAGTTTAGCTTTGTGGAAACTTCTGGGGAGTCTCCTCTAGAAAATGGTGTTCAAAATCCAAAATCCAAGTTTAAAGTCTTTTTCCTTTGTAAAAGAGTGGTGAAGGTGCACTTTGACTTTAACGGCCGTCCCCGTGGTCCAGAGCACTGACTTTGGCGCCTTCCATCCAGGAGCGATGGAGTATTCTTTGACCTGGGTGTTGTCAGGGAAGGCGGCAGCAACCTGCGAACAACAAGAGAGTAGTGCAGACATCAAGGAAGCCAGGTAATCTGTCAGCATGTTATTATCTTTTAGGCATTGGAGTGCCCCACATATTTGGTGGTCTACCAAAGACCACTTCATAGGGAGATAAGCCTGTTCTAGAATGAGCTACCATTCGCATGAAAAAGAGGGCAACCGGCAGGGCTACCATCCAATCTACACCTTTGTCTGCGCAAATTTTTAATGTCTGTTTATGTCTTTCTACAAGGCCTGCTGCTTCAGGATGTCGCACACAATGGAATTTCCAGGTATACCCTAACAGAAGGGACACCTGCTTCATTAGTACCAGGACATATTTGTAACCTCTACATCTGTTCATTTGGATATAATCCATTTGGAGCACTTCAAAAGGGTGGTCAGGTGGATGGAATCCACCTTGTTCCATCGGAATGCCTTTACCTGAATTGAATTGGCAACAGATCATACATGTTCTGACCTTTTGTTTCGCTGCTGCACGCAGGTGCTTGTTGAACCATATATTCTGTAAGCTATCTATCATTGCTTTCTCTCCTAAGTGTGCAGGACTATATGCGGTATTTATAATCACTTGTACCATTGAATCAGGAAGAAACCCTGATCAGTCAGTACCCCTCCTTGTTCCGACCATTTCTTTAATTCGTCCATCGTAGCATGTGTCTGTATGTCTTGTACATCCTTGGAAGGATCCCTAACTGTCATGGCTTTGGACACTTATTGAACCTGTAACTTTGTCATGTCTAGTGGGGTCTGAGCTGTCTGTTTAGCTGTTCGGTCTGCCAGATCATTGCCTTGGGAAATGGTATCTGTGGCTCTAGTATGTGCTTTACATTTTAGGATAGCTATGGCTGTTGGTAAATGTATTGCTTCCAGTAGGGCTTGAATATGGGGCCATGCTGTATCTTGACCCCATGAGAGGTCAAGAAACCTCTTTCTCGCCAGAGAATCGGTGTAAATGTTTACTCTCAGCTCTCTTAGCTCTTATGCACGCTTGTGTCAGGGCGATGAGCTCTGCTGCTTGTGTTGACAATATGTCTATTCTTTTAGTCTCTATTATTACAGTATCAGTAGTCACTGCATATGCTGCCACTAATTCTCCCGCCCCTGTCCTCATGCATGAGCCGTCAACTTATAGTGTTAGGTCGGGGTCTGGGAGTGCAACGTCTGTCAAGTCTTGTCTTGGTTTAGTCACGGTATGTATTACTTCAACACAGTCGTGTGGTGAAACGCTTTCTGTACTGGAGGGCAAAAGGGTAGCAGGATTCAGTATGTTGCATCGTCTGATCTCTATGTGTGGTTGAAATAACGTTGGCTCATAGCCTGTCAGTCTAGCTACAGTCAGGTGTTGTGTTTGTGTCCGGTTCAAGAGAACCTCTACTGCGCGTGGTACTTGTACTGTCAGAGGGTGGCCCAGCACTATCAAGTCACTTTGTCTTATGGCTAAGGCCGTTGCTGCAACTGATTTTAGACACGCAGGCAAAGCCTGTGCTACTGGGTCTAATGTACTAGAAAAATAAGCACAGGGCTCGTGTTTTCCTGCATGATCTTGTGTTAGGACAGATAGTGCTGTTCCATCCCGCTCTGTCACAAAAAGCATAAACGATTTGTTGTAATCAGGGTTTGCTAAAACTGGTGCTTGACATAAAGCTCTCTTTAATTCTTCAAATGCCACAGTGTGTTCTTGAGGACTTTAGTCTTTTTGTGTCTTGGGCTGGGAAAAAACCAGAAATCAATTGAATACGTTCCGGTGCCCACAACTAATTCCCCTGAAAGATCACAATAAAACATGAGAAAAAGGGGAAAGCACCATACCTATTTCCTCGACTTAATTTCTAAGGGGGCTAATTTCTAAGGGGCTTAATTTCTTAAGGGGCTAGCGGGAAGCGAACCTCCTCAGGGGCCAGCAGAAAGCCAATATTCTCCTCCTTCCCCCCCTTTTTGACAGGAGGAAATCTGAAACAGATGTCACTGCTGTCAAACACTATCAAACCCTGTGTCTTGTCAACACTATTAATCCCTGTGTGTAGCTACTGGGCGTAAGCAAAATTATAGGAGATATACCGCGTATTTGAAACGGCGAGAAATCCTTCAAATTAATGTACAAACCTCATTGTGTTAGCTCATAAGCTAGCCAAATGACATCTCATATGCAAATGTCCCTATTACATGAACCTACACCAACCTGAAGTCAATATTAATGCTAGTAGGCCCTAATAGGAATGCTAAATTACCTAAATATTCGGAAAACCAAGTTTAAGAACAGTTGTTAATGTTGATAATTAATAATTTATCTGCTAAAGAAATCAGTCATTTTGCAATAATTTCCACCTATACAATAAATAGCCTAATTTAAAAACAAGTCAACTTTTGGGGCCACCACTTACAAGAATGAGCTTACTAAAGCAAACTTTAAAAAGGAAATCCTGTCAGATATTTTCTCATTACCCTAAATACCGAGCCTCATTTGTCACTCTGTGGTGGCAGTCCTTATTTAAAACAGGCCTTTCAAGAGTTAAGATGCGAGTGTACAGATCATAATTGTTCCTTAATGTCCAATCTGGAAACATATGACCGAGGCTGCCTGTCTATAAGAGAAAGGCAGTCATGTGAAAAATATTTTAGTCTTGCATAACTTTTTCTTTTATTTCATTCATCTCCAACACCAATTAGACATACACTGATAACGTGTTGTCTGCTATTTTGACAGCATGATAAAGGTAATATCACGTCTGTGAAATTTAGTAATTGTGAACAAGTTCCAGCCAAGCGCTGTGCAAAGATCGCCGTCGTCACGACTATCTCTGTACTTGCACAGGAGAACTTGGTATTAAACGCTAAACAGACTGGTCAATACAACACAAAAACAAAACATATATAAAATACATATGCCAAGCCATCAGTATACCAAGCACAGAAAGCATAGACAATTGCACTAACATATATAAATGAGCAGCGATGCGCAATTACAGTACCTACAGCTCAGAGGCGAACATTCTGGCCTGCTTAATTTGTCAGGCTTTTAATCAATAATTGATTTACCTGCCCTATACACCCCCATCTGAAATCACCGTGTCAAGTCTGACACACAGAATCAGCAATAATAATCAAAAACGAAGAACACACGAACCTGTTTGTTTTCTTTTATAAAAACAGAATCAGCAATAATAATCAAAAACGAAGAACACACGAACCTGTTTGTTTTCTTTTATAAAAATGAGCTATGCATCTTCGTCAACACAATGTACCCTAATGTCCCAGACGAAGACGCACCTCTCATCTCTCCTCACAGACTTTTAACCACTGGATCATTTATCCAATGCAACTGGTGGCAGCTTGTGGCCACAATTCAAAAATGTCTGAATTTGAAAATCGTTTTTATATAGGCACATAGCCCTTAAAATTCCAAGCAAGAGCAACATTTTACTTTCTGGCCAGAAGCAATATAGCATTTGCTAAAAAATAAAACAAATCTTCTCCATAGACATTTCCTCGGGGCACTCGCTTTGCACAGAATAGAACAAGGGAATCTTTCTCGACTTACATTTCTCAGCTGCCCTGTCTTATCAGAGAAGTTAAAAATAGCCCCTCAGCGCGGCCTGAGCCTGGGCTGCCAGCCAACTTTTTTCGTTGTTCCGGCTGCAGGCATTACACAGATGCGATGTCAGAGAAGCTTTCTAAGCAGTGCCTCTGTTCTGCTCCTCTCACCGGCCCCCACCTACGCTGGCTACAAGGTCAGAATCTGTCTCCGATTTCTGTATCACATACTGCTCTACACAGCCCCCACCTTCTCCTCACTCTGAAGCTGTCAAAGACAAAAAGACTACTCAATTCCATAAAAACTGCAATAATTCGCCCAATTGAAAAATTATTTTTACATACAATTTGCACTCAGGGGGTCATAATCTCACCGACTTGACCCAGCACATTGGCTCACTGGACCACCAAGAACACAAACCTGTATTCTTGAACAATTTGCAAATTCGAAATACCCACAATTCTTTTTTTTTTTTTTTTTTTTTTTTTCAAGCTAAACTTTTCAACAATTACTTTTTCGTTAGCACTTTGTACATTAGGGGTGTCATCAAATCACAGGTGTTGCTCCTTCTCTAGCTACACCCCTCTCAATTTCCTATTGACAACGTAGTCAAATGTTGGACCATGTAAACACCAGCCATGCGCTGTTCATTTGGTGGGTGGCTCAAGAACCTTCGGGCTACTATATCATTATTATATGTTTCGCGGTACTTGCGGTGGCACTCTAACTGGTCTTTCTACTGGGGCCACTCTTGCTAGGTCCTCTGAAAGGACGGGATAAATACCAGCAACGTCAGTATTTCTTTCTCTGTCAGCCTGCGCTCATTTTACCTACTCCAATTACTCCTGTAACATCTGTTCCTTGGCTTTTCCAGACTCCAGTCTACTCCTCTCTGCTTCGTGAAACACTTACTCTGACCTACTATGTGACTCCTTGCGCCAAAACTCAATGGCATCCTTCCAAGCTGGTCTACATTTTCTCTTTCATAAGAGTGTTTCGTTGTCCATCTACTTGTTCTGCTTTTACTCGTATACCTTCCTCAACTTACACGTATTCTCGGGCTTTGTCTGAATCCTCCCTACTTTTCTCTTCTTTTCTGAGCGCTTACTCTGTGCGTCTATGCTATTCTTTACGCCATAATTCAATGGCATCTGTCTGTTACTGTCTGGCTATCTTTTTCCATAATTCTTCTTCCACTCTCATGATGCAATCTGCATCCCATGTCCCAACTGCGGGCCACCTCTGACTTTCTGGTAAATCCCTGGTGTAGTCTACCCATAAATCAAGAAATAACATAGCGTCTAAGCCGTGTTTATGATACATGAAGTACCCTCGAGTGTCCCTAGGAGGAATAGGAACAGCTTCTTCGAGTACCCCTTTTCTAGTTGTGATCTGTCTTAATTTCGAAAAGAGCGGCATATTGAGAACTGATCTGATACTTGATCTTGAACAAACTTAATACGATAAACACAATAATGAACAGTCATTCACACCACAATATGCAGAACGTACTTAAAACATTTAACATTTAACATTTAACGAACAACAATGATGGCCATTGGGAACACTAACTAGGTGCTTCTGAATTATATACTAGACATACTAGATATACTGCTAAACAGTACAGATACACTGCTGAAACAGTGCAGACCGGATTTGTGTACCCAAACCCGTCTTGACCGGCACAACCTATGTGCACGTCAGAACGCCTCCCCGGCAATGGTACTCACCGGGTAGCTCGGAACGGAAGGCCTCGGAACTGAACTGGACTGGACTGGACCGGACTGGACTGGACTGGACTGGACCCGACTCGTGACCTGGATACTTCGGGACTTCGGAATCTGGTGGGCCTCTGTATACCTCGGACACAGCTCTCTCGCAGGTGGGCTCTGGGTAGGACAATCTGCGTTCCTCACCGCCTCGTATGGATGCCTGGTCGCAGTCTGTCCCCTTCGTTGGCCTGAGGGAGTTGGCGGGAAGACGTGCGCGCTTGAAGTCCATCACGGCTGTGGAAGGGGGCAAAACTGGACCTTCATCTCCGGCGTGTGGGGAAAGAGATTAAACTGTTCGGGCGCCATTCTGTGGTAAATAAAATATTACGCTCTCAGACTTTTAAGTATATAAATAAGATCATGCATAAAGCAAGAGGCTGAGTCTGTGGTATCAGATTCATAAAGGGATTTATTCCATTAACTCGAGTCAAAGGGAGAATATTTCCATCACCAAAAAAGGATCTGGAAGGGACTGAAAAGTATTCTCAATATTCTCAAAACATTATTCACAGAGTACAGTATATATACATTTCTCAATTGTACGTAAGCAAAAGAGCAAGAGAGAATGAGATAAGAGCATGTGGGCGTGTAAGTAGGCGTGAAGGTGGGCGTCCATGTGGGCGTCCACTTGATGATAATGGGTAATTTGTCATGTGTGGGTGGATACCTGGAGAATCCTGCAATGTCAGCAGAAATATTTGGCAGAGATGCGTGCGCAGTCGCATGACGTGTGATAGACGTGCAACTAGAGGGAGAAAGGGACTTGACATTTAGCTCTACATGTGGAGACAAAAGTCTGGGGTTATGTCAACCTAATCCCAAATCATATCTAATATCCTATGTTTAAAGAACTGTGTTATCCAAAAAGAAAGGTCTCTCGAACAAAATCTATTCTATACTGACTGTGAGTGCGTGTACAAGCGTCTAAGTGTCTACACTAAATGCGAGGGGGTAGGAATATTCCATGGTAACAGGGCTATGAATTACTTGCATGAGGACAGAGAAGCCGGGCCTTTTGCTCGGTAGCTGGAAGAATGTTTACTTAAACTACTAGACAGGAATGCATTGGGCAGGGAGCGGAGCAGATAATTTCCGAAGGTGAAATACAGTTCTTGGCAGGCAGCAAGCTGATGTCGGGCATCGTGAGCCGCGCAGAGGATGAGACAAAGTTCATGGTCACAGATGCAGGCTCGGACTGGAGCTTCAGAGACAGAAAGCAAGAAAAGCTTGATGACAGAATCAGGGCCTACTTGCCTGGACTGTAAAATGGCATAAGTGAACCATATAAAGGCGGTGGCCTTTCGTACTTAGGAATGGAATATCCGGCCCATTCATGGCGGATCAACAGAGGACATGTTAACGGTGGACGCACATGTATTTGCGTCTTCATAACTGGAACTGGAGGGAACATACATGTACTTGTAACATGCACATAGAACCGTTGGGGTCCAAGATAGGGGACATAACTGACCAGAAAAATCCATATTTCCACACACTGCCCTTTACCTGCATATAGCACTGATATCACTTAATCACATGCAAGAACACCGCCTCCCCTCAAGGAATGCGTCTCCTGCAGGTTAATCTCCCTTCTGAACGTCAAAATTAAAAATCTGACATATTCAAACCTGTAAATAGTTATGAATAAATCTATACCAGTTGGGATTTAGGCCACATAGATCCACCTAGCACAGTTTGCAGCACTTCTACAGATGCCTTACAAGGGTAAAGTCGTTATATGAACTGGCAGTAATCCTGTCCCTTTTGATGAAAGGCACTTAGTCACTTGGATGGCCCTTTATAGTGGGAATAATAAAATTAATGATCTTTAGTCCAGAGTTTCAATAATAGGTGGTCTTGCTGTACATAAAACCATCTGCTGGGGTCAAAGTAAGCAACACAAAATAAGAGCAATTTGTCTTGGGCCATGACACAAGACAGGGAAGCCCATTTTCACCAATTTCATTTCCTTTGGTACCATTGGCTGTCCACATAAGAAAAGACCACCTAATTAGTGGATTGAGATGGTATCACGACTGTGATTTCATTGTATGCACATGATCTCCTCCCCTTCAAGGCAGATGGTAAATAGTACATCCCCAGTTTACTGGAGATAATGGACACAGAGACTACTCAATTCTCCTTATCAGTTGGTCTAAATCAATCCTATTTCCCCTCACAGAATTATCACCAATACTGAGATGAATTACCTGTTACAGGTCGCTAAGGAGGGCTTCCTACACATGGGTTGTGTGTGACCATAGAGAGGCTGAATTTCAAAGACCAAAATCTGGCAGAAAATAAAACTAGTGTGACCAACTGGAAAAAAAACTCTTGCTCTCCCTAATGGGTAGAGCAACCCTGTACAAAATGGTAATACTGTCAAAGTTTCTATATGCACACCTCATACCTGACTTTTATTTTGAAAAATTGGACAGCGTAGCACAATCTCTTTTAAGACTGCTAGAATAGCGCTGTCGACCCCATGCAAGGAAATTTTGCCCAACCTTAAGAAATATTACTAGGCTTCTCAGATGATTGAAATAATCAACTGGGTGTTTGGTCCCCTACAAAAACCATGAGTGTGGTCGGACAAAAGGGCTTTAGGATCTAGGGGACACTTAGGCACCCTACATGGAGAGGATTATCAAAGAACTGATCATGCCAAAACAGTGATTAGGACTGGCAGGAGGCCAATCCACAAATGGGCTGGCATGGATAGCTCAGTTTGGAGACATCTTTGTGGTAATTAGCAACGCTGCGAGACATACAAAGCCTGGAAGGTTGTGCTAGATAGGACATGCTAGTTATGAAGAACAAGGGAACCCAAATAAGGTTGGTCAGGGACCTTGGGTAATCAATTATTTCTAAAGACAGTGGTCCCTAGACAAGGATTAATGAGAGCAAACAATAAATATAGACCCAATCAGTACTATATTTTACAGCTGTCCGACCGACACCAATGCCGCAGCCAGAGAATTTCACCTCTGGGTCTCCCGCTGCACTGACAAGCTCGCACCCCTCCACCCCCCCACCAAACAACGCCTGCTGGAAGCTGCCTGGTTCACCACACAACTTCAAGAAGCCAGTCGCTCCTGCAGACGCCTAGAGGAAACCTGGCGAAACCTGAAAACCACGGCACAACCACAAGAGCGCCCTGAAGGAACACCACCAGCGCATAAGAGACACCAAATGGACCTTCATAAGAGACAAAGTCCAGACCAATGCAACGAACGCCAAGGAACTGTTCAACGTCATACAGCAGATCCCAATACCCACCTTCGAAGCCACGGACGTCACACCTTCCCAGGAACTCTGTGACAACCTCAGCTCCGACTTCCATCTGAAGATCAAGGCCCTCTACGACAACCTCAACGAACCAACGATGAGAACCACCCCCCTACCCACTGCTGCCGATAAGCCAACCATCATGTCCTGGGATCCCGCTACCGTCGAACTCATCACAGCAACCATGAAGAAAACCCACTCAGGAGCCCCAACGGACCCCTGCTCACCGCACATCTTCCACAGGGCCGCCACAGTCATTGCACCCGAACTAGGACGCACCATCAATGCCTCCCTCAGATCAGGCATCTGCCCAGACGACTGGAAATGGGCGGAGGTTCAACCCCTCCTCAAGAAACCATCGGCCGACCCAACGGACCTGAAAAACTGCCGGACCATCTCTCTCCTACCTTTTGCGGCCAAAGTCACAGAGAAACTCGTAAACGCACAGCTGACCACCTCCATAAAAGAGAACACCATCCTGGACGCCTCCCAGTCAGGATTCCGCAGCAACTACAGCACTGAGACCGCCCTCCTCTCGGCCACTGATAACAGCCGCATGCTACTCGACCAGGGACACACCCTGGCCCTCATCCTTCTAGACCTTTCAGCAACCTTCGACACCGTTTCACATCGCACTCTCGCAGACTGACTGTACGACGCTGGAAAACAAGGAGCCGCCCTCGACTGGTTCCAATCCTTACTCTCTGGCAGAACCCAGAGAATCCGACTCCCTCCCCCCCCCCCCCCCCCTTCCTCTCCAAACCCACAGAAATCAACTGCGGAGTACCCCAGGGATCATTACTCAGCCCCACTCTCTTCAACATCTACATGGCCCCCCTCCCCGTCATCGTCCGACAGCATAGGCTCGGCATCGTATTCCACGCCGACGACACCCAGTTCATCCTCTTGCCCACGAAGAATCCCGAAGACACCAGACTGTTTCCAGGAAGGTATGAAGAACGTGGCAGCCTGAATGAAGGACAGCTGCCTGAAGCTAAACTCAGAGAAGACCGTGGTCTTCATCCTCGGGCCCTGCACCTCTGCCTGGGACAACACCTGGTGGCCCTCCGCCCTCGGGAGCCCACCCACCCCTACAGACCATGCTCAGAACCTTGGCATCATCCTTGACTCCTCCCTCTCCATGAACCGCCAGATCAACGCCGCCGCCTCCACTAGTTTCAACTGCCTTCGCATCCACCGTAAGACTTTCCAATGGATCCCCCCCCGACTTCAGATCGTCACCCACGCACTCATTACCAGCAGACTGGACTATGGCAACGCCCTCTATGCTGGAATCAACAAAACTCTTCTGCACAGACTCCAGACCATCCAGAACGCCGCAGCCAGACTCGTCCTCGGTACACCGCGCCATGAGCACATGACCCAACACCTACGAGGCCTCCACTGGCTCCCCGTCGAGAAGGTCACCTTCAAACTCCTCACCCACGCCTACCAATCCCTCCACAACATCGGATCCAAATACTCAACGAGAGAGTATCCTTCCACGTACCCAAGAGGAACCTCCGCTCCGCCGACCTCATCCTGGCAGAGGTCCCCCGTATCTGCAGAAACAGAACCGGCGGGAGAGCTTTCTCCTACATCGCAGCCAAAACCTAGAATGAGCGCTATATAAACCCCCTGATTGGTTGATTGACAGGTGTTTTTAATATATAGTTGCTTAAATATACACAAAATTCAGCAAGAAACAAATAAAGTGTACCCAACTTAGTGGGAAGGACTTACAACATGAAACAAAAAGGCTCAGGCAGAGTAAATTGTTTGTATGAGACACATTTGGGTAGGACAAACAAATTATAGTGGAGACACCATTACACATAATAAGTATTAAATAAAGTGGTGTCTATGGCGTACAACAAGTAGACGGCGTTGCGATCCTTACAATAGATATAGGATCATCATCAGGACTTTAACAATGGTATGCCTATATAAATTTTGCCTGTAATAAATAAAAACGTAGGAGGGAATAAAGGATGAAAAAAGAAAGAGACATGAAAGTTAGCTTGGGCGGTAAACAATTTTAAAACAACTTGGGTGCTGGTGAGGGCAGTATTTGTCAGACCAACGTAAGAGGATCGCACGTGAGTACAATGATACCGGAGAAGTGAGCAGAACGTATAAAATTGCTAAGCAAGAGTAAAAGAATTACACAATAACGAGCAATATTTGCTAAAAGTCAGTCATACGCGTGCGGTGATTAAACGCGCAATACGGTAGAGAGCTCGGTGAGTGGTGAAAAACCTGCGAAACTAGCGGAGTGCCAGTAAAGCGCCGGTATTGAAAGCAAAATGGGCGTGGGATTGCGTAAGAGAAACTAGGAATAGTTTTAAATGTGGCAAACGCATGCACTGGTGACACGCGTGTGATAACAGTGCCAGTGGGTACAGTGCTTGATAGCAGCGAGCAAAATATAGTTAAAGTAATACCTAGATCCAGGTCAGAGTGACTTGGAGGAGGTTTGTTTCAGGCGAAGACCGAGTAGGAGTCCAGGCACGCGTATGACTATGACTTTTAGCAAATATTGCTCGTTATTGCTTAATTCTTTTACTCTTGCTTAGCAATTTTATACGTTCTGCTCACTTCTCCGTGTTGCAGACATTTGCAAAGCAGCAACCTGGACATCCCTCCACACATTTGTGTAGCAGTATTGTGTAGCATCTGAAGGGAGGATGGAAGGTCTCCTCGCTCACGCGTGCTTAAAGATTTCTTGATATAACCACCCATGCACCAAAAATGAACTTGCCTTCTGTAACTCTTTCTGGTGGATACCATGTCTACCTTAAAATTCTTAACCTCTCTGTATCTTGGCTGATTATACCACATATGTTCTTGATGTGCTTGATCATACTACAGAAAACTGCACCTACCTTGTGGATGTTGGTATCATCCAATCACCTCGAAGGCGTGTTAAAAAGAAGTAGATGGTAACTGATATCACACCGACAGGGCACTTTATGGCTTCAGTGATGTGACAAGATGTCACATGCAACGTTGAGATGGAACCTCCCCTCCCAGTGTGGGAAAGCTTTTGAAAAGTTTCAGGATCCAGATGCTCCCTGGGATATTCAAAGGTGAAGAATCTACAGGTAGATGTAGTGTCCACCAGAAAGAGCGTTGCCAAAGGTAAGTAACTTTTTTATCTGTGCCAAATACATGATGCAGGGCCCTGTGACCTTTGGGCCCTTATGTTTCTAAAGACTGTTGGAGAAAGGAAAGGTATGGACTGACAGATGACTTCTCTAATTCCCTGTCTGTTGATGCAACACGTTCTTAGGCATTTGATCCATCAGAGGTATAGAATTCTCAAAGGGCACTCTTCCTCCTCTGATCACAGATTGAAAAGTCTGTAATGAGGAAAATAGGGCCACTGTCTAATCCGTGAGCAACTATCTTTACTTGTCATGGTATCTGATACCATTCTCAGAGAAACAGCTCCATTAGCAGGTAGATTTTCCTACTGCAATGGTTTCCCCGAGCAAAAGAAAGTCTTTAAACTGGCTATGATGAAAACATTTGCCACTAAACTGGGTGTGTGGAACCTCTGCTGCTTCCTTTGGAGCCAGTGCCTTGCCGGTGGTGCCAGGCAGGAGTGTGCCCTTCTTCCCTGACTCAACTGTGCCGGGCTTGGCTTTCACAGTCAACTTTTCTTAAAATCTCAGTCAGGATCTAATTAGCTATGGTTCTTGGACCGATGATGCAGATAGCACAGCAGCATTGGGGCTAGTGGTAGACGAACCTGAAAAACGTTCTCATTCTCCACAAAGGATATTATCTACATTGACTTGACTTCTATGTAATCACCTGCTACAAACACCCAATTTCACTTTTTCAAAATTCAATATGTTGAAAGATAACCTTTTTCTTTCTGTTGCAGCATGCCAAAGCAAGGTCTGAATTACAAAGCCAGTACTGCTGCACTGTGACATCTTGCAAATGAATTTGGCATTTTCTGCATAATTGTAGAATTGCAAGCCTCTGGCTGCACAATGTTAGAGTAGCATGCTAAATTAGAGCCCTGGGGCAGTTCTGTAGTGACTGATACAAGTGGGCTTGGTCTAGACTCACTCAAAACCTTCTGTTGACGTAATAGGAGCTGAACCCTTTCTTGCCCTGATACAATGCCCCAACGACAACCCTCATTTTATGTAGGAGAGAGCAGTCAAGGGAGTTGAATTAAATATCATCCAATATCACTAGCATAGCCGCAAATCCATCATCCCTGATCATAAAGATGGATGCTTGCACATCTGTCAAGGTAGTTTCTCTTATGGGGGAAGGGAGAACCTTCAGCATGCGTTTAGATTCTCCCTGAGTTTGTAACTTAGAAGTAGCTGTTTTCTGTAATAAAGTAAAAAAAGGTGTATTGGATGTAGAGCTTTACATTTTACAATCCACTGGGTTTAAATATTTTCAGAGCTGTAGGGTGAACCCATTGATATTGTAACACCTCTGAAATTATACCAGTCCCAAGAAAGCTTTTTATAAATTATATCATGATGGGTGGTAATTACTGAATGCATTGATCAATCATATTTGAAGGGTAGGCATAGGCTGTGCAATTTGTTAATTTTTTTTCAGAGAAGCCCATGCTTATTCAGGTGTCACTGTATGGAACCCAAACAGCAGCATTGAAAGAAACAAGATTTGAACCTTGTTAACAATGGTAGGTGCTTCGTTCCATTGAACTCCCAATTATTACCAACAACAACAACAATGGTATTTTCTGGAGTGAAGGTTTCCTGTACTAATTAGCACAGGTGCCCCAAAAAAATCTGTTTGGAGGGAGTAACCTTATATAGGTCCACCCTTCAATAAACCCTTCTTGTAGCTGATAGCCACTGATTGATGGCTATGAATGACTTGATATCCAGTCTTCTTTACTTCAGTGCATAAATTGAATCTTGTATTTCTGCTCCCACCCACTGTTGAAGGAAAGTCCGCCTATGGTCATCCTTGCATAGCTGTTATTGTTCAAGCCACTGATTGATGGCTATGAATGACTTGATATCCAGTCTTCTTTACTTCAGTGCATAAGTTGAATCTTGTATTTCTGCTCCCACCCACTGTTGAAGGAAAGTCCGCCTATGGTCATCCTTACATAGCTGTTATTGTTCAAGCAACCTGTTTACTCTGGCTCCCTCTATTTCCTGCACTACTTTCTCTTGCTCCTGTGGACTCCTTAAAGTTACTTAAAGTAACTTCAGGCATCTGCAACATCTTCCTATCCTATACTCTGAGTCACGGGGCTGTCTCATACATTGGATCTTGTCAGGTGGCTGCTGTCATCTCTCTGGGGTCACGCTCTCTCCTTGGCCACTGATACTCCCTTTCTGCTAGCCTGCCCATTAGCACCCCTTTCTCCGGTACTAATTCTCTGTGTCCACCCACAATGTTCCCTGAAGACAGCAGTAAAGTAACGTCTGAGTCTCATAGATTGTGCTCTACCACCACCAACTTTGCCAGAAGACAGCTGCCAAAGACCCTGTGAGTCTTCCTGGAGAGTTTAAGTTGGTACCTTGCTACAGTGAAGCATGCTGTTTTTTCCGATTTTCTCCCGTCCACTGTGAGTAATGGTTTACATGAAAAGAGTTATCAAAAATTACAAGCAGGGCAATGTGTGGTAGGTAATGAAGTACTGAATAGTACAGCGATTAAAAATAAAAGGAGAGCGATTATAACACTTTCCCTATCAAGAGCAGCTGGACCAGATAATCTACCTGCTCTATTGACAAAATAATATTTAGATTGGGGGAGTGAGATTTTTGGCAATTTTGTTTACAGTAATAATAAAGGCAGATGTAGTAGCAGAGAGCTGGATGGGTTGGGGGCATTTGTTAAACCTATCTATAAAAAGGGTCTAGTCCTATACCCAAAGAATTATGGATCGATTTGTCTTATGGATGTGGGGGAGAAAGTCTTCAGTAAATTAAATATTCTAAAGATTGAATGACTGGACAGATGAGGAAGGACTGATACCCGTAGAACAAGGTGGTTTTAAAGCCGGCATTCCACCATAGACCCTTGCTTTAGTTTATGGGCCATAACGAGGAAGGTAATTGATTTGAAAGCCAATCTTATTAGCTGTTTTGTAGATTTTAAGGCGGCCTCAGATTTGGTGAACTACGAGATACTTTGGGCTGGCCTGAATAAGATAAAGATGCCTACTCCCTTGCTAAGTATGCTTAAGGAACTCCCATCAGGGGAACTCTCTGCTAGTGGAACAAGACCAGGACGGAACCCTTCATGACAAGATCAAGATATATATGGAATGGTCTAAGGCAGGAGTGTTTGTTGGCCTTTACCCTGTTTGCATTATATTGAAAGTACTTTCCAAAAGTCTTACAGGGATCTGCCTCCTTTTCCCCCAGGATAGGGGGGGGGGGGCACCATACACTGTGTCTGCATTACGCGGAAGACTTGGTTATAATGGATATGACTCAAATTGAACTCCAGCAGAAGTTGGATGTTTTTTTAACAAGTACTGTAAGACGGAGAAATGAAAAATATATATATATTAGTATTTGTCAGTAGAAGAAAGAGTCTAAATGGTTTTCAGAGTGGATGCGAATAGATGAGGTGGAAGCAAATCGTTATCTGGGCATACATTTCTCATCTAACTTAAAATGGAAAATGCATTGTGAGGTGGTGAAAACAAATGCTATGCCCACCATAATGGGGATAAACAAATTTGGAGAGGATGGTTGTGGTCCCAGTGTGACACCAATCATAACTACTTTTAAAGCTGTGGTGTAGTCAAAATGATTATATGGTGCCAAATTACTATTCTTGGGTGTTATGCAGAGCTTGGAATGAATGGAACGGTGTTTGAAAAAGGAGCTGGATATGCCAAAGTTGGGAATTGTACAGGCACTAAGGGTGGCTTTAGGAATGACTTCATGGTACTGCCTCTTGGAGAGGGTTGCACTGAGCTTTTGGAACAAGTTGTTAGAGTCTAATGATCTCAAGATATCCCAGTTGTGCACAGATGAAATGTTAAGAAGTGAGAGGAACTGGGCTGCGAGCTTAAGGAAACTTTTGTTATCCCTAAAAGAGCAATATTCCCTGGGCTCTCCCAGTTGTAATGTTCCACTCTGTTTCCATAAAAGATCTTCAGGGAACAATAGAAGAAATGGCAAAATAGGCATTCACCTATTTATCAGAACTGGCAAATCTTGTTATGAGGCAGGAACTCTTAAGGTTTCAAATTGGGGTTAATCCTATGTATCGGAGGGCAGAGAAGGCTAAAAGACTAAAAATAAATTGAGGTGTATGTAGATGTAGAATACAAATGAAATCTAACAATAAACATTTGTTATTGGACTGTATTGTTTTTTAAAGGCGTGTAGGAAATTATTAAAGACATGTTTAAGTAATAAGGAATATCTAACCATTGAGCAGCTTCGAAATTTTTTCACATATGGAATTTTTAGATGCGACTTCTGCACTAGGTGGGGGAAGGTATGGGAATTTATTTTAAGGAGCAGAGATCTATGTGCGATTATTAGGAACATACAGTCTGGTATAAGAGGAATCAGGAGTTCTATGCTGACCAACAGCTATTGTATTCAAATGTAATTTGTTAATTTTTTTTAATAAGTGATATATTATCTTCAATATGAATTTTATGTTATAAATTTATAGTGTATTTTATGTCGCGTTTTTTCAATGTAGAGTATATTAAGGGTTACGTTTTATGGACTGCAGTCTAAAATAAACATATTGATGACTGACTGACATTTGGGCTGGAACCTGAGACTGGATAGTGTCCCTTGACCGGTAGGACACATACTGCAATATATTGATCTAGCAAGTACACAAGCAGTATCTGTATCTTTGTGGGAGGGTCCACACACTTATCAGTTCGCAGTGCTCCCATTTGGACTGATATCAGCACCTCAAGTCTTCACTTAGGTGATGACGTTGGTTGCAGCTTATCTCACGAGTTCAAGGATCATTATATTTCTATATCTGAAGGACTAGCTGCTGAAAGCCCAGTATCCGCAGATGGTATCTCAACACTTGCATGCAATGACATCTTTCATGTTCAAGATTAGTTTTTCCATCAATGAGCCCAAGTCTCAACTTGAGCCCTGTCAGTATCTCCTGTTCATATGAGCAATACTGGGCACATAGGTCCGACCCTTTCCTCCTTCTCAGAGGGCAGAGGAGGGAGCTTGTTGTTTGGGAGGGAGCTCCGATTCCAGCCCTGAAGGTTCTGCATCTGCTAGGTCTGTTGGTTTTCTGCATCCTCCTGGTCATGTATGCCCACTGGCACAGGGCTCTCCAGGGGTGCCTTTATAGGCAGAGCTTCCAGCATGCAGAAGAAATGACTGATATGATTGTGATCTTCTGGGATGCAGCAGCAAAGCTAGCTTGGTGGTCGTTGGAAGTGGACCTATCACAGGAGATATCCTTCTACCCTCCACCAGCTGTGGCCCTGGTAGTGATGAATACATCCATTCTTGAGAGAGTGCTCATCTGGAGGCATTGGGGATCTGAGGTCTTTAGTCTCCGAAAGAGAGGATACTTTACATCAAAATGTTCGAACTGAGGGTGATTTGGCTAGCTCTCAAACCTTTCTTGCTCCCCTCTCATGGCCTGTCTGTCTGGATCTTGACATACTGTACAACCACAATGTGACATGTCAGCAATTAAAGAGGAGTAGTGTTGCACAGCATTGAGTCTGTGGGTCTAGGTGCATCACCATGACATCTGGCTTCTCGAGTGCCATCTGACTGGCTCACGTAACATCAGAGCTGAATTCCTTGCTGACCATGAGTGTCGTCTTAACCCAGAGGTCCAATACATCTTTTCCTTGTGCGGCCAATCCTCAAGTGAACCTTTTTGCCACTCGCTAGAGGACGCGGAGCAATGGGGACACGTTTGTTGCAGTGAAATTTTCCACTTGTCTGAGTGTTTCCTCCCATACCCTTAGTTCCTCAAGTTCTGAGGAAGATGCACAAGAACTGAATGCTAGTTATTCCTCTTTCTCCCCACTAGCTGAGATTGGGGACCTGCTTTATGGATTTATCAGCTCTGCTGCCATCCCTGCTGAGGCAGACAAGCTTCTGGAAAAAGAACAAAACCTATGAGTAGGCACTTTAAAGAGCCTGGGACCCACAACACGAACTTCACAGGACCAGGCACTGCATCACATTTGTGTCTGGAAACTGTATACAAGTGGAAGCTGAAAACCCACTGGTTGTTCAGAGCGTTGACAAGATCACCACGGCTTGAGCTACTGCAGCCAGGACCAGGAATTGAGGTCTGCTGGTCTCCCAGATGCCAAGAACACTTGCCCGGAGCCTGGGATACTATTCTGCCTGCCTAGACCAGTGTGTTCTGTGAGGGGGAGACGAGCCTGGAGGTAGTGATGCACAGCAGGAATCAAGGGATAAGAATCCCAGTAATTGAGGTGTGGGCCTCCCTCCTCCATTCTCCAGGAGAGGGGGGCCCGCTCAACTCCAGGCCATCGCCTGTGACCCCGAGTGTACACCATCAAACCCAAAGGATTAACCTCTTACCAACTCACAAGTTGAAGTGGTAACTTTCTTTGCAAAGGTGAAGGGGGATCACCTTTAATTCCTTTCCACTTTGAGAATCATGGTTACAACTTCAGGTGCAGTAGGGAGTGTTCCAGGGAACCATTCTCTGCTCCCACTGGTTTTTCATAAACAGAAATCTTATTTTTATTTTATTTTTTAAATATCTGTTTTGGAAAACAATCATTCACTGGTGGTCTGCTGTCTCTTGCAGGCTACCATCCCTGTGATTGTAGTCAGTCACTGGGGGTCGCACATTTCAAGCTGCCTAATGCATATTAATCGGGCATGTTTTTTCACAAACTCAAATTGCATTCACCAAAAGGCAATTTGCTATTTTTTCAACCACATTTTGTTGAGTGTACTCTTAGTACATCAAGCACTGTGAAACTGACATCATGTACTTATGTATTATGTAGGGTAGTGGATAATGAAGTTCTGCTACCTCCTTCACAAGTATATACAGGAATCTTCTACAATCTAGCTCGTTTTTCTAGAATCTTGTGAGTTGATTTTGAAAGTATCTTCTTATGAATAATTTTCTTAGCAATGTTGAAATTAAACTGCGATTTAAAGTGAATATTAACTTTAAAAAAAACGACTTATTTTTATACCGTGGTCCCTTAATTTGAATTCATATGTAATTGTTTTGTATTTTAGATTTTGATGGATCATCAAAATATGTCAGAACATGTCCTCTGTATGGTGTTGTACCTTATAGAACTAGGACTTGAAAAATCCTCTGGAGAAGAATCCGCTGAAGAAGTGAGTTGCAGAAGCGACAATGGTATAAGTTGTAGTTATTTAGCATTGGTGCCAAAAACTAAAAGATAGTAATTTCCTTTTGCTATAATTATTGTCAAAATATTTTGCTAAAATAAGTGTGAAATGGAATTTGTTCCTTTATTACATGCACTGAACCTTCTTTGCTGTTATCCATTCCCTGACCCATCTAAGCGGAACACTCCTTTTTAAAAGGAATGAAGGTGAAAACAGAATAAATATTGGTTATGGTCCTCTTGCAGGTTTTTCTTTTCAACTCTTGCCCTTCTTAAACATTCTATAATAACTTTACTCTTAATTCCAGTCCTCCAAAGCATTTGTAATATTTGCAGCGAAAGCCATCATTTTTAATCCCAGCATGAGAAAGATCTGACCCTTGCTAAACAAGTATGCCAAAAAAACTGTGTTTGTGCTGAGATGTTACTGAGACCAGACACAACTGCAGTGGCTGGTATGGGGATTTGGATTGACAAGAACAAGAACCTGTCCTTTGACTATCAGACTCTCAAATTGTGATCTTTTTGGCCCGTCCTATATATGCTTAAGAAATTTCTCCACCTTTGAATGCCCTTCCCAGGTACTGGGTGCATATATCCATTCTTGGTTGGACTACTGCAACACAATCTACCTAGACCTCACAATCTCCTGTATCATCAAGCTCCACAGCATCCAAAACATGGCAGTACAGCTGGTCTGGGACCTTCACAAGTTTGATCACGTCCCGAAGCCTAGCCATGCACTAAATTGGCTTCCAGTTCAATTTTAAGGTTCTGTGCCTGATACGTAAAGTGAGGCAATCAGCCCCAAACCAATTTCCACACTGGTCTCCGATCTGCCAGCATTAACTCTGTAGTGTGGCTCTGAAGGTTCCCTGCTATTAGAAGGAGAATAGCAGAGGCAGATCCTTTTGGATTTTTGAGACCCAAACCTAAGAATGCCCTCCCACTAGACCTGCACTTGACTGTTAACCTATAAGCCCTTAAGAAAAAAACTAAAGGCTCATCTCTTCACTTAGCACCCTCGTCTCTTCATCCTGTGCCTTGTGTGTTTATTCTTTCTACACCCCTTTCTATTTTCTCTTCTTATTACTTGTGAGTTCTAGATAGTGCTAGTGCCATGATGCCCTTGGGGTAACTGAGTGCTTTCTAAATTAATACACACGTAATGCATAGCTAGGTTTGATAAGTCTCTGAGTAGGAAAGACACAAGAGAACTGAGTTCACCAGGATTATATAACAGGGACCTTGAGAGAAGCACTGGTGTTTGCAAAGAGCCAGGTGTGCACAATCTGCTTAGTACTGGGAATGGTTGCTAGTCTTGAAATTGATAGCTGTGCAGAGAATTTTTGAAAGGGAAAGTCTACAGAAGCCAGAAGATAAAGGATGGGAAACCAGGAAGTACAGATCAGAATAAAGATAAAGGAAGTCAGGAACACATGCGCATAAGTCTTATTTAATCTATAAGGCTTTAGAAAGGAAAGAACTGCATGGACAAGTTTAAAGATACGGGGTGAAGACTCTGCGTTCTGCACCACATACAGTCTTCATGTATATTCTTGACCGTGCAATGTGAGAATAGTCTTCAAAGGCTCAAGCCAGTGGGATGGGGGGGGGGCTTACTGTCTACTCATCCAGGTCTGATAAGACATCCAGAAGCCTTAGGTGCATAGTCATACAAGAATTTAAGTTTGCATTTTAATAGGCTGTTTCAGTTGAACCCAGAAGCAAGAGCTGTTTTGGTTGATCACCTCCAGTCATTCTCTGAAAATAGTAGTGGATTTGAGTGACTCTGAGTTCAGACAATACTTTGCAGACAAAGTTGGTTCAGATCTATTAAAGTGGAGGCCAGGTTAATAGATATTCTTTTTAAGAAACAAGTTCATTTCAGTAAATAATTAAATATGTTGCAAGGTATTATCATGCATATCAACATTGCTAGAGCTATGAGAACCCCATCTCAATGCAGGCTTGCTCATTTGCCCGACTAAGGCGAGAGGCTTGTCACATCACTGATTTTTCCCAGCACACCATTGGTTCATTGAAAACTGGAAAACTGCAGGACTGCACAGGCTCTGGAAGGAGGTCTTGTGCCTGAGCACTGCATTGTTGATGCTTTATTCCAGGTAATACAGCGGAACAGGAGGAGAGCTGTGGGGCTTAAGTCTCCCTGATATTGCAGGAACTGCTGGTGTCTCCAGCAACATTGGTAGTGCCCAGGACAGTGAGTCTCCAGGGTTGCATCCCTGCCCCTTGGCATAAACAAAGCACAAAAAAGCAGCTGGTGTTTCCTATCGTACAGGAGTTGTTCTGTAGAGAAGATGAGACCGCTCCACACGTTTTCGACTGTGGTGCCTGACTCATGGGCGCCAGTCAGGGAAAATTCCAAAAGCTGACCTGACAGCTGCAGGGAAAGGATCTCTGTCTACTCAGACCCCACCGAGGTGGCGAGTGGGGTGTAGCTGAGACAATGAGGGGGTCTTCCAACATAAACCCCCACCCCAATAGCTGATATTCTCTCCCTGTGCTCTGAGTTGGACCCGTACTGATGGCCATATCTGGAGTATGGACGCTCGTGGTCCTAAATATCTGGAGTGCAGCTAGAGTGATCTCTTATTAAGCAAGAGGACAGAGAGCACAATCAGCCAGTTGCAAAGAGAACTTAGGATGATTCATGATAACACGCCATCCTGGAAAATAGAAATGAGAGAGTCCTTGAGAACTACTTCCAGAACTACTTCCAGTTTCTTATCCAGGGTCGAACAAGGAGAATGAGAACTAAAGGTTCAGAGGACTGTGCTCCTTTGGAGGGACTGACAAGAGAGCAGAAGCCCTTGGTGGAGTCCTTGGTGGTGTCTCTGAAAAGGTTACAAGAAAGAAATGGAGAAGATGGTTGTCAAATGTATGGTGTCGACTGTCTGAAGACAATGGTAGCAAGAAGTTCAGCAACCAAAATGGCTACGTAGACTGGTGACCAGAAGTGTAGCAGTGGGGGAATATGTAACTAAGCAGAGAGACATGAGGGATTTTGAATACTGACATGGTTTTTAGCTTCCTTGTGGGAAGAGGCCCACTAAGGCAAGCAACAAAAATGAGAGGTGCAATATGTTTCATAGTATTCCTCTTCCCTAAAGTTAGTCTCACAACAGCTGCAAAACAGAAATATATACAGAACATGAGAAGAGCTTTAATGGAGGTGGGGCACAAGTTGAGTGTGCTCTACCAGACTCTCCTCTAGGTTGTAGGTGGGCAAAATAATGATAGACTGGAATGTGGCTGGAGTACTTTCCAGTTGCTGAGATTAATTCAAGCATCCCATCCTTCACTTTTTCTGTACTTCAGTGTGACACCCTAATTGGGAAGGGTATGGGCAGATGTGGGTCCTGTGTGCACTGTGCCACTGGAAACTTTCTATTAAAGACGGATGAACCCTAATAAGGATAAAACCAGTCTTTGGTTCCTTGTGTTCCAGTTCAGTGACACCTGACTTGCCATTTCTTGCTGGACTGCTCCCACTGGAGAAGAGTCAAGACGGCATTGGATATGGTTGAGTCCAAACTGAGGTGGCATGCTGTGCAAAACTACGGACTGGGATGTGACCCGAATAATTACCAGTGGCTGAGACTAATTCAAGCATTCCATCCACCAATGTTTAGTATGCTTCAGATTAAAGATAAGCTTTGGAGGAAATTCTTAAATGAAATCTAGTTAAAAATAGCATCATATACATAAATCCATGAACACATGATATGCAAGTTCACAAAGAACATGTATAACTACCTCAGCATTGATGTGGACAGTTGGGCAGAGCACACAACACAACGAAAAAGACAATTACCTCTTCTAATTCATGTAGCACAGAAGAAGAAACCTATATCGCCGCAGATTTGAACCAAGGAATCTTAATTCAATTAAGAAGCACAATTGAATCAGCAGAGTACCCTTCACATGCATCCTGTTTAACAATCTTAGGCTTTGCAAAACAGATTAGAAAGTTGTCAAAACAAACCAAAAATAGCGATAAACATCTCCTTTTCCTAATTTATCAAAAGCTGACTTTTCAGTTTGAGTCAATTAAAGCTAAAATACTTCTTTGCCATAATAGAAACTAATTAAATGACTTGGAAAGAAAGCGAGTTTGAAGACCTCTATAATTTATAAAACAAATTAGTGTAAGTTGAAAATGTCTTATTGCAGTATTTTTCTAAAAAAACGCAGCAGAGGACAAAATCCAAATTTGATTTAAAAAAAAGTTCTTGCAATGTAAGATTTTGAGGTAAACAATGCAATGGTCATGAAAATGGCTCATGAGGGTGGTGCTGTTGTTTTTATGGATAGTGAATTTTATGTTATTAATATCACTGAACTCCTGTCAGACACAGATACTTAGAACGATTTTGAGAATGTTCCAAGTTTTAAATTCAGTGTAGCATTGAAAACTATTTGGAAACTTGAAGAGGAAATTAATAGGATTATGGTAAAAACTGAGTATCATTTGACACACAAATCATCAGTATCACATACAATAGATCTTCTGTTGAAAGTACACAGGAATTCATTTAATCCTCTGTGTCATTGTATAATCTCTGATGTACTGTTCATCTAATGCCCATTGGAAATATATGGACTATTTCTTCAGGAACAAAAAAACTGTACACTAAAGATATGCTTGAGTTTTTGCAGAAGGTAGCTATTTTGTGTACAGTGAATACAAACACATTATACGCAGCAGTCATTAATGAAGCTGGTCTAGAAACAATAGCATAGCTGATTAAACAGTTTGGATTAAGGGATGTACATTTCACAATCTGCAATAAAATTACTGCACGTAAAATGCCTACTTTCATTCACAGTTGCCGAGAGCATTGATGGGTTAATGCTCAGCCAGTCATATATACATATCTGAAAGAGACACGTTAGTGATAGATTCCTTACCTTAGAATATCCCCAGGCGTCAGACTGGATCCGGAAAGTTTTCGTCAGCAGCACCCCTGTCGTGGGTGGCGTTGTAGCCACCGAGATGACGTCGTCAGAGCTACTTAGATGCGCCCATGCGCGCTGACGTCAGTTCTTTCTTTTTCCGCGCCACCAAGCGCAGATCGGAGAGAGAGAATGGTACCCCAAGTTAATGTTTTAACTTGGTTTCTGAGAACTTGTTTATCTTGTTTTGTCGAGTACTCGACTCCTGGTGCAGTAGGGATGCCCGGGTTTAAGTCCTGTAGGGCTTGCCGTCGGAACATGTCGGTAGCGAACCTGCACAACATGTGTCTCTTCTGCTTGGGGCACGCCCATGACCCCGAGGCGTGCCCTGATTGTTGGGCAATGGCTCCGAAAGCTTTGCAGGAGCGTTCCCGAAAGTTGTTGGAGGTCCGGCAATCGGTTCCTCACCGAGTGAGGTCCCGCTCCCGTGGGAGGTCGAGGGCCCTGTCGCGGAGCAATCACCATCGCTCGTCAGACTCGGGGACAGGTAAATCACGGCGCCATAAAAAGTCGAAGAAGCGACGTTGCTCTTCGTCTACCCCTCACAGGTTGTGGGACGCGGTGGAAGGGGCGGGCGGTCACTCCCCCCCGGCTCCGATGGCGCCTCCGTTGTTGCCTACGGGCTACCCGCCCTTTCCAGGCCCAGACGCGACTCCGGACAAAACACAGGCTTTCCTGTCGGCCATGAGCCATTTGTTTGGCCCATTGGTTCCCTCCGGAGCGCCTTCGGGCCCCGTGGACCCGTTGGGTGGTTCTGCCCGTGCCGCCTCTGGTGCCAGGGGCGGTGCCGAACCGGGATTGGTCTATTACCCCCCAGTTCTGTTTCTTGGTGGAGAGTTTATCCCATTCCCCCTTGCACCTCTTCCTTACCAGCCTCTTCAACAACCGGTGGACAAAGGGGAGTACTGGGAGGGGTCTGAAGACCCTCTCACAGCTCAATGCGAGGATGAGCCAGAATGGGAAGGTGATATGGAAGGTCCAGTGGATCTGGATTTCTCTCCACATCCTGGTACACTGTCCCCCTCTTCCGTGGCTACGGAGGAGGTTGGGACTTTTTCTGTGGTGTTGCGTAGGGCGGCTGAGGCTCTTAACCTCCCTTCTGTACCTATCAATACCAATCTCCTGACTGAGCTACTGCAGCTAGCGTCCTCCTCTGCAGGGCCACTGCTGCCCTTCAACTATGCACTTACTGACATCCTGTTGAGCACCTGGAACAAACCCAACACAGGGACTCCTGTGGATAAGGGTGTGGCGTGCCGCCATCGCCCGGCGCCTGGCGACCCAAGCTTTCTCACACAACACCCGACGCCTCAGAGTCTGGTTGTCCAGGCCTCTGCCTCGCCGAGCGTATTCCCTTCTGCCCCTCCGGACAATGAATCGAAGAAACTGGAGCAGTTTGGGAAAAAGATTTTCACTTCTGCCAGTTTCGGGTTGCGGGCGGTGAATACTGCTTGCCTGTTGGGCCGCTATTAACATTCTGTGTGGGACACGGTGGCACAGGTGCTGCCTCAGTGCCCTGTGGAAGCTTGGGCAGTGCTCTCCCAGGCCATTACCGAGGGGAGAGATGCTGATAGATTCACTATCCGTTTTGGACTTGACACGGCCGATTCACTCGGCAGGGCACTTTCCACAACGGTGGCGCTCCGTCGTTACGCTTGGCTCAGAACAACTGGCTTCTCCGGGGATGTTCAGAACACTTTGTTGGACATGCCCTTTGATGGCACTCGCCTCTTTGGTGACCAGGCAGATAGCACCCTGGAACGCTTTAAGGACTCGGGCTACGGCCCAGTCCTTGGGTCTCGCCACCACGCGCACTCCCTCGGGGTCTGTTTTTTTCTCCTTTGGAGGTCGGGGTCGAGGCGCCCAATCGTCTTCCTTTCAGGCCTGCAGGCCTGCGCAGCCGCAGTGTCAGCGCAGCCTCGGAAGTGGGACCAGACGTGGTGGGTCCCGAGGACAGTGGGCAATCCACCACCGTTCCTGCCACCGCCGCCTCAAAACCTTCCTAGTCCGGTGTTTCAGTCCCACCAGACGCCAGTGGGTTTCAGGATTCGCCATCACCTCCCCCGCTGGCGCACCATCACTTCGGACAGGTGGGTTCTGCAGATAGTCCGAAGGGGCTACTCCCTCCCCTTAGAGTCTACCCCTCCAGCCATTCCACCTCCGTACCACTGCATGTCGGGGGATCTCTTGGCACTTCTCCAGCAGGAAGTTGCTGCCCTCTTGGCCAAGGGGGCCATCGAGCGCGTTCTGACGCCAGAAGTAGGTCGTGGTTGTTACTCCCACTACTTCGTGGTTCCAAAGAAGGACAAAGGTCTGCGCCCTATCTTAGACCGCCGGAACGTCAATCGCTTCCTCCGGTAGGAGAAGTTCAAGATGGTCGCGCTTGCTCAGGTCTTGTCTGCCCTAGACCCGCAAGACTGGCTGGTAGCGTTGGACTTGTAGGATGCTTCTTTTCATATCCCCATCCTGCCAGCCCACCGGCGTTACCTACGGTTCACGGTGGGCCACGAGCACTTTCAGTTCAGCGTGCTCCCCTTCGGCCTTACCAGCACCCCTCGGGTGTTCACGAAAGTGATGGTGGTGGTCGCAGCTCATCTGCATAGATCAGGGGTTTCAGTCTTCCCCTAACTCGACGACTGGTTGCTGAAGGCGGGTTCGCCCCAGGCAGTCGTTTCCCACCTCCTGCGCTTGCTGGGGTTTCCATCAACGTGCCGAAGTCGCACCTGTTTTCCTCTCAGAAGCTCCTCTTCATCTGAGCGGTTCTGGATATGGCGCAGTTTCGGGTTTATCCTCCGAACAACGAGTCCGGGACGTTCGGGCTAGCATTCCGATCTTTCGGCCCTGGTCCTGGGTTTCGGTCAGGAAGACCCTGAGGCTGCTGGGCCTCATGGCCTCCTGCATCCTGCTGATCTATCATGCCAGATGACATATGCGGGCTCTGCAGTGGGACCTGAAGTTCCAGTGGATGGAGCATCGGGGAAACCTGTCCGACTACATCCAGATCTTGGAGGGCACTGCACAGGACTTGCAGTGGTGGCTCACAAAGCAGCGTTGGGTCAGCGGCAGATCCCTCTCCCTTCACCAACCGGAGCACACAGTAGTGACGGACGCGTCCCTCCTGGGATGGGGCGGCCACATGGGAGAGGCGGAGTCCAAGCTCCATATCAACCTTTTGGAGCTCAGGGCGATCCTACTTGCACTGAAAGCATTTCTTCCCTCTGTCAAGGGGAGATTGGTGCAGGTGTTCAGACAACACCACCGCCATGTGGTACTGCAACAAGCAGGGCGGGGTGGGGTCGTGGACCATATGTCAGGAGGCTCTAAGTCTCTGAACGTGGCTGGAACGTCCAGGCATTTCCTTGGTGGTTCAACACCTGGCAGGTACCCTGAACGCCAGGGCGGACAAACTCAGCCACAGGTGCATGTCGGATCACGAATGGCCTTGTGCCACCTTCACTCAGGTGGCACAAGGTCTCTTTCAGCAGTGGGGAGAACCTTGGTTAGATCTATTTGCCACCAAAGAGAACGCGCAATGTCAGCAGTTCTGCGTGTTGGAGTTTCCAAGGCGGCACTCGCTCGGAGACGCTTTTCGTCGCGAGTGGAGTTGTGGTCTATTGTACGCCTTTCCGCCTATACCACTTCTGCCCAGAGTGCTGAAGCAGATCAGACGGTACCGGGCCCAAGTCATTCTTGTGGCACCGGACTGGGCTCGAAGAGTTTGGTATCCAGAGCTACTCAGTATGAGCGTGGATCCCCCGATCCGATTGCCTCTTCGGAAGGATCGCCTTTCGCAGCAACAGGAGACGGTCCTCCACCCGAACCTGTCCAGCCTCCACCTCCTTGCTTGAAGATTGAGCGGCGACAGCGGATTCCATTTGACTTGCCTTCTGAAGTCTGTAATGTGATTCTGGCAGCCAGGCGTTCCTCCACTAAAATGGTATATGCCTGTCGGTGGAAAGAATTTGTGGCACGGTGCACAGCAAAAGCTGTAGATCCTCTTTCTGAGGTCCTATTGTTTCTTCTTTCTTTGGCCCAGCAGGGCTCACTATCAAGGGCTACCTTTCTGCTCTTTCAGCTTTTCTTAGGCTACCTGATCAGCCCTCTCTTTTCAAGTCCCCAGTTGCCAATAGATTTCTCAAAGGCTTTACTCACCTTTTCCCTCCTATTCCTTTTGTGATGCCTCAATGGGACTTGAACCTGGTTCTCTCATACTTGATGTGCGCTCAATTTGAGCCTCTTCATAACCGTCCTTTGCGGTTATTGACTTTGAAAACTGTCTTCCTGGTGGCCATCACCTCCGCTCGGCAGGTGAGTGAGCTCCAGGCTCTTTCCTGTAAACCTGCTTTCCTGGTGATTCATCCGGACAAGGCTGTGCTTCGACCGCGTCCCTCCTTTCTACCAAAGTAGTCTCTGCCTTTCATCTCGGGCAAACTGTCACTCTACCCACTTTCTTTCCGCCTCCGCACCCTTCAAGGGAAGAGGAGAGGCTCCTCCGTCTGGACCCAAAACGTGCGCTTTCGTTCTATCTCAACCGCACACAACAGTTTCGGGTGGATGACCAGCTCTTTGTTGGCTATGTGGGTGCCAAGAAAGGTCTTGCTGTGCACAAGTGGAATATCTCCCGATGGGTTGTCTTGTGCATTAAAACCTGTTACTCTCTGGCTAAAAACGGTTGGGCTGCGCACCCATTCTCCCAGGGTGACAGCTGCTACTACAGCATTGGGACGCGGTGTCCCCATGCAAGACATCTGTCAGGCGGCCACTTGGGCCTCGTTGCATACTTTCACAAAGCACTATTGCCTTGACAGTCAGGCCCGGAGAGACGGCTTCGGTTCTCCCTGACTTTCTGGTGTAATCTCACTTCGCAGACCCACCACCGGGGTTGGTATTGCTTGGGTATGTATTTTAAGGTAAGGAATCTATCCCTAACGTGTCTCTCTCAGATGCCCAAGTTACTTGTGTAACGATATATCTGGAAGAGACATTAGTTAGTGATATATTCCTTACCGCCCGCCCATCCTCCCCGTTCTGCGAACTGTTCTCTAGGGTTCAGGTCATCCCTTTTAGGGCCCTAGTTCTATTGCACCAGTAGTCGGTCTCTGGCATGGCTCTGCGCTCCTGGCGCGGGAACGTTATGTACAGAACTGGCGTCCGACGACGTCATCTCAGCGGCTACGACGCCACTGACGTACGCAGAGCCGCACGACGACGCCAACCGACGCGCAGGGGTACTGCTGACAAACTTTACAGATCCTGTCTGACGCCTGGGGATATTCTAAGGTAAGGAATCTATCACTAACTAATGTCTCCTACAGATATATCGTTACACAAGTAAGTAACTTGTGCTTTATTATGACGAAAATTTATGAAGAAATTGTCTGCAATGATACTGAAGAGCAAAATAATATAGTGGGTTGCAATAGATTAATATACACCATTAGTTTGTTGTGGTTAGGCTCCGTAGAGGATCAGTTAACCGATTTTGAAAAACTAAATGTGAATGAACGTATTAAAGTCCCTCATGCAATTAGTAAAAAAAAAAATACAATTTGTGATTGTGTATGCTTCTGAACTTGGTCTGAAGTTTCAGAGGAACGTTTGTTGGAAGATATAAATGCACTGCATCAGGGCAGGTTCATCTTCTGTACATCATTTCCTGTACAGATTGAACCTCTTGCCTGATCTAGTGACCTTTTACAAGCTTTAAGTGGATGCCAAGGATGATATTGCATTGCAGATGTCTTTTAGGCCTCTGTGTGGAAACGTGGTGACAGTTGACTACAAAAAATAACTACGGACACTGAAAACCCATGGTCACAAAGGCATTATGGCACATGTGTAAATACAAACTTATTTTAGCTGTTCTATATTATGATTTATTCTAGTGCAGGGAGGAATTACTTTTTTAATTTAAGTTTTCACAATATTTGAAATGTTTGTTTTAGGAGTGTGTCTTGCAAGAACGGAGCCATGACAGTTGGTTTCCTGGTAGCAACCTACTCTGCAACATGCGGCATCTTATCAACTTTGTAAGAGTGAGGGTGCCAGAAACTGCCCCAGAAGTGAAGAGAGAGCCACACGCAAGTACAAGCACAGAAAGCCTTGCTTCTGCACAAGTAAGATATTTACCATTTTAACATATGAAGTGGCGTGGCATGGCATCAAGTGTTGATTCATTACTTTTAGATTGTGGATACTTACATGAATGCAGGGTTTGTGTTAATGTCTTTTTATTACCTTTGTAATGTAAATTTAGAATAAAGTGTCATAGATTGTTGAAGTTAACTTATTCATAAGTCATTTTTAGTTGGCTACTGTTTTCTTGTCATTCACTATTATTTTTATCCCCCTCCATGTTAGAACCCAAGACGTTCTACAGTTCTGCAGCGAGAGGTAGATTTGTGTGATGTGTGTATGCTTAACTACCATTAGATCTAGCACAGTGACAAGTAGGATGAAATTAACAAGAAATTAAACCAATTGTTAAACATTTTTACTGTGATTTGCATTCACCTTGACGTTTTCCACGTCTGTACAGTTGGTACAGTAATGGAAAATGTATGAGTGCTGTGACCCCCAGTTGAGTTATATTTCCGCTCTGAGAAGTGCTTTTGATAATCAGTAATTATCTTTATTGATCTGTTGAGCCACAAGATTGATTAAAATGAGTCAGCATGTTACAAAGCTTGCATCCGATTGGCCTTTCTCCCCAAATATTGAGGTCTCATTTTGCTGAATTTACTTGTTGCCATAGGACTAGTATAGTGCTATTAAATGCCATAAAAATGATTGTTGCATGGATGCATGCTTGGTGCTGAGTTTTAAGTGTTTAAGGACTCCTATTTAGAATTGTGTCCACTGCTATCAGTTGGTTTAGAGACACTGCGTTGCGACTTCTACAACCCATCGACATTACTAATTAGGCAGCCACTGATGTTTCTATCCTTTCCCCAAGCATGCATTTAATTACTACTGAAACATCTCAAACAAAAGGTGTATCTATAACGTTTACAATAGGCCTCAGAGTTCATTGAACAAACCTGATTTAATATCTAGCAACTCCAAACCTAGTACATTGCTGAGCTGTTGGAAATAAAAAGGGCAAGAAAATTGCCCACTTTGAAAATAGTGTCATAACAAACCATCAGAAATGTTTGCAAGTGACTATGGCTATGGCATTCAAGGAGATTGGTGAACAGAGAGGGAATGAGCGGTTTTGAGCTTGAAGCCTGTCCTGCTGACTGAAGCTGTGCCATGGATGCTGATATTGCATTGGTAATTGGGTGAGGCAGCATTGAATTCTCAGCTGGGTCTGGTGGCTAGGTGCACTAATGTGTCCACTGCAGAGCCTCATGGTCACAGGTTCAAATCCCGGCAGGTCCAATCAGTATTTCATCCATTTGAGTACGATAGAATGAGTATCATTGTTTGGGAATTCCTTTGAAGATATTAGAGCTACGGCCAGGTCCTTGGGCCTTTCCATGGCCTTATGCCAACCCAGCCGGCCATACGCCTCTTTTGTGTCCATGGGAAGGGTTTCCAACCATGTCTTTACACTCCCAGCAACCCCGGTCAGCAGTCCTCACAATCTTTTTGTGGCCAAGTACGCAGTTCCCATAGACCAAGTGAGACAGCCAGCCAAAGGTCAAGCCAGTCAAACAATCCCACCACCCCGCCTCCTATCACCTCCAAACCCCTTTAGTATGCCCTTCATCCGTCATGGGTATCCAGTGGGGGGCAGGATATGCTATACCTGCACCACTGGAGGTTAATTATATCAGACTGTTGGGGTTGCATCTCCTCCAAAGAGGCTACTCCCTCCACCCATGCCACCTACTAAGGACAAACTGATGGAGGACCACCTCTCCTTGCTTTATCAGGAGATGTTAACTCTTTTGGCAAAGGAATCTGTAGAAAAGGTGCCAGCATCAGAAGTAGGTTGTTGTTGCTATTCTTGCTACTTTCTGCTGCCCAAGAAGGACGGAGGACTCTGCCCTATCTTAGACCTTTGCCTTCTCAATCTGTTCCTAAAAAATGAGAAATTCTACATGCTCCCACAAGTCCTGTCTGCACTAGAACCAGGAGACTGGATGGTTTTGCTATTCTTGCAGGACGCTTATGATCACATCCCTGTCCTGCTGTCCCAAAGGTACTACATCGGTTCCTAGTAGGCCAAGAGCACTTTAATTTTTCCATGCCCCCCTTCAGCCTTCCCAGCACCCCGTGGGGGGATTCACGAAAGTGATGGCAGTGTTTGCAATTCACTCGCGGAGGTCAGGGATTCCAGTCTTTTTTTTTTTTTTTTTTTTACATTTTATTTGTTTTCTCATAACATACATAACTATCTTTGGCATTGCTTACAATGAGGATCATTCCACAAGTACCTGTAGCTTTATTCAACACTTGGTACAGCATTACATCAATATATGCATATCTTACTTCATTCCTCCAAATCAGTGCTCTATCAAGAACTTCAACATGACCCACCCCTTTCCCAGTCATTCCCCCAATTTCCTCAGTCACTAAGTTCTGAGTCTGAGTTCTCCTTAGGGGGTTCGCAGATACCCCCTCGGTACCTGTTCCATCCCCCCCATATCTGAGTCCATTTTTTGGGGCATCCTCTGTGTACATATACTGCCTTTTCAGCAATCATGGCGGTATCCATGTCTCTACACCACTGGGGGAGGGTAGGGGGCTGTCTAGATCCCCATCTCTGTGCTATATTTCGCTTCACCATCATCCTGCCTATTGTGACCCATGTTTGCATCGCACGGTAAAGATCCGTGGGTTCCCATATGTTAAGGAGACACCTCCTGGGCTCTGGGAGAGTCGTGATTTTTGTTACCTGAGAAAGTGTACGCATTACCGCCCTCCAGTATTGGACAACTATGGGACACATCCATAGGGTGTGAAAAAGAGTCCCCTCCTGTCCGCACTGTCGAAGACATAGTGGTGAGTCTGTCCGCTTGAGTTTGTATAGGAGAGTTCGGGTATAATACGTGCGTTGCAGTATTTTCAGCTGTATCAGTTTGAGTTTTGATGGTATCGCTACCTCCCTGGGGACGAAAGGCCCTCCTGCCACTCCGCTTCGTCGAGGTCTCCTATTTCTGTCTCCCACTGAAATTTAAGGACTATTAGGGGGTCCGGCTGCTATTTATGATTTTCCGATATGTCTGAGAAATGGCTCTTTTGTTGAGATGGTCTGTAAGGAGTCTATCCTTCAATGGTGAGGACTCCGCCAGTCGTGTGCCCGGTGCGATCACTTGCATAAGCGCATGCCTGATTTGTGTGTAACGGAACTGTTCGGTGTCTGCCATGTCATAAGCAGTCTGCAGTTGGGCAAAGGGAAGTACCTCTCCCCTCCTCCAGAGGTCTCCGACTCGCGAGATCCCTATCAGATCCCACTGCCGGAATCCTTTAGTATTACGTAACATACCCAGTCTTTTTGTGTCCCATAATGGCATAGCCTGCGTTATCTTCCCCTCCCATCCCAACGTCCTCTGCGCCTCAACCCAAATTTGTATAGTGTGTGCCGTCGGGCCCGTGAGGTTGTGCCTCTTACTCTTGTTATACAATGCCCCCATGACTCCACCCTCGCCCAGCAACTGTCGATCCATACGGTACGCTGGGTCGTCCCCAGATGCGTGAAGCCATTGGTTTACAACTACAAGTTGTGAGGCCCAATAGTATATTTTTATGTTAGGTAGGGCGATGCCTCCATCATAGCAGCTTTTTGTTAATTTATGAAGTGCTATTCGCGGTGTCTTTCCCTCCCATAATAGACTGGTCACTTCGGCGTTTATCGCTGTAAAGTATGTGTGGGAGACCGGGAAAGGCGTGTTTTGTAGTGCGTACAAGAATCGGGGGAGCGCCATCATTTCGAAGAGGGCCGATCTGCCCAGCAGCGTCCGTGGCAAGGAATGCCAATGCTTGACGTCGCAACGGAGCCGTATTAGGGGCTGTGTGAGATTTTCTTTGATAAATTGCGTCCTGTCAGTTGTGACATATATCCCCAGATATTTGAACCCTTCCTCTGCTATCTGTATCACACATCCCCTTGGAAGCCGCGGTGGGGGGCCCTGGAGTACATAGTACATAGAGGTGCGATTTCGCCCAGTTAATAGTATATCCAGAAGCTCGTCCGTACGATGCACATATGTCCAAGAGACAGTTGATTGAGCGCGCCGGGGACGCTAAGTATAGCAGGATACCATCTGCATATAGGGATATGCGGTCTTCCCATCCCCTTGCCCATTTCAGGCCACGGATAACCTGATCTTGTCGTATCCAGGCCGCCAAGGGTTCCAGTACCAGTGCAAAAAGAAGTGGTGAGAGGGGGCATCCCTGCCTTGTTCCCCTCCCCAGCGGGAAGGTGGTCTATATGTGACCGTTTACTACGACCTGCGCTAGTGGGCGTGTGTAAAGCAGTTTGATCCAGGCACACAACTTGGGACTGAATCCCACATGTTGAAGGACTGCAAAAAGGAAGGGCCACTCCACCAGATCAAACGCCATTTTAGCATCTAACGATAGGATGACGGCCTCCTCCTCTATAGTGGATTGGCGTGCAAGGACACTGTGTAGACGCCGTAGGTTAAGGGCGGTATTGCGATTAGGCATAAATCTGGATTGGTCCGGCTGTATTATTGTGGCTAGATATGTCTGCAGCCTCGTCGCCAACACTTTTGCCAAAATCTTTGCTTCAGCATTGATCAAGGAGATCGGTCTGTAGGATGCGCATTCGTGCGGAGGTTTATGGGGTTTATGGATGGCCACTACAGTGGCTAGTCTTTGGTCTCTTGGTAGGATCCCCTTTCCTAAACATCGGTGTACATAATTAATAAATGGGGCACAATCTGCGTCGCTGCTTTTTTACATAGCTCCACTGGTATTCCATTTGGTCCCAGTGCTTTCCCTGTGTGCTATTGCAGATGTCAGCTCCTCGGGAGCCAGATCTTTTTCAAGGGCTGCCACCGCGGAAGGGGCCAGTTTGGGCATAGCTATATCTTTGAGAAAAGCTAAGTTGTCCTCTACGGTGTTTGTGGCTTCTGGGGTATATTTTTTCCGATAATGTACCGCAAATGCCTCCGCTATTTGCTGAGGTTCCGTCGTAGACGTGTCTTCATCCAATTGGATTTGTGCCACCCACCTATTGGCCCGCTCTTTTTGTTCTAGCCACGCTAATAATTTACCCGCTTTATCTCCTAATTCGTATATAGTGTGTCATGTTGCGGTGATTTTGCTTTTCGCCATTTCCCAGACATAGGACTTATATTCCTGTTGTGTCAGTTGCACCTGGTGTGTTGTGTTTTCGTCGACATGTAACGCATGCTCTGCTTCTGCCCGGGCTGTGTGAGATTTTCACACCCTCTGCTCCAGACTGTCAACCTCTTTTTTCTGGGTCTTTTTATGATCTGCTACCAGTGAGATAGCCTGCCCTCGAAGGACCGTTTTGTAGGCTTCCCACAATGTCGTCGGGGATGGGACTGTATTTTTGTTTTCCGCAAATATTGCTTCGTTGTGAGAAGAAGCCCTTTAGCAATTTTCGGAACTTTGAGGTAGCCGGGGGACAGCGGGAACATCCTACGTCTCTGAGGGGTAGAAGCTGTGTATGTGATTAGGACTGGGGAACGGTCAGAGATGCTTCTAGGGAGGTGTGTCACTGCCGTAACACCCATCACTCCAGTCGCCAGCGTGAAGATATAATCCAGTCTAGAAAGGCTATTGTGCACCCCGGAATGGAATGTATACTGTCGTTCTTTCGGCCATCTGAGTCTCCATACATCTACCAGTCCGAGAGCCTCCGTGAATTCTAATAGTTGAAGATGGGCAGAATTGGGGCCTCTAGGGGGCTGCCTATCTATGGATGCGTCCATTGTCGCATTAAAATCCCCCCCTATTATTAATTCTCCATGCGGAAGTGAGAGGAGGAATTCCCCCAACGCCCGGAAGGTGGTCTGGTGCAATGTAGGAGGGATGTATGCAGTCACTATGTTGTACACTTTCCCCTCCCATTGGCAGGTTATTGACGCAAGCATCCCTGGTCGTCTTTCCGGGAGTCAGTGATTATCAGTGGGAAACGCTTGTTTACCAGTATACCTACTCCACGTGACCCTGAGGTAAAGTCAGAGTGTACCATCATTTTAAAGCCCCACCTATCTAGAGCTCTACAAGCCGAGCATGTCAAATGTGATTCCTGGAGCAATGCCACTGCCGGACCCCTACGCTTGATGTATTGCAATACCAGCCCTCGTTTTATTCTATCGCCTAACCCATTCATGTTCCAGGACAGTACTGTGAATAGTGAGGTGGCCGTGCGGGGAGTCTGTATGTTCTTTTCTGTTTCAGCCATTGGGGTCTGAATTTGCGTCTTGTCTGTCATCTACTGCCGTGTAAAGCCCCAGGATGTACATCATACCTCGTATTGCAATGCTCTGAATGCCATTTGCTATTAATCTATATATCACAACAATACTACTAAATAAACCAATAGCAACCATTAGAAACTATACCCCCTCCCTGCCTGGCGGATTCAAAACTTCCCGCCACCCCAACTCAGCAGAGTGCTTAGTCCCCATAACTTTGTACTTGCGTAGGGGGAAAGAGTCACTTCGTGCCGTTCAGCCACCCCCGGAATATGCCGCAGTTTCGTGCAAAAAATCTGAGTCCAAAAGGCATGAGTCTCGTACAGTGCGATGTGCGCGGATGCACACGTCAGCCAGCCTTCAGCATCACCTACCTCCGTCGCCTGCGCAGTATCCGTGAATCAGTCTGCAGTGCGTATCTCATTCAGCTGTATGGCGTCGTCTATTTCCGGGCCAGTATCACCTGAGAGTTTCGATAGCTGTGTCCGCTGCGCATGCGCAGGACCTGCACGTCTTCCAGCCAGTCAGAGGCCTCTGCGGGTGTATTGAAGAACCACGTCTTCCCTTCCGCCTCTACATGCAGTTTTGCTGGGTAGAGCATTGCGTATTTCATGGCTGCGGAGTTCCTTTTTTATCTCCAAGAAAATCTCGACGTTGTTTAGTCACCGCAGCCGTGTAATCCGGGTATAGTGTTATTGAACAGTTGTCCACTCTCGGGGGCGGGGGCTTTTGGGGGGGGGGGGGGGGGGGAGTGCGTGCCTGTTGTAAGATGGCATCCCGGTCCCGAAAGTTCAATATTCTTGCCAGGATCGGCCGTGGGGGGGCTTCTGGTCGGGGCCTACCCCCGGGCACCCGATGCGCCCTTTCCACGGAAAAGAAGTTGGACAAACCACGAGGCTGAAGCTGGTCCATAATCAGTTTCTCCACGAATAGGTCTAGGGCCGGTCCCCTTACGCTTTCCGGCACGCCCACCAGGCGTATGTTATTCCTTCTGGACCGTCCCTCCTGATCTTCCATCTTGTCAATCAATTGTTTCTGCATCATTTCCAATGCATGTATCTGTTTTTTGAAGTCTGCTGTGTCTTTGGTAAGAGTCTCGGTGGTCATTTCCACCTCTTTAACTCGTGTGTTAATTTTTGAGATGTCCGCGCGGAGCAGCCCAACATCGGTCGAGATCGTTCCTATGGTTCCCTGCATTTGAGCCAGCGCGGCCATCACATCTTTGAGAGTGATCTCCGGTGGTGTTTCTGGTGAAGGATCCGGGCCCACAGCATCTTGCGGTGCCGGCGCCTCGGTGCGCCCTTTATGATATGCGTATTTGTCCAATTTGTTGTGCGTCATCGTGCGTTGCCCCCTGCTCCCCATCACATCCAGCGGGGGAGAGCGAGATCCTGCACACCAGGGGACTTCCCAATAAGGGGGGGAGCCAGCAGTCGCCGCCGCCTTCCACAAGGGTTTTTCTACGTGCGGCCTGTCGGTTTTACTGGTCCCTGACTAGCAGGTTTTGTGGGGTCCAGACCGCCTTAGCCTCTTCTTTTCGCTTTTCGCTGTTTGCGATGTAGCAAGCCTTCACCCGTCCGGCTCACCTAGTCTCAAACTTCTCCCCGTGATGCCTTCTGCTCATCCCACAAAACAGTCTTTTGGGGGGCCCCACATCTTCTTAAATGTAGCGAAGCTTCACCCGGCCGCCTCATACGGTCTTAAGCTGTCCCCCGTGTTACCTTTACTTGTCCCACACAACAATCTCGTGGGGGGGGGGGCCCTCACCTTCTTAAAGTTAGACAGAGCTGGATGGTGTCTTTTGCCTCCACACCGGATCTTGGGCCCCGGGATCACGCCCCAGCTGGGGATGTTATGTCTCCGGCGCTACCCCGGCTGTCCCGTCGCTGGCGGTGTTTATTAAAACCCAGGGGCCCCGGGGCATGTATCCACCAACACGATTTCTCACACCCTCGCACAGGGCGGTCCTCCAGGCAGCGGCCTCCAGATACGGAGCAGCGGGACCCGGGGAGCGTCCGGCTCGTCTCCCTCTAAGCAGCGTTTGCCCCTCGCGGGCTTTTCCAGCAACAGAGCCCACCACGATAGGCCCGCGCGTATCACGCTCCCCCCGGCACCACGGGGTCCTCCTCAACTCTTTGCCGCTTCTCTGGGGGGAGCCTCAGGACCCTTCTCTGTCCCTCCTCCGCAGCAGGCGCGAAGTCTAGGAGAGCGCAACACGCAGGCCACAGGGATCGGGCCGAGCGCACCTCCTACAAATCGAGGCCCCGGCCCGCCTGCCGCCGCGAGTCCCCAGTCACTCTATCTCCGTTCGTCCGGATGTAGGGCAGAGCTGTCACCATGTATCATCTATCGCCTCCGGGTCCCCATCTCCACATCGCCGCCAGATCTTACGTAGCGCCGCGGTCCGCACGAGAGTCCCACGCTTCCAAGCGCCTCCCTCATTATAGGTGAAATCGAGGCCCCGGCTTCCTCGCCACCACCAGGCCTCAGTCTGCAAGTACCGTTGCGCCGCACCCAGGTGCCCGTGCGGGGTCGGAGCTGCTCCCAATCGTTGCCGCGGCACTTCCAGATCGCCACCGCTGTGTCGCCTCTTAGTTTTGTGCCGGATTTATGTCAGGATTGTTCGGCGGGCGGGTTTCAGGCACGGAGCTCCCCTAGGCTGCGGCCATCTTCGTTGGCTGCTGGCCACGCCCCCCAGGGATTCCAGTCTTTATCTACCTCTGTGTTGGCTGTTGAAGGGGGGCTCACTCCAGACTGTTATCTCGCACCTCCAGACTACGGCAAACCTTCTGAAATCGATGGGGTTCACTATCAATGTGCCAAAGTCACACTTAACTCCCTCTCGCTGAGTCTCCCTTTCATCTTAGCTGCTCTGGACAATTTGCAGTTTCTGGCTTATCCTCCCAGGCACCGTGTCCAGGATAACACAGGTTTTAGCAATCAATGTTCTACTTGCGTGAGCTGCCAGTGTTAGAGTCTGTCACTCCGGTGCTTTGTCATATAATGTCATCAGCAGTTTGTGGAGTTATCTCTGCAAGCCAAGGTCCTCGGATATTTCGGTTGATGGCGACGAAGAGCTACTGGTCACCAATGCATCTCGTGTGTAGGGGTCCGATCATACTTCAGGGTGTGGAGATCCGAGGCTTGTAACTGCTTCCAGAGTGCCTTGTCTGTCCCGTCTCATTTTCTCTGGAATTGGCGCTGCGGTTCCTGTTTTCGCATTTCGCATTGTCCCTCGCCGTCCGCGTTGCCTGATTCTCCTGCCTGTTAGGTTGTCGCCATCTGGGTCTAAGGGCCTCGCGCCTGTCCACAGCCCGGACTCTTCCAGCCAGTCCCATGCTTCGGCAGGGGAGTCAAAGTAGCGGGTCCCTTCTTTCGTAACCACTCACAGCCGGGCCAGGAACAACGAGTATGGCAGTTCTAGGACTCTGAGCTGGCGCTTCACCGCTGTATAGTTAGTTCTACGGTGCTGCACAAGGGCGGTGTAGTCGGGGAAAAGCATAACTTGACTGCCGCTCACCTTGAGACCTTCCATCTTGCGCGTTTCACGGAGTACCCAGTCTCTGTCCCTGTATTTGAGCAATTTAAATACGAACTGTCTTGGCCTGGCTCCCGGTTGGGGTTTCTGTGCCGGCACGCGGTGGGCTCTTTCTACTGCAAACTGCATTGACCGTGTTCCCTGGGGTAGGAGATCGCGTAGCTAGCGCTCCATGTATTGCTCCCGGTTCCTTCCTTCCTCCCCCTCCGGCAGGCCCACCGCGTGAATGTTGTTGCGGCGGCAGCGTCCCTCCGCGTCTTCTGCTCTATCTTCCAGGGCATGAACGCAGTCTATCAGGTCTTGTAGTGCAGCTCCATGGTTTTGCGTGACAGGTTGGAGTTCCATTAGCGCTTGACCCTGAGACGTAACTTTCTCGGCCAATTTGCAGTGATCTGCATGGCGTAGCGTGAAGTCCGAGGTAACTTTAACTATCCGGGTTTCCAGGGAGGTCCTGGTGTGTTCTAGCGCGGCACCAATTCTCTCCACTGCTGCTAGTCCATTTTGGCCGCCAGGGCCGTGGTCGTCGGTTCCATCTCTCCTCCAGCACCCATGTGTAGGGGGTCCAAGCCGCCTGTTCACAGAGGTCCCTGTTGCATCTTGGCCCGCATCCGGCCCATCACTAGTTGCTGCGCCGTAGGCATTCGTGGCCAGTTACTGGAGAGGGCAAAGCATCAGTAGAGAGGTCACTGTAAAGGGTTCCGTACCCGCGTTAGTCACTCAGGAAATGCGATCAGACGGGGCCGCCAGTGACAGCCTCACCCCTTATCTCTGTCTATGCGCAGGGTCACGTGTACTGGCCTGTAGGGTCTAATTACTGCCTCCACTTCGATAGTCTGCCAGCAGGGTAGGTCTTCCGGATTCCCAGTGATGGTGGGGCGTCTGGTTACATCACTGCATGTGTAGGGGGCGCAAAGCCGTGAGTCTTCACTGCTGCAGGCCGATGGAAACACTACCGATACCCCCAAAGGCGGCGTTCTGTGCGGGTCTTGTCCCCACGGGCAGCGATGTCTGTCGTATATGAGAGTGGGGTCTGCAGCTTGTCCTCGCACTCAAAGTTGTCTGTTAGGTCAAGTAAGAGGCATAAGAAACGCAAGAATTCGAAGTATGCTTCGACTTCTGTCTGCCTGTCAGGCAATACGACGGAGGAGCCTCAGCGTTCTAGGCCTCGTTCTTCCAGACCTGGGTCGGCTCCATGCTCCCCTGCATTTCTGGGAGCCAGAGTGAACCTTGCCCAACTCCAAGAAAAATTTATGACGCATTGTGCCTCATATTTGGGCAGCATGACCCTATTGGTGCACCTACGGGCCCCAGAGGGAGCTCCATCGGATTCCGGCGCTGGCCAAGCCATTGCGACTATCCCCTGCAACAGCCCCATTCTGATTCCAGACAACCAGGAGCTGGTGCCATGTTGACTGATGTAGAAACCAGCACCGACAGAACCTCCATGTTGTAGGTCATTTCCTGAGCCCTATTCCGATGGGCTAGAAGTGGAAGAAGATTAGGAGGGGTCGCTGGACCCTTTGGAAGACCAGCCTGATTATGAAATGGACAAGTGTGAGGAGTTGGGTGAGGCCAGTGGACTGGACACCTCTCCAGATTATGGCATGCTTTCTCCCCTTACCGTGGCTATAGAGGAGGGAGCATCATTTGCTATGGTGCTGCGAAAGGTGACTGAGGCCCTGGACCTCCAGCTACCTTTGGTGGCGATCTTGACAGAGGTCTTGCAGCCAGGTGTCTCCTCTTTCGAACCCTTGCTACCCTTCTTTAAAGAGGCCCTTACAGATGTCCTACTGGGTAGCTGGTCCAAATCCAGCACAGGGGCTCCTGTGAATGGGATGAACGCCCGCTGCCACCGCCCTGCTCCAGACGACTCAACCTTCCTCACCACCAACCCTACTCCAGAGAGCTTGGTGGCCCAATCCTCTACCTCCCATTGCATGTTCCCTTCCACTCCCCTAGACGGAATCCAAGAGACTGGATAGTTGGTATAAGACATGTTTTTCTTCCACCAGCCTTGCATTGCTGTTTGTGAACACCACATGCTTATTGGACCGTTATTCCCACTCCCTGTGGGAAACGGTTGCACAAGTGCTGCCACAGGTCCCAGAGGAGGCCCGGGTCATCCTGTCCCAGTGGTATCCAATGGGAGAGATGCAGAAAAGTTTGCCATCCGTTGTGGTTTCAACACGACCTACTCACTGGGCAGAGTGATTTAATCGACTGTGGCTGTTCGACACCACGCCTGGTTGAGGACTTCTGGCTTATTGGGGGATGTCCAGGCCTCTGTCATGGACATGCCCTTTGATGTCACCCGTCTCTTTTGAGACAAGGCTGTCCTGGTGCTTGAGTGCTTTAAGGACTCATGGGCTACAGCCGAGTCCAAAGGCCTCTTAGTGATCACTTTGCACCAGCCTGTCTTTTGCCCTTTTCCTGGCTACGGAAGGGGCTTTCGGACACGTCAGCCGTATCCCAGCCACAAGACCGTGCAGGTTCAGTAACCTCAGCACAGCAGAGGGCGCAGTTTGTTCCAACCCCGTGGGTCGGGTGGCCAGAGGCCGGGTCAAGTTCCCCCCTCCCCCGCCTCCACATAGCCTCTGCCTCCAAACCCTTCTAGTCGTGCCCTTCACGATCCTGTTTGGCCAGTTGGTGGTAGGATCCGCCATCACCTTCACTGCCGACTTGATACCACATCGGACAGGTGGGTCCTCCAGATAGTCCGGAGGGGCTACTCCCTCCCCTACGTGTCTACTCCTCCCTCCATACCTCCATCTTATGACCGGCTGATGGAGGATCATCTTATTTGGTTCAAGAGGAAGTCATGACTCCCTTGGCCAAGGGAGCCTTAAAGATGGATCCAGCACCAGAAGTAGGCTTTGGTTGTTAATCCCACTACTTTCTGGTCCTGAAAAAGGACAAGGGCCTTCGTCCTATCCTAGATCTACGAGCCCTCAACTACTTCCTCTAAAAGGAAAAGTTAAAGATGCTCACTCTAGCTCCGGTTCTGTCTGCCCTGGACCCAGGAGACTGGATGGTAGCATTGGACTTTCAGGACCCCTATTTCCACATTCCCGTCCTGCCTGCCCATCGGCACTACCTGCGGTTTACGGTAGGCCACAAGCATTTTGAGTTCACCGTGATCCCCTTTAGCCTTACCAGTGCCCCTCGGGTGTTCACCTAGGTGATGGCAGTGGTTGCAGCTCATCTGCGCAGATCAGGGGTGCCAGTATTCCCCTTTCTCGACGACTGGCTGCTGAAGGCGAGCTCGCCCCAGGCTGTCATCTCCCATCTCCATACTACTGTGGACCTCCTGCATTCGCTGGGGTTCACTACCAACATGCACAAGTCACACCTGACTCCCTCTCAGACACTCCACTTAATCGGAGCCGTTCTAGATACAGTGCAGTTCCAGGCTAATCCTCCGGAACGGCGAGTCCAGGATATTTAGGCTACGATACTGATTTTTCAGCTTCTGTCCTGGATTTCGATGAGAAGGACTCTGAGGCTGCTGGGCCTCAAGACCTCTGGCATCCTCCTAGCGACACATGCCAGACGGCATATGCGGGCTCTGCAGTAGGACCTGCAGTTCCAGCGGGCGCAGCATCAGGGGAATCACTCCAACATGGTCCAGATCTCGAAGGGAACTGCACAGGATTTGCAGTTGTTGCTGACAAGCAGCGTTTGGCTCACAGGCAGAACCCTCTCCCTTCCCCTATCAGATCACACATTAGTGACAGCTGCATCACTCCTGGGAAGGGGTGGTCACCTGGGAGAGGTGGAGATCAGAGGACTCTGGTCTCTGACGGAATCCGGACTCCACATCAACCTGCTGAAACTTCCAGCGATTTGTTTCCATTGAAAGCCTATCTTCCTTCATCAAAGGGAGGCTAGTACAAGTGTACACAGACAACACCACCACCATGTGGTTCTGCAACAAGCAGGGTGGGGTGGGGTTGTGGTCCCTTTTGTCAAGAGGCTCTGCGTCTCTGGACTTGGCTGGAACATCAGGGTATATCCCTGGTGGTTAAACTATTTATTGTTGTGTTATAGGTATCTAGGGGCCTAGCACATTAAGGGTCATCAAATGTCAACCCTTACTTGATTAGTTGCACGTGCATTTGCCATGCCTGGACCCCCTGTTTCCGTCCTGAAGAATGCCACAGACTTGCACGAGCCATCATACAGAAATATGTTTATGGTGTGTGTGTGGTGATGGGGTACTAATTCCCCTTATCCTCAGATTGGTTTTTTAATAACATGTCATCCCTCCTGTGAATGTAAAGGTCAGTTTGGGATTCCAAATGGGTTTTTAATCTTTATATTTCACAGGTCTGTTCTTAGGTAGAAGTGCCTCCCTAACTTCAGGTGTAGGCCCAGTCTCCATCAAACCGGGTTTTTCGAGAGCGTGGGGAGTTGACACCTGGTGGTGTGTAACAGCGTCAGATTGGTAACGCGGGCACTCTGGTAATGCCCGAGGGGCTGGTATCTGAATTCCAGCTGTGGGCTGCTATTTTTTTTGCAGCCTGGGGGGAGATTTGTTTGATGCCGCCAGTGGCCCAGTGGGTGCCTGAGTGGTCTTTCTGAAGGCAGATGGGCATCTATTACCTCTCGTTTATCAACGGGCAGAGGTGTCACTCCCTTTCTCTTGCTGGGCTGGCCCATTAATAGATGCATATTGAGCGAGGGCAGGGGGCCTGAGCAAAAGTGGACTCACTTGTTTTCAGGTGTGCTTCACCAGTGTAAACGAATCTGTGCATTTTGTTTGACCCCCCCCCAGCCCCCCCCTCCCCCAACCGAAATGTCACCAAAACAGTGTTTTGGGGAAAATCAATATGCCTGGGCAGATTTTTAATCCCAATCCAACCCTGGTGTGTGAGGACATATGGTCATATTTTTGTGTATGTCTAGAAGTAGATTGTTATAAGGTGGAGTGCTGGCTAATATATAAGGAAAAAAAATAATCTTTGGTTTGTTGTGTTAAGAAATATTTACACAAATGTTCCTGATGATGGAAACGGACATCCACCCACCACCCTTGCTGTTGCAGTTGGAGTTCACAATGAAACTTCCATGCCATGTCAGACAGCTTGCCGTTATGGCCTTTCTGTTGGTTAAGAGGAAAGTGGCCTGTGTGTGGAGCAGCATCCGAGCCCCTACGATTAAAACATGGCTGTCGGACCTACTGTAATGAGCAGTTGGAAACACATTATTCTACAGACTCCCTGGCCGGCAAGCCTAAGGTTATCTGGGCCTCAGCATATGGGCTTCGCTCTAAACATACCTAATGAATCCCATTTTACCCACTATGATACCACAAGGTTTACGTCTCCAGGATGTTGAGGGTACGACAGTGTAACGGCGTTGATGTCAATATAAATAATTCTGGTATTTCTTTGAGTGTATTGTGTGGCGGGCTGTTGGAGCTTTGATTACAGCTGTGTGTCTGGCACAGCTCTTTCACTTTTCTTGTGAGCGATGGCCGGGCATTGTATTTCCCTGCTTACCTATTGTTATTCGCCATTACTAGGACACTTGCCGTGTGTTGTTTCCGGAAACATTGCTCTTTATGTAAGTTTGACTTGCGTACCTATTCTACAGATTGAATTCTGTTTTTATATACCAATACCTAATACAAACTTAAAGGATGCCATCGAGCGGTACATTGTGCTGTTAGCCCTCTGCATACATGACCACATGTTTGACTGCACAACTGTAAGATTCAGTGTTTGATCTTTCACTGAAGGAGTAGTTCTACTTTTAGACAGTTTACCACCAAGGTAAGTAAGATAATTTAGACATATCCTTCCAATTGCTTGTTATTTGTTGGAAAGAAACTGCTAACAACAAATCTATGATTTGCACTTGTGACTGACACATATTCCAGTCAGGAGATAAACTACCCAGAAAAATTTTATTTGGTGAAAGAGGGGCTGATGTTTGAAAAATAGTGTTGATCTGAGTCCAAACTTGAGTACTGATGGACATTAAAAAAGTAAATGTTTTAAGTCTGCATGCTCAAGGGAGCACATCCAACAGATGTCAGGAATTTCACCATGCATGTTGTGTAGGGTCATTGGTGTTAATAAGAGCCTATTATAAATGAAGAAAAGAGTTTGTGTGGTGTAAGCTGCTCTAGAGGATTTCCTAATTTTTGTCCAAATCTTATTCCATAGGGTAAAGGGCCAGTTTGTGTCAAGATCAGCTTCCCAAGAAAGTTCTATGCTTGTTGTGTCTCTATTGGTGGAGGAATGTGTCAAGTAGGAGTAGGTTCTGAAGGCTTTAGGATTTTTGCGAGGATAGTTATACCATGTAGATTCGTTCGGAGAGGAGAGGGGGGGGTCAGAGATTGAAAATGAGAATGTGCTTCTAGTATTGCAGTTCTCAATATTGAAAACTTGTATTGAAAAGTGGGGGGAAGTTGGAAGAGAGAACTTGCCGCTGAAAATGTGAGTAAAGTGTCATGATTAAATAGTTGGTGTTGGCTTATTCCTCCAAGCTTTCCGGTAAATAGGTTTATTTTTAATGAGTTTGAATTTATTGTGCCAAATGGAGGCGAAAAAGGTGTTTGGATCACTTGGAATAGGCGTGAAGAGTAGTGTTTAATAGCTTACATGAGTATTTGATAACTGGTGTAGATATCGTTTGTGGTTTACGAGTGAAAAAATAATATTCTTGAAATGAGAAGTGTGAAAGAAATGATTTCTCAAGGTCCACCCACAGCTGGTAGTCTAATGAAGGATCAGAAACCCACAAAGATCATTGTCTTAATAGGACTGCTTTATGATTTTTGGGGAAGTCGGGGAAATTTACACCTCCTTCGTATTTTGGGCGTGACAATTTTAGTAGCGATATTCTAGATTTTTTCCTATTCCATAAGAAGGATGAAATAATAGAGGTAATCTTGTGGAATGATTTAGGTGGTATAGATACTGGTATTTTGGATATGATGTAAAGTATGATAGGGGCCAACATCATTTTGATTGTGTCTACGCGACCCCACCGGAACAGGTAAAGGGGATGCCATTGTGTTGTAAGTGCAGTTAATTTATCTAAACATCTGTCAAAATTCAAGGACATTTATGTTTAGATACATGGGGTAAACCATAAGCCAAGGTATTTGATATACTGGGGGATCCATGTAAAATTGGAGAAGGAAAGGTCTTCTTTAAAAGTGTATTTGGTCAGAGGCAGTATTTTGCATTTCTCGTCGTTTAGTTTATAACCAGATACCTTCTTATAAGAATCAACCTCTGTAAAAAGAAATGCTGGAAAGTGTGGAATGTGGTTGAGACAGGAACAGTAATAAATTGTCAGCATAAGTTGCTAGTTTGAACGGTTGAGTATTAAATGTATATCCTGTTATATCTTGGTTTTGTCGTATTCTGGACAAGAAAGGTCATCAGATTCTTAAGGGTCCAAGTTTAGTAGGTGGTCTGTAGATTTTTGGATGGTTGAAAGATAATGAGATTCGTCTGTATCTGAAGGAGCATTCTCTGGTGTGAATATTGTTTTGTAGAATTGTAAAAACTCATGTAGAATTTCGTAGTCCTAATGTTTTGATGGTTGAGTTGCATCAATAATGGTTCAATTTGAAGTTTGATCTTTTTAATCTTGAGGTAATTGGCTAATATCTTGCCTGTTTTGTGTTGGCCAGCATACCATTTTGCAATGGTTTTCAGTAGATATAGAGAGGCATTCTCTGTAGAATCCTTATTAAACTGAATCTTAGCATTTATAAGTTATAATAAACATTCCTTCAATTTAGATGTGTAGAAGGAGTGCTCCAGTCTCTTTATCCTATCTAGAAGTTCTGCATTGAGTATTGGAGAATTTTCGCTGAAACATATCTGATGATGAAATCTCCGGCAGCAGCTTTAAAAGAAAGAAGAGTTAAAATTATGATCTAGAAGCAAGGAGTTGTTAAATCATCACTTTTGGAAAGTGACGGTTTAGGTAAAATATCCAGTTGAATCCAAACAGGAGCATGATCTGATATAAGAATGGGGCCTATATCAGCTGTGCGTAAACATTGAGAGACATTATGGGAGATGAATATATGATCAATTCTGGATTGAGTCTGGTGGGGAGGGGACAAATAAGTGTACTCTTGTGAGCCGGGATTGCACAGCCTCCAAGCTCCCATAAGGTTCCTTTGCTTTATGGCTTGCAGAAAACCTTTATGTGTTTTATTTGAGGTGAAATAAACCTTGGACTTCCAATCTAGAAAGGGGTCAACCACCTGATTGCAATAACCCGCAAATATGAAGTTCTCTGATGGGTATTTCATAAGTAATTGGGAGATCTGGGACCAAAAGGTAGCATCACCGTTAGTAGGAGCATATACATGAAACAAAGAGACTGGAGTCCCCCCGATCAGTAAATTAGTGAACAACCATCTGCCATCATCATTTGATTCCTGAGATGTAAGCTTAACATTTAATTCCTTATGACATAAGTTTATTACACCGTTTCTCTTGCCATCGCCAGGTGAGTAGAACACTTCACCTACCCAATTCCTTTTAATTTTTAGTGACTCAGTTTATGTAAGGTGAGATTCTTGCAACAAATATCTAGCTTCGATAAATATTATATTATTATTATTACAATTGCTTATAGAGCGCAGCTGACACCCTACGGGTAACCTGGCGCTATGTTAAGATGTAAACTGAAAGTGGAAAGCACTATGGCCCCTGCCAGGCGGAATTAGCAGAGAACTAGAGAGCAGGCCCGGGGATAGAGCCAGGTTTTTATCCTTTTTCTGAACTGCAGAATGTTATCTGTCTGTCGAATATCCAGTGGAAGTTTATTCCAGAGGCGGGGGGGTTGCCGTACAGAAAGCCCGACCTCCTGATTTAGCTTTCTTAACTCTATGCACACTCACCAGATTTGCTGAAGACTTACGAAGCAACCGAGGGGGAGCATACCAAGTACGTTTTTACTGCAGGGACTTAGGTCCGTATCCATGTAGAGCCTTGAACAAAATGCATAGAGCCTTAAATTGTATTCTCTGCAAAACTGGCAGCCAATGTAGATCAGAGAGTGCCAGATAGGCAGAGGAACGACGAGATCGTCCCAGTGCTATCTTTGCGGCCATGGTCTGTATTCTCTGCAATCAGATACCGCGGGGACTCCAAAAGCAGAGCATTGTAGTAGTCCAGTCTGCCGAGGATAGTACTCCGGACTATCAGTGTCCTGGCCTCCAGTGAAAACATTGGAAAGATTTTTCTAAAAGCTCTAATCAGCCCGAAACAACTCCCAACTGTCTTGTTGACAAATTTCTCTAATGTCAATTTGTTATCAAACATGACTCCCAGATTACGCACAGCGTTACTGGGAGCCAATGGGGCACCAGCAGCAGTTGGCCAGAAGTCAGATGGAAGTGTAGGGGGAATTATTCCTGCTGCGCAGTATAAGATCTCGGTTTTCTCACAATTAAATTTAAGAGAATTCTCCCTGAGCCAAGTCGCTATGTCCTGCAGACAAGCATGAAAATCTATTAGCGAGACTGATTGATCACCTTCTAAGGACAGTATAAACTGGATGTCGTCTGCATAGTTTACTAATTTGAGATTATGAGATCTTATAATTGCAGGTAGGGGACTCATGTAAACATTAAAAAGGATAGGGCTTATTGCCGATCCCAGTGGGACACCATGCAGTATATTAGAGAGCGAAAAGGAGGAAGGGCTATTGCTTGTTGTCTGTTGGATAGATAAGAAGAAAACCACTTAAGAGCGGTGCCCGTCACTCCCACCTCTTCAAGCCTGGACAAAAGAATCCCATGGTTTACCGTATCGAATGCGGCAGACAGGTCGAGAAGAACCAATATGGCCGACTGTCCCCTGTCTGCTCGCATTCGCTTATCATCCATAAAGGTCACAAGAGCACTCTCTGTCCCATGGCCAGGGCGAAAACCAAATTGTACCCTATCCAAGATGTCATTTCTTTCTAGAAACTGGGAGAGTGTTTTACTAACCACTCGTTCCAGAATTTTTATTGGATAGGGTAGTAGGGAGATCGGTCTATAGTTCTTCAGACACGCTGGGTCGAGTGAGCTTTTTTCAACAGGGATGTCATAAAACCCTTTGTCTCTCGATGGCGGAATGTAAGCCTCTGACATTCCAAGTAACGATTTTTAAAGACATAAGATGCTCATACAAAGAAAACTATTGAATACGCTAGCAATGATAAATGACTAGATAAGCATAAACCATAATGTAAGCAAGAGTATAATAACATTGAGAATCAAGAAAAGTAAAAAGTAGAAAAAGATAGTGTGGAGAAATGATTCGAAGAAAAGAAACAAGTTGGCTTCAGAAGAGAAGAGGATTGATGCAATGTTTAACAGAAGAAGGTAAAACATACCTACAGAAATGTCACAACTCAAAGGGGTGGGGCGGTGAGGCCACATGGAATAGATGAGACTTCCGGACTCCATGAGAGAAGGCGGGAGGGACCGTAGCACAGACGACATGAAAAAGGGGAGGTCGTACAACGAGGAGATGAGGTAGAGAAAAAAGATTAGTATCAACTAATAACACACGTTAAGCAGAAACAATGTCTAGAGTCTTATATAAGAAATAATCAGAAAGATATCTGGTATCTGCTAATTTACTTTACTCCCTCATCTGATGTAAGGTGCCATGACTCTTCCTCTGCCTTCCTCACTGCTGTTTCAAGGAACATAGTGCTCAGTGTCTTATCTTCACAGCGGTGTGTGGAGCCTTTCTGTGGATTGCATTTTATTCTTCCTCTTTATTATTTGCCTGCCAGCCTCATCCACGCTGACAGGCACAGCTTTCACTAGGGTTTTCATCTTCCTTGTTCATCCTGTGCTGGACGTGAAGTCTATATGGGTATTTTTCGCCGGTTCGCTGACTGGCACAGCTCTTATCTTGGGTCTTTATTTCTTTTATTTTGCTCAGCTGCCATCCTGTTATTCACTCCACCGGTGACGCGCACACCATTTTGCGTGTCTAAAGTTCTTCAGTGACACGCTCACTTTATCTCCACATCTCTTTCTACCTGTGTGCCACTTCTTCCACAGTCATACATACACTCTTGCTCCTCCCTTATTCTAACTTTACTCCAGTGATACGCACACTTCATTATATTTTGCGTGTCATCTCCTGGGTCTCTCCCCTCATATCTGCTACAACCATTTGCGGTGACACGCACACCTACCCTGTATGTACAAATTATTATACATTGCATCGTACATCGTCTCTTTCAGCTTCTTTAATTAGAACTTTCCAGTTCACCCCTGCTGTCGTATTTTGTCCTCCCTGGGGTTCCCTCTCGGTGTTTGAGTTCCCAAAATGGCGGCTGCTAACATGACCCAGCCCCCGCTGGGGAACCCAACCTTCCTTGGAAAGAATGGGTCAAGATCTTTGAGTCGTACTTGATTGCCATTGGGGGGGAAAAATTCAGTGCTTTAAGAAGACAACACATTCTCCTTCACAATCTGGGTACCCATGGGAGGAAAGTCTTTGATACCCTACCAGAACCTGACCTAGAAGGAGATGAAAATGCTTACGAATCAGCTTTAATAAAATTGGAAATTCACTTTGGAGACAAAGTCAACATTGTGCTGGAACGCCACAAGTTCTTCTGTAGGGTCCAAGGTAAACATGAAAGCATCTCCAGCTATGTAGCTGTGCTGAGAGCCCTAAGTGAGCTATGCCAATTCGGAGATCTCAACGACTCCCTTATTAGGGATCAGATGGTGAGGTGCACCAATAACAGTAGAATCCAAGAAAAATTGCTGCAAAAACAACCTAATTTACAAGAAGCAATCGAGTTGGCTAAATCTATTGAACATACCGCCCTCTGCATGAAAGAGATTAGACCTAATCCTGTGCTACCCGAACACTCCCACTCAGTCCAGAGCCAGGTGTCAGAAATTGTTGAATCAGAGAATGATGACACTATCAAGGAAAACAATATTTGCAAAATTAAAAATGCTAAAACTCCCAGCTCTACTCGTGACAACAACCCTAACAGACTTAAATGTTACCGGTGTGGTAGTAGCAACCACCTTGCCAACAATCCCAATTGCCAAGCCATATCAGCTATCTGCAAGAAATGCAATAAGAAAGGCCATCTTGCTAGAGTTTGTCACACTAAACAAGTCAGTACGGCGGTCACTCCTGAGCATAAAATTCAGTCAGTGAAGAAGATTGTCTTCCAAGTCCGCGACTCCAGCACCGTCAATCAAATAAACTACCCACAATGCGAAGTAGGGTTGAATGGCAAGAAAATCAACATGTTTGCGGATTCTTGTTCCCCTTTCACCTTTGTGAATATTACTGACTTTAAGAATATGAACCTCTGTAAAGAAAGTGAATTAACTAAACCTGACATCTCTCCGAGTAGCTACACCAGAGAATCAATCCCTTTGAAGGGCATGGTCAAAACCCACATTTCATTCAAAGACCGTGTCACCCTTGGTAAAGTCTACATAGTTGAGGAAGGGTCCAATCTCCTTGGTTGGCAACACCAAAAAGAGTTAGGCATAAAACTGGACCCTAACAACCCAGAGCAAGTTCTCACCATTGATTTTTCCGCCCAGGCTAAAATAAAACTGGACCCTAACAACCCAGAGCAAGTTCTCACCATTGATTTTTCCGCCCAGGCTAAAACCTTCGTCAAAGAGTTCCCTGAGGTTTTCACTTCTGATCTAGGACTCCTTAAGAATTTCCAACATAAAATAAAATTGAAACCCAATGCCAAACCTATCGCACACCAAACGAGGGCCATACCTCACCTTATGTGGGAACCCCTTAAAACGGAACTGGCCAGACTACAGTCCCTTGGTGTTATACAACCAGTGGATTGCACCGCATGGGTCGCACCCGTGGTCATTGCCAAGAAAGCCCACGGGAATGACATTAGATTATGTATTGACCTCAGAGACCTTAATGATAACATCATCATTGAAAGACACCCACTTCCACGCATCCACGAGGTTTTAAGTACCATGGGGGAGGCCACCTGCTTTAGTGTACTAGACCTTTCAAGCGCCTACCACCAGGTAGAATTACACCCCGACTCCAGAGAATTAACGGCTTTTACCACTCCACTGGGGTCATACATGTTCCTCAGAATGCCGTTTGGACTCGCTTCAGCGGCAGCGGTGTTTCAAAAAATAATGCAGCACATACTTGACGGGGTCCCCAAAACCATGTGCTTCCAAGACGATGTCTTGATCTACGGAGCAACTCCTGATGAACATGACTCCTCTCTCAGGACAGTCCTAGAGTGATTCAAAGAGGCGGGTCTTACCCTTAAAGAGGAAAAATGCCAAAATGGGGTGAGATCTGTTGATTACCTTGGGCACACCATATCCAGGGACGGATTTAAACCCAAATTAAGTCTCCTTGATGCTGTCGAAAAAGCTAATGCACCCACCACCAAGCAAGAATTATTATCCTTCCTGGGCCTTGCAGAATACATGGCCAAATATGTTAAGAACTTTTCTGATATTTCAAACGATCTTAGGGAGCTCACCAAAAACCATACTCCCTTCAAATGGCTAGAGGTGCACCAGGCAGCCTTTGACAATGTTAAAAGAAGCATTTTAAATGCCCCTCGCTTATGCACTTTTGACCCTTCTAGGAAAACGATTCTAACCACCGACGCCAGCAGTAAAGTCCTAGGAGCAACCCTCTCTCAAGTCATCGGTGGGAGAGAACGCATTGTCGTTTTCGCTTCCCGCACCCTCAACAATTCAGAAAGGAACTATTCCGTCGTAGAGGGGGAAGCCTTGGCCTGCTTTTGGGCAATTAAACATTTTAAATTCTACCTGTGGGGGATGAAGTTCACTGTTCGTACCGATCACAAGCCCCTTATTTACATGTTCAGTTCTAAAGGCTCAGCTAACAGTTCACCTAGGGTAGCTAGATGGGTATTGGGCCTGGAAAGCTTCGTTTTTAAAATTGAATATGTCGCGTGTGACCTCAACACCGCAGCTGACTTCCTTTCAAGGGCACCATTAGTTCTTTCAGAAAATTTTGAAACATATGAATTTCCCATTTTACTGGTCCACTCCTCCACAATAAAGCAGGATGAATGGTTGGAGTGCATGACCCAAGATGCCACACTTTCCTGTCTTAAAGAGTATAGTATTCAAGGTTGGCCAGCTTCGCGTAAAAGTGTCAGCCAAGACCTAGACAGATTCTGGGAAGTAAGACATGAGATCAACTTGAACAATGGTTACATATGGAGAAAAACCAAAATTATCCCCCCGGAAGGGTTGAAAGACAAGATAATAGACTTGGTTCATGAGGGCCACCTAGGGAGAAGCCCTACAAAAAATAGACTCAGAGAGCACTATTGGTTCCCCAACATGGACTCTATGGTTGAGACCAAAGTCAAGAACTGCACCATATGCGCCAACAGTGACAAAACTAAACAAACCCAGATGGGACCTCTTTCCCCAGTTTCCATTCCGGATAAACCATGGGAAAAACTGGCACTGGACATTATCGGGCCGATCAATAAGAGGGGTGTCACCAAAAGATTTGCGTTTGTTCTGACGGATTTTCACTCTCACTGGATAGTCATTAAAATGGTACACCAAACAACTACTGAATCCCTGATCAATTTTTTGCGAGACACTTTCACCACTGAAGGCATTCCGGCCACCCTAGTCACGGACAACGGTGTACAATTCACCTAGTCAGCCATGTCCAACTTCCTAACCAGCTTAGCCATAACCCACTTAAAAACAGCTCTCTACTGTCCTCGTGCAAACGGCTTAGTCGAAAGAGTTTACAGAATGGTAAAGGAGAACATACAGCTAGCTTGCATTAACAACCTACCTGTTGAACGCTCTATTCAAGATATGCTCTGGGCATACCACCCCCCCCCCCCACTTGGTCACTGGGATATCCCCTATATAACAGATTAAACAAGCTATTCAGGGCAAGTAATAGAAGTGTCGATAGTGTCCGTTCTACAGGTGCTGAGGAGGTTTTTCAGCTTGACAGGGTCTTCTTAAGTGGCTGTCTTGTTATTGTAGGTCACTTTGAATAGTCAAGGATGGAAGAGGCTGAAGTGTGCTCCCAATAGAACGAAGGTCCGGTCTCCTAGCCAGGAACTCTCTGCGTCTGTCAGCCGTATATTTTGCATAGTCCTGCGAGAAGATTAAGGGATTGCCCGACCACAATACTAGTTTGATGGATCTGACTGCTGCCAAAACCTTAAGAAGATGGGTGAATTCCAAGAAGTACATTATAACCCCTCTCGGTTTCCTCATATTGGAAGTCGCTGAGTGTGGAGGGCCGGTTCTATGGGCACGTTGAATGTTGAGAAAAGTACCCTCTAGTAAATTTAGAACTTTTGAAAGGAATGATTTAAAGAAGGCAGTGGAGTCTGAGCCTTCAGGAAAACCATATACGTAGAGGTTGTTCCTTCTGTTCCGGTTTTCTAGGCTCTCAACCTATTTCTGCAGGGATGAGATACGTGATTTGAGAGCATTTACTTTGATAGAGGTTGACCCTAAGGATTAATTTTTTTTTTCAGCTGTTGTAATCCTTTCTTCCATCAGTGCCCATCTTTCTGTAAGGGTTTTTAATTTAGAGTTGATCTCTTCTACAAATGGGCGTAGGGCTCGGATACAGTCAAAGTCTGTTTTGGAGGGGACGGAGGGTCTTTTTTCAGGTGTTTAGTAGGTGCTTTGTTAGAAGCAGAAGGAATATTAATGTTGGATGAGGAGGCACCTTTTAGACAAGGGAGTCACAGAATCATCCATGGCGAAGAGATGTATGAAGAAATTTGGTTGATTAATAAACTTGTGAGTAGAGGGCGTCAATTGAGTTTTTGTTTTTTTTAGTCTGCCCATAAGCATAGGCAGTAGTAAGCAGGTTGGAACACTTTTAGAGTAGATAAAACTTTATAGCAGTCTTGTATAACAGCCTGTTTAGATGATACTATATATCCTTAGAGAGCCTTAGGATATGGCTACAACATTTTCCAGAGTTTAGTTGGGAATAGAGATGAGTTGTGGTCACAGCACTATTTAATACCCCGTCTTTCCACCTCAAAGATTGTAGCGATTGAAGAAAAGTATTAGAAAGTATTAAGAATTAAGGCTACATTCCGCCCATTCATTAGGGAAAAATGTGTTAAAATGGGTTTTGTTCATGCCCCAGAACTACTTTCAGTTCTCTTCAGAGGATTCCTGACAGAAATGTCCGCGCGCTGCAAACTTTTTATTTAGCCGCGTGAATCCATAAAATGGTGGCCGGTGTGCTCAAAGAACCGGTCGCGATGAAGGGAGTCAGGTTGAATGTTTGTGGAGCTCTGGAGCATGAAAAACATACTTCCGCGTCGTCCCCATCGTCTGTAAAGCTTGCAGCCTGATTTTCCAAGGTCTGCAAGCATTGTAAGCGCCGTCCGTGACGCCGGTATCCGCGCCGTTCAGAGGAAAGTCACTTGGACGCCGCCATACTACTCGGGGGCTAGCCACTCCGGTTTCACAAACTTCTTATTAAATAAACAGTAATTTTTATTTTCCAGAATAAACTATCTTGAGCTGAACGGCCCAGCCAGGCAATGAACAGGAGCCTTAACACAGGGCAAGAGCCAGGTCGTATCCTTTGGGAAAGCCCTCTCATGCCCCTTGCCCACTGGTTGGCAGGAATGGCAACAAAAGAGAGCAACAGCCATGAGAAGAGCAGCTCATGGTGGTAGCCAATAGTGATCTAACGGGCCTGTGGTTTTAAAGCACCTACACTAGGCCCCTGCACCTTCAGTTCTGCTGTTGAGCTTGGTAGGTGCGCTGTCAATTTTGACACCATTGCACCTTTATGACGAGGAGAGAAGAGTAGCCAAACTGCACTGTACTGCAGGAAACTTGAGGTCTGGAGCAGGCTCATCCTCTGACGCCAAAACCCAAGAAGGGGGTGCAACTGAATTGGAGCTGCAGGCTCTAAGATTATAGGGACGTTTTAAGGCATTGGCAAAGAGTGCAGTTACCTAGGGCTCCACATTCCAAGTCCCCTGCAGCCCCCCTCCCTCACCCCCTACCGGCAAAGTAAATTTGTGTGTATTTCTGTATCTCACCTGTAACATATATTTTAATATTGTTAGGCAATAGCTCAGTTCTTAGCCGCCCATCTTGCTGCTAGCTACAGAGCAGCATTGGGACAACCAGGTGAAACAGACATCCATGGCAGTGACAAGGCAGTCCGTGAAAGTCCAGCGGCACTGCCATTGAGATGGAGAGAGCGGCAGCTGGGGTGCATGGTCAGGATGGCTACTGAATCATGTCCTAGGAGGCAACTGACTTGCAACATTGGGTCCAAGAGAGAAGTCAGGCAGCGCCTGGTGACCTGAGCAACAATGAGCATTAGGAGAGGATGGAAGAACAGAGACAAGCAAAGAAAAGCACAATGGCATCCAGCATCGAAAGCCATGGCAAAGACCAGTGGCGACTGGTGACGTTTGAAAATGGTAGGGCGTAAAATGTGTTGCAGAGCACACCACGCCAAGCGACCTAAGGGGGTAAACATTTTGCAGTACAAGAAAATGCAGGTGTACAGTTCCAAGCAGCAAAATGTACATCTGGAGAACAGTTAATCTGGGGCATACCATGATCATTGATGGTAAGCTCAATTATGCACTGATGGTAAAGGGTCCTGGGAGCTCTGCAACAGTGCAACTTTTTTGGGAAAAAATATATACAGTTCCCTTTCCTTCCCCATCAGTCTGCACTTTACTTATTGGTATATATTCACTATTTAAAAATTATTAATTCTGCCTACAGTAGGCCATTCATGTTTTTTTGGGGTGGGGATGGTACGAAGGGGCTAAAAATAGCCAACATTTCTTAACTGATCAGCAGATTACAAGAAAACTGCTAATCCAGACCCCTAAATTACACCTATATCTCAGTCATAAAAAATCTACCCACACTGCATCTGTGTATAATTGAGCTTACCATCAATGATTATGGTATGCCCCAGATTAACTGTTGTCCAGATGCACATTTTGCTGCTTGGAACTATACACCTGCATTTTCTTGTACTGCAAAATGTTTCCCCCCTTAGGTCGCTTGCTGTGGTGTGCTCTGCCACACATTTTACGCCCTACCATTTTCAAACGTCACCAGCCGCCACTTCTACATCATTAATCAAAGACGACGATGTCACATACAGATGTAGCAATGAAGAATACTTGTCTTCCTCATTTAACCAGGCCAGCAGCAGATGTGAGTTTTTTGGGTTCGGGGATTATTGTGTTGTAACTGACCCTTACCGAAACCAAACTGACTTCACCACTATGTCATTTCAGTCTGAATCTGACTGCGGCTTCTCCGTTCTTTCTCCCCCTCCCCCACTACACTTAACCTGCGTGTGTCGTCTCTGACCCTCATTGTGCGCTGCACACAAGGTTGCCATTGACACCTACTTAAGCTTGGAAATCAAGTGTTTGGCTGCAGTCGTGTTATATACTGGTTGTCCCTGACTGAGTGTCGTCCTCGGCTCCGCTGGCAGTCATGGCGGCATGACGGGCGAGTGAGGGTAGATGGGGTGGAAATGCTAATGGGGTCGTCCCGGGGGGGACGTTTGTTTAATTAACAAAATACATAAAATAAAACTACTTACCGTCCTGCGCTGCTGCCATCTCAGCTTCTGGATGGGTCCACCGTCCGACTCCAGACTCCCGCCATCCTGCCTTTTCCAAATTGATTTCCTGCTTCGTCGTAATCAGCCAGGAAAGGCAGCCTCCCTCCCTTCCCTCCGCCAATCACATCGCTGAGGCGCAACGGAGCGCGCCCCACCAGGGCCCTTTTCTCTATGTAGGCTATGTAGGCTACTGCATGCAGCAGCCTACATAGAGAAAAAAAAGGGAGAGTGGGCGGACTGTTTGGTCAGCCCCAGGGCTGACCAAACAGTCAGTACGCACAACAGTGGGCAAGCCACTCCCCCCTGCCCTCGAAGGACCGCCCACCCCGGCACTTCTGCTTTCTCGCCGCGTGAGAAGGCAGAGACATAAAATGGTAGTTATTACCATTTATGTTTCTGCCTTCTCACACTGTGTGAAAGCAGTGGGGCAACACCCCCACGCCCCAATGGGGGAGCCGCCACTGGCAAAGACCAGGCAGGCAAATGCCTGAGATACAGAAGACCCAGGTCCATCTTCTGAAGCCTCATCGGTGGGCTCAAACAGCGTATTGCTTCAATCCTCAGTGGTACACATGGTTAGCATAGCAGCATGATTGGACAAGGATGTATGTGGGCGGTAAATATCATTTAGACAGCATCATAAGATGAGAGCAGAAGCATCAACACCATGAGTGCATTCAGTGAGTTCAAACATACAGCAGGGGCTGTTGAGGTTGAGTGGCCCACAGACTTATGCAACAATGCGAAAATGCACTAGACTGAAGTTGGGTCCATCCCACCTGCACGTAACACCAGAAAATGGAAGGGCAGAGGAAGATAAGGATGACACTGCAACAAGGCAGTGCTCTGGTGCAGCCAGCAGTAATGGTCCTACCTCCCAAAAGAGGAACAAAAGTGAGGGTGCCTAGCAGCAGGCAGAAGACATGGCACACCTTACCCTCCGTGGACAAACATGCAAGCGACCTGCACACCAAGCAATAAAGGGGCAAAAGGGAAAACTAAGGCGATCGGCTAAACCATATGGCAAATTGTAGGTGGGTTAGGCCTCAAAATCAGGGCAATGCCCCTTTCACAAGCCAAGGTTTTGGGCCCAGGTTAGGGCCATACACTGCTAGCGCTCATTCAATGGCTTTGTCTTAAATGCACTCCAGGGTGAGTAGTGGCAGCCACATGCCGCCTCCATCAATGTGACCACAAGAAACCCAGCAGCATGATCTACCTTTGGCATGAGCATGCAGTGCAAAGAGTTAATCCTATAGTGTCATGGACAGGTCAAGGGACAGCAGCAGACAATGGGTTCATGAATTGAGGAGCAACATCAGGCTAAACCTGTGCAAGCCTCTGATGGTGCCAAGAACAATAGGTTTGGCAAGTATGATCCCAGATTACACAGGCATTTTCACCTTTTTAGAAATGCATCATACTGTTTTGGACTTGTTGGTGCAGGACAAGTATGATGGAAAAAAAGAGGGAGAAAACAAGAGTGAGGAAGGAGAGGAACATAGATGACTATCTCAATGCCTTTCAAGTCCTTGCATGCATATTTGTTGAGAAATTCCCATTCAGTGTGCAAGCAGCCTCTGATTCTAAAAGGCCAAGATTCATGATGCTTAAAGGATGTTTGGAAAGGGGAAAAATTGTTAAGTTACAATGAGGGCTTCAGGTTGAAGATGAAGATATGCCTAGTAATGGAGTGGGATCACGAAGACAACTGGGGGTACACACACAAGATGATGTTAACAAGGAAATGGGATCTTAAAATCCAAGATGTCCTTTCGTCGAAATCCTATTAAAGAGAGGCCAGACAAATGGACAAAACCTATTAAGGGAACAGAGGGCAAATGGGCACAAATTGTATGTGCTGAAAGTTCGAGAAAGGAGATTACGTCTGTGGAACAGCTTGTAAATTCGGGTGTGTGATTGAGAGCATGCCGTTAACGAGTGCAAGGGCCCCATGTGATAGCCGAAAAAAAGTACGCCATCAACGCTTCGAATGTCCTGGCAATAATTGCCCGATATGATGACAGAAGTGGTCAGATATTAGACCATATCTGGAACACCTACAAGAGAACAAGAAACATGAGGTAAATGCTATTCTGCAGGAAGGGAAACAGATGTCAGCAATAAATGGCACTGCGATGGACATTGCCTTTCCTAGTTTAAGGCAACTTGTGCAGTTGCAGTGTTGTAAAGGCAAAGCTAGCTGTATTCTACTTTGTTCAGACTGGAAGTACAGAGCAAGATAGTAGACATGCTGTATAATGGAGAAGCCTTGTTTGAAAGTCATGCAAATGAGGCACTCCAGTACATCAGACACTAAGACGGTAAAATCCCTGGGTGTCTACAGCAATGTCTCTAGTCCTTTCAAGGAGTACAAGGTAGAGGAGTGTACTCTTACAGAGGAGGCTGCCATTATTAATATCAGGAATATGCTGCCCCTCAACAACCATACTGCCAAACCTACTAGCCACCTTCTATGTCCTACCTTAAACAAGCCTACCCGTGAAAGGACTGAAAACAAATCTCGGTGATATGAAGGATCTAGAAGGCAGTGACAAATTGGCAACAGCCATGAAACTATTGAATGCTCCAGTAGGTTGAAAGAGTCTATTTTTTTACCACCATTGTGCTAGCAGAACATTACACCACTGGGTGTTGGATCTTATACGATATGGTCACACTCTAGATTTTATCCAGAAGTCTGTGATGACACCACAATGCAAGATGCCCTATTGACATCTTCCTCTTTTACAGAATGAAGTAATCATCCTGTTACAAAAAAGGGTCCTTGAGCTTTTTCTTAATCAGGAAAAAATCGGGAGATTGGAGACAGATATTGAATCTTGGTAATCTTAATAAGTATCTGAAAAAGCAAACATTCTGCCTGGTTACCTTACAGGAAGTTCTACAATTTCAAAAGCAAGGATTATGCAACATCCTTAGCTCTTCAGGAAGCATACTTTTCATATATCTATTCACCCTGCTCATTGAAAGTTCTTAAGATTTACAAGTGGTCGATAACCATTTTCAATTAAACGTCCTTCCCTTTTGTCTCGTATATTCCCCAAGGATTTTCCCAAAGTGCATGGAACCAGTAGTGGCGCATCTCAGGAAACAGTCATCACGTTCTTCCCTATGTTGAGGACTGGCTGGTCAAGAGAAACATTCAAGTACGCAACAGAAACTTTGAGGGACGGTTTGCAGCTCTTTGACAAGTTAGTGCTCATAGTAAACCGAGAACTCTGGTGTCTCTGTGTCATTCTGGATATAGATGTAAACCAGGCTTTCCCATCGATGGAGAGAATAACACACCTCAATGCCTTAGCTGTACAGCTAAGAAAAGAGGAAAAAAAACAATTACTTTATACACATTTTTATTGATTTTGACAAAATAGAAGAATACACCAGCCATACAGCATAACGCCAGGAAAATCTAGGACTAAGAAAAGGAGTTAGCACCACCTGGTTTACAGACATTGAAGAAGACATAGGAATATGACATTGGGCATTCCCTTTATGACTAAACCACACCCCCCAACCATTTCCCCCTAACCATACAATATTTCTTGGGACCTCCACGTGCCTCATACATAACTTTCTCTTGTGTGGCGCACCAGTCCACCCCAGCCCTCCATCGTCCAACACTCGGAGGTTCAGAGAGCTTCCAGGAGGCTGCAATGTCTCTTTGGCAACCACCATTGCTGTAGTGAAAAACAACTTCTCGTTCCAAGAGCCATCCAACCCATCAGTGATGCCCAGGATCGTGTGCTTTGGGTCATGAGGGACCTCCCACCCTAAAACCTCGGTGAGTTCCTCCTCAGTGTCCCCCCAGAACCGCTCCAAGCGGGGGCATGCCCACGCCACATGGAGGAAGTTAGCAGGATCGTGGCCACATCTAGTACAAGTGGCGGTTGGGCTAAGCCCCGATCAGTGAAGGCGCATCGGGGTGAGATATGCAGCATGTAAATAATAGAGTTGCACCAAGCGTAGTTTAGCTGAAGCGGTGACCGTCCTAGGAGCCATAAGGGCGTCACGCCAATCCTGCTTATCCAAGGTGCCCTTTCAACCCTCCAACTGAGCCCGCAGTCGGTCCAGGGAAGTGGGGGTATTGTTCATCAGTGTGTGCTAAATGCGGGAGATGCCACCCTTACCCAGGTTCCCAGACATAATCTGAGCCTCAGGCGGGCTGTGTTCAGGAAGATGCGTACCTGTTGCAAGGTGTGTGTGGAGGGAGTGGCGCAGTTGCAAGTACCTATAGAATTGTGATTGATGCAAGTAATAGCTGTTTTGAAGGTCTCCGAAGGACCGCATGTGATCCCCCACCCACACATCGCCTAGTTGTGTAATGCCTAAAAGGTCCCAAGACCTGAAACCCTGCAACACGTTAAATTCTTTGAGCCAGGTCCCCTGCCACAAGGGTGTACATTGGGTCAGTGTGTGTGTCCATTTGGTATGCCGCAAGACAGCCCGCCAGGCCAGCAACACAGAGCGCGTCACCTCCGGTAAGCATGAAGGAATGGGGCCCCCGTACATCATGGCCTGAATCCTGGCGAGGCCCAATTCCCCGAACTCGAGCCTATTAGCTGGGTCTTGACCATCCCCCGTTGAACCAATCCTGTATGGAGAGAAGTTACGTGGCCAGATAATACAAGTAGAGATGGGTCATCCCCATCAAACAAGGGTATCCTACAGTCATTGAGTGCCAGTTGGGCCCACACTGGGGTGTTTTGGAGAAAGTAGAGGATGCGGGGGAGCACCATCATTTTGAATTGGGCGACCCTCCCAATGGGGTTCAGGGGCAATGATTGCCACTTCTGGAGGTCCGCCTTGGCCCGTTTCACCAGGGGAGCGACGTTAAGGGCCCAGCTGAGCTCAAGGAGCAAGGTCATTCATATCCCCAGATATTTGAAGGATTGACAGCGAAGAGGAATATTGGATTGCCAATCAAAACATTTGCGGGACAGGTGGAGGGGAACCAGAACCGACTATCAGGTTCAACCGGAGGCCGTAGGCCCGTTCAAAGGAGTGCAGAATGCGGAGACAATGGGGACCTGACCGGGTGGGATCTGCCAAGTAGATGAGGACATCTGCGTAGTGTGCAATTTTGTCTGGTTCGGTGCTGGGCCACTCCCAGTCCTGTACATGCTTGCACGACCGCATCATGGATGCCAAGGGCTACATCACCAAGGCGAAGAGCAGGGGGGAAAGGGGACAACCCTGTCTTGTTCCCCTGCAAACCGAGAAGGGCTCTGACAGAACCCCATTCACCAGGACACGAGCCCGAGGAAAAGCATAGAGAACCTTGACCATGGCACGAAAGCAGGTACCGAGTCCCATCTTGTCAAGGACATCCTCTAAAAAAAAAAAACAATCCACCGAATCAAAGGCCTTCTCAAAATCCACGAGAAGAATCGCAAGATACGGAGTGAGGAGATGTCGATGTGCCATGGCTGTTTGCAATCTATGGAGACAGTGCCTGGTGCCGCGTGAGGGCATAAACCCGCATTGGTCGGGATGGACCAATGTGGAAAAGTGGGGCTTGAGTCGCTGGGTGAGGATCGTGGCGGATAATTTAACTTCGGTATTAATGAGGGAGATAGGGCAGTAGTCTGCACATCGTGGCGAGGGTGGCTGTGACTTAGGAAGAACTACAATGGTGGCCATATCCGTCTCCTGCAGGAAGGAGCCCTTCTCAGCAGCCTCCTGGAACAGCCCCGCAGGAGGGGGGTGAGACTATCCCGATACTGCATGTAGTACTCATGAGGGAGGCTGTCTGGGCTCGGTGTCTTGCCGGAGGAAGCGAGGGCAACCGTGCCCTCTATCTCCTCACGTGTGATGGGGCGATCAAGATCTTCTTGACTAACGGGGTCCAAGCTGGGAAAGAGGCCGCCGCCAACCTCCAGCATGTCTGCGAGAGAAAGGGACGGAGATTTGGCCTCGTATAGTTGGCGGTAATAGGCGGCAAAGGCACGGGCCATCTCCTCTGGGGAACAGGACATCGAGCCATCCTGCGCCATGATCTCGGGAATTATGCGGTTCGCCGTAGGCTATGTGGCAAGGTGATGAAGGAGCGAGCCATTCTTGTCGACTCAACCATACACCCTGGCCACGGATCAACGCCAAGGGAGTTTGACCGCCCCCAGCGACAACTGTTAGATTTCTGACCAGAGCTGGGCAAGAAGTCTTGCAGCAGGGGCGTCTGGGTATTGAACGGAAGCACGCTTGAGGATCAGAACCTGCGGCTCCCGAGTGGTAATTTGATCTACTTAGGCTTTCCTCTGGAGCTTAAACTGGCCCTTGGCAACCCCCCCCCAATCGTGGCTTTGCCCGCCTCCCACAGAGCGCCCAGAGAGGAGACGGATTTGTCGTTGGAGAGAAAATATTGTCTGAGTTCCCATCCAACCACCATCCAAAACTCCTTGTCTTGGAGGAACCAGGCACTGAGTCTCCATGTTTGCCACATAGAGGCGGGGAGGGGGCCCATGCGAATCGTTACCGGTGAGTGGTCTGAGATACCGCGCGGGAGGATCAGGACATCCTGAATCGTGAGGAAATCTTGTTGATGGAACAAAAATGGCATCAGTGCGTGCCTGTTTGTGATGCGCCACCAAAGAGTGTGTAAATTGTTTAGAGTGTGGGTGCCATATACGCCATGCATCGCACAGACTCCAATGACTCTGACCAGGTCTTCAGCTGCTTCGCCTGTGTGATTCTACTAGGGGAAGGGGGACTGGTCGTATCAAGGTCAGGTGAGGAGAACGCATTAAAATCGCCCCCAAGGAAAGTGGGACCCAGAGGTAGGAACGCTAAGAGGTCAGCAGATTTGGCTAGTGTCGGCGGTAACATTGAGGGAGGAGAATAGAGCGACACAAGGTTGATGGGGCTACCGTTCAGTTTGCCACAGAGGGCCGCAAATGTGCCCTTGGCATCAAGGGTTGTCTGTACAATTACAAGGGGAAGAGAACGTTTCACCAGGATCGCCACCCCAAGGGATCCCCGAGTGAACCCTGAATGCCAAGTCCTATCGTATCCGTGGCGCGTTAGAAAGGGGCGGTGGTTATCCATCAAATGTGTTTCTTCTAACAGTAATATGTCCACCCCAAGGCATTGTGCATAGCGCAAGACAGTCATGCGCTTAAAACGGTCCAGGAGGCCGTTAACATTCCAAGACATGATGCACAGAGAAGTGCTTATTAGAGGTTTGTCCGGCACAGTGGCATGGCACGACAATAGAGTCCCAAGAGGAAGACACCCTCCATCAAGAAGGGGCACCTGAGGGCTAGTACAGTGCCCAGAGGGAACTCTGCGTATCCCGCCGGGTGCCAATCCGGGTGCCATGTGAGTGCTGGTGTGGCAGAACTAAGGAATAACGAAAACTAAACAAGAAACACTGGATAACCCCCACCCTACACTTCGGGAACGGAAGCATCTGTCGCCCTAACAATATACAATTGAAACAGGGCCAAACTAAAACGCTTGGGATTGGAGAAGCGTTGAGGACCCCTCCTCATGATAGGATTTACATAAACGAGTCCATCGGGAAGAAGAAAATAGTATGAGTCTAAACACAGTCTCCAGGCTGCGGAGCTAAGCCCGGCAGGCAGGGACGAGATCAGGCAGGGAAAATGGGCCGATACTGGATGTTGAGTGCCCTCAGTTTTTGTTTAACTTCGCCAAAGGATCGGCGTTGACCCTGGACCTCACGGGCATACAAGAGGGCGAAGTTAAAACTCAGGTTAAGAAAATGACCAGAGGGAAGGCAGCGGGCCCAGACGGGCTCCCAATAGAGCTATACTTGGTAGTCCTCGAAAAGGTTGTCCCTGCCCTAACAAAGGTTAGACCGTACCGAAATCATGGTCTGAAGCCACAGTCACACTGATTCTGAAGTCCAATAAAGACCCGTTAAAAATTGAGTCTTATAGACCCATTTCCATGTTAAACACGGATTATAACATTTTTGCGGGGGTCTTGGCAGCGAGAACAGCAAGAATTATTAAAACAATAGTACATTCGGATCAGAGGGGTTTTATTCCCGATAGACAGTTGAATGAATTAACTTTTCAAGCTATCGCGGCAATAGATGTGGCAACAGATAAGAAGCTTCCATTGACTTTAGTAGCCATTGATGCCGCTAATGCCTTTGATTTGGTGAACTGGTCATACTTATGGGAAGCTCTATCTGGGTTTGGTTTTCCCAATAACTTTGTTTCAGCCGTTGGGTCTCTCTATTTCTGCCCTCGGGCAAGAATTCTAGTCAATGGCGCCCTAACAGATTGGGTTACAATTGCTCGGGGCACCCGACAAGGGTGCCCCTTGTCACCCCTATTGTTCATTCTTTATATTGAACCTTTTGTTTGTCAGCTTAGGTCCGATTCATTAATCAAACCCTTTAAAATTGCAGATCTGGAGTTGAAATTTGCTTTATACGCAGATGATCTGCTTATGTTTACATCTAATCCAGCTGTAGCTATCTCCAGATTAATAGATCAGGTTGAATCATTTGGGAAAATCTCTGGATATAAAATAAACAAAGATAAGACCGAGATTATGGAATGGAACCAAGATGTTGGGACACAAGGGGCTAAGCCCCGAATGAGGTATCTGGGGATCCATCTAGCCCAGAAAATTGGAGATATATCTAAAGTCAATTTGTCCAGAGTCTCTAAGGTTGTTTGTGGTTTGCTTCAGCGGTGGTCAAGCCTCCCTCTAAATATTTTTTGAAGGGTTAACTTGATAAAAATGTTTGCCAAAAATAACTTTTTTATTTAGCTCAATTTCGCTATCATTTATGACACCAGATATTGCGAAACTGCAGGGAAAAATTGGCTCTTTTATTTGGAAAACTAAGTCCTCTAGAATCTCCTGCAAAAAGCTTAGGAGAAATCTAAACATGGGTGGGCTAGCTTTACCAGACCTACTCACGTACTGTCACTCATTTCATTTTAAAAACTTCAGAATATTGGCCAATAAGACGGATGCATCCTCACTAGGGTTATTGTTTCAGGCTCTATTGTATGACATCCCCCAGGGGCAAGAGTTTTTTCATTTTAAATTTGGAGACCCGAAGTTTTATGAAAAAGTCAGGCTTAAGATTCTGGGTGCTGCCTTGAAGAACTGGTTATACATTAGGAAAAGTTTTAAAATCTTCTGCTATACATCTCAGGCCCCAATTGGGACTCCCCTGGTACCCCTGACTGTCTTAAAGATCAACTCTCCCTGCCCTTAAAAATTGCAGGCATAACATCTTGAGCTGGGAGTCCCTCTCGGGCTTGACAGGAGAGACACTCACCAGATTTAAGTATTACCAGTTGTCAGGATGGTGGGCAACGAAATCCTGGGACCTTGAAGCATCAAACTCCAAATTTGATTCAGTCTCAGGGAGGGGTGAATGGAAACGGGAGGTCTCTTTTTGGTATTGGGCCCTTTTAGAAACCGGGGGAGTGACTGAATCCGAACTCCAAAAACTCTGGGGCAATGTCATTAGTTGTAATTCTAATGAAATCAAGGGCATCTGGGGGGACTCCTTCACTATGTTGCAGGCAGTTGTTAAACCTGCAGCACTTAAGAGAAATCATCTATATACTACACATAGGGTATATTTAACACCTAGAAAATTAGTTAAGGTAACAGGTCTAGAATATCATTGCCCTAGGTGTATGCACCCAGCTGCGGACGATCTCCATATGTTCTTGGATTGCCCGAAGATTTCTAATTATTGGATCGAGATACAGGAATTTTTGGAGGACGTGCTACATCAACAAGTGGAAATTACTCCAGGGACTATCTTCCTTGGCTTTACGATGGATTACGACCTTAAAGATTTAGTCTCTAAATATTTTTTTTTTGTCGTTATCCTGGAAAGGCGCAAGATATGCAGGGCCTGGAAAGACGTAAATGCTCCAACTTTTACGGAATGCCTGAAACATATAATTTTTACGAGTGAATCGGATATAGCCTGTGACAGTTCAAGCTAAAATAAGATCTGGGTGGCCCTAGTAGCATGGCGAAATAGGTAATGGTGGTCCTATGATTTTGCCCGGGCACTGTTGGTTCTTAGTCTCCATAGTAGCACTGGGTCCTGCTGGTAGTGCGAACTGGAGAGGACTAGGAAAACAGCATCAGCTTGTGGGATCTTCATCTCTCCCTTTCACTACGGGCCTCGGAGTCGGGGACTGGAACAGGTTGGCCGTCTGAGAGGGGAGATGTCTTGTCTCCCATCAAGAATGCTCTTCATGGTGTATGAGGACACAAAAAAAAAAGAAAAAAGGATGGCATCGCGATCCTTCAAATTGAGAATCCGCATTATGACTGGTCGGGGAGTTGCACCTGGCAGTGGTTTAGGGGCAAGGGATCTGTGGGCTCGCTCGATCGCGAACCATGGGGAGAGGGAGCCCTCCGGGACCCGTGATCGTAGCCACTTGGCCAGGAAGTCCACCGTGCGGCCCTGCTCCACTTCTTCCGGAAAGCCCACCAGGCGGAGGTTGTTGCGCCGGGACCTGTTTTCCGCATCCTCTGCTCTGCGATGTAACTCTTGGGTATGCGACTGGAGACTGGCCACCTGTCCCTTAAGTTGCTGGACGTCATCCTCTATAGTGAAGATTCGGGTTTCAGTCTCCTTGATCCAGTCTGTGGCATTTCGGAGGTCCTGCCTGATGAGGGTCATGTCCACTCGCACCTGCACGATCTTGCCTTCCACTGAGGTTTGCGAGGCATGGATGGCTTGTAGGATAGTGGATAAGTCTGCGGACGGTGGAGGCGCTTGTTCAGCGGGACCCCCAGTCGCCCCCACATCGGAGGTGGTGGAACGGTCCATATTAGTTTGGGTGGCAGGGGCCTTCGCCGACCTGGCAGGTCTGCCCATGATAGCACTCCTTGGAGCTGCAGATTCTCAGACTCCTCGGCGGTAACCCCCAAAACAGGGGGTGGTGGCCCCTTTCAGACAGGCCAAGGTCAAGTGGAGGAAGTAGCCTGAGCAAAGGAGAGGCACAATCAGATCCGCTGCTTCTCGACTCGGCCACTGAGTGCCAAGATGGGGTAGGAGCAGAGAAGCCAACAGCCGACCTCACCAATTTGGGTCACAGTTCCAGCGATTGATGGTTTAAGGGGGGGGCGGCTCTCGAACCCCAGTCCCAGCATGATGAACAGGGTACCCAGGTTACACAGGGCGGGGACCCCCGATGGAGGCCCTCGCTCGCAGCCGGGCGCCGCCTGATGTGTGCGGCCGAGAGCCCCTGATTTCGAAGTTGTGGCCACAGGTAGGTCGAAGTTGTGGTCACAGGCCGTGACAGTACAGCGTCAGGATATGAGGCGCGACCGGGAGGGGCCCCTCTTCGCACCGGGTCCAGCGCTTACTTCGGAGAAGTGACGGTAGGCCGGGGGGCCAGGCAAACGGTTGATAGGCCCAGCCACGGGCCTCCAATGCTCGATTTATGTGGCCGATGCCCTCCAGAGCCACCCCCAGCCCAGAGATTGTTGCGTGTCACGAAGCGTCCCCACGGATTGTCTGCAGGGCATGGGCGAGCCGATGCAGCTATTGCGCGGTCCAGAGAGGGGAAAGGGAAGATCCAATCTGGCCAAGTGGCGAGCAGAGCTGCTCGAAGCCGGCCCCCACATCAGCCGGCCTCCCACGCGCACGGGGTGCCCCCAGCAAATGTCCCCGTCCCCCCCCCCTTTCCGTCACCGGGATTCCCCCACCTGTAGGTCCACCGGTCCTCGGTCCCAGGGTCATCAGGCACATTGCGGAGGCGGCAGCTGCTGTCCTCTAGCCCCTGCTGCCTGATGCGACAGCCGTTGTCGCGGCCACGCCGCTGGGAGAGGTCGGGGCACAAACGGGAACCATGCCATGGGGTAGGCCACAAGAGAAACCAGGAGGTGGGAAGAGAGGGGCAGGTACCGCCGCAGGCCGGCAACCACCAGGGCAAGTCCTCAGCCGGAGGCCTCCTCCTCCGCCCAGATGTCCTGATACCAGGCCTCCTGGTGTTCACAGGCTGCGCTTCGCGCAGGGGGCGACAACCAGTCCTGCTTCAGGGATGATGTCATCTTGTGTGCCTTTGACCCCACATTGTTGCCTTTGTATGAGGATGTTTCCAGAGGAATTAGACGAGCAGTTGCTACAGAAGGTAGGTTGTTTCGATGACCTAATACAACTAACTTAGCACATGTAATGTACTCTAACCTGATGGCTTTAAGGTGAGAACACCACAGTTGGACTATCGTTTCTCCAGGAATAAGCCCAATTTGTAATGACAACGGATACCTAGCCAGAGCATTGGGACGCACACTACAAGTCAACTGCAAATAGTCTCTGATGGAAAGCTCGACTGCTCATCTGTCTTCGAGCTTAGAGTAATTGCTCATGGGAGGTGCTCTTTCCTCCAAAGAATAAGCAACTTATCGCTATTGATATGCATAGACAACACATCAAGTATATGCTATATCAACAAGTAAGAAGGAAAACAATCACTCCTATTGTCCAAGGAAGCTCGGAGCACACGTGATTGTGCAATACAACATCATATTCAGATGAAGCACAACATCATATTCAGATGAAGGTGGGGCATATGGCAGGTATGACAAACTCCTGGGCAGCAGGACAGCAAAGGAATGTCACGAGTGGGAACTAAACTAAACACAACTGGAAAATATATTTTGTCTAAGGGGCACACCAAAATTAGACCTGTTCGCTCCAACCAGAAATAAAAATACCAGTACTTTGACAGTATGCAGTTTCTACCTGGCTGGTGGGGGAATGTGTTTTCATAAATTGACCAGGGACTTATTCCTTTGCATTTCCTCCACTTCCCCTGATTCTCAAGTGTTATCAAAGATGAAGAGGGAACCATGCCATTTAACTCTAATAACACTGGAAGCCTAGGCAGTACAGATTTAGGTTCCGACGCTGACAACACCCAACTCATCCTTTCACTCACCGCCGACCTCACCACCACCAGAACCAACTTCCACAGATGTGTGATGCAGACTCATCCATGGCCTTCCCCGATGAACCCACATCACACCCCACCTCCGGCAAATCCACTGGCTCCCTGTATAGAAGAGATGCCAATTCACGCTGCTGACCCGCGCACAAAGGGCTCTACACAAGCAAGGACCCGCATTCATTAACCACCACCTGAACTTCCATCAAGAAGACTACGCTCCGCCTCCCTTTAACTTGCCCATACTCCCCGCATCTACGGAAGCATAAATGCAGAATGCTCCTTCTCCCACATCGCAGCAAAGACTTGGAACATCCTCAGTTACGTCTTCAGGACTGTAACCTCACTTCCGGAATGTCCCTCAAGACCTGGCTTTTAGAATACGCCTCTAGGACCTGTAAGTGACTGGATACCCTATTGGGTGATTAGCCGCTCTTTATAAAGCCTGATTGATTGAGATTCACAAACCCACCTATTCTGTCGGAAAAGCCTCGAAGTCAGTTAGAGACAAAGTCTAATCTGCTGTCTCGATGCAACAACCAGATTCTCAATCTAGTTCCATGCTCTCGGAAGTTGTCCACCTGGATCCTGAATATAATGAATTCCTTCAACTATACATTCTGAAGGACTCCAAGGATAAACTGCCCAGAGAAGTATCCACCAAACAAACAAAATGAACTGTTTTTACATCTGGTGTGAAGCACGCTTTGCACAATGTGTCTTTAGCTCTTTCAACATATATTACCATAACTTCTACATTTAACCCATTCAGTCATGGTCCATCTGACTGCCATTTCACATTTCAGAAGAACATTAAAGCAACCATTGCTTTGGACTAATAAACTAGTTAAGGAGTTCTTACGGTTCCCTTTAGAGTCTTTCTCCCAATAAAACACCATCCTCCGCTGAATGTGGTGCTATCCCAGTTGATGAGTAATATTTTCGAACCAATGTGTGGCCCATAAGTAAAATGTCTTTCCTTGTAGGTAGTTCTTCTTTTAGACCTAACATCAGCTGTAAGAGTCTGTGTATTCCAAGCCTTTAGATCAAAAAAACATTCCTGCAGTACTAATATGATAGTCATCTTAATCACAAATCTGCAAATTTTACCCAAGGTGTCATCTGATTTTGAAAACATTTTTCAAACCGTGGCACTCCAAACTTTGGACGTTAAAAGATGCTTAAAATGTTATATTGAACTAATAATTCAGGAAATCCAACCAACTGCCAATCATCCATGAAAAGGACAATCATCAAAACAAAGTGTTGCTCACTGTGTGTACTCAGCCTTAGAGTTCTGTCATAAAGAAGCTGGACATCCTCTCCAAGCAGGACTAAAAGTGCATTCAATAAGAAGTGTGTCTACATTTGTAGCCCTCTTCTCCTGTGTGTTTATTGTGGATATTTGCAGGGCAGCAGCCTGGAAAAACAGACCTACATTTACACAACTATACTGTCTAGCTTCAGCGGTACAGAAAGATGCAGTAGTAGGAAAATCAGTTCTATGCCATTTATTTTGATAAAGTAGGCTTTTTTATCTTTCGTTACCCTGCAGCCACTGAATTTAATTCAATTTGAGATTACTGCTTTCTATTCTGATTCAAGCATGTAAATCTATGAAAGAGTTATTATTGGAGAAGAAAAAAGTTACTTATTTGTAACGGACGTTCTCCAGTATTGGTATCTTTCATGGATACACAAATGGCACACCCTCCTCCCCAACTCGAGGACACATGCACTCTTGATTCATCCTAACACTTGTGCTTCCAAACCTGAACTATGGTGACCTGAGTGAGGAAGGGTGAAGAATGACTGTACTTTACTGTGATTGCCTGAGTTTCAAATATTTTATAATGATGTGAATAGGTTACTGCTGTGACTATGTTAAAGCTTTTCTGTGTGTGTTTAACATTATACAGCTTCACTATGTCTACCGTGGGACTCCTAGCTCGACAACAGGGATGATTTAAGCTTGTGGATCTATGAAAGATAACAATACTGCTGAACTTCAGTATCTGAAAGAGACTATTAGTTATAGACTCCTTACCTTAGATCACCCCCAGGCATCAGACTGGATCCGGAGAAAATTTTTCATATCAGTAGCCTTGCGCGTCGGTACGTAGCGTCCGTTGATGGTGTCGTGATCGCCAGGATGACATCACGGTATCTACTTAGACACCTCCCCTGCGCGCTGACGTCAGTTCTTTCTTTTTCCGCTCCAACCAGCGCAGATCCGGAGAGAGCCGTACCCTAGTCATTTTTTTAACTAATCAGTTTTTCGACTTTTTGTCGACTTCTTTTCGAGTCGTTTGACTCCTGGTGCCCAGGGATGTCACATCGGCGGACCGGCTTCAAGCTGTGTGGCTCCTGCCACAAGCTGATGTCGGTGACGGACCCACACCAAATGTGCCTCTGGTGTCTGGAGCGCAACCACAACCCGAAGTTGTTCTCCGACTGTCGGGCCATGTCCCCGAAGTCTTTGTGGGAGCGGTCCCGAAAGCTCCTGGAGGCCCGACAGTCAGCTCCGCGCCGCTCGAGGTCCCAGTCGAAAGGGAGGTCCCGGACCAGTCGCGGAGCCACTACCACCACTCCTCGTTGAAGTCTTTGGGTAAGTCGAAGCACAAGAAGAAGGTGAAGAAGCACCATTGCTCTTCGCCTTCTTCCGTCCGTCGCCTTCTTCCGTCCGTCGGCTGACGAAATGCGGGATGCAAATGGTCCTCTGTCCGCGGAGCCTGCAGGGTGGCTCCGGGTCTCCCCCCTTTCCCAGGAGCCGGAGCGATCCCTGCCCAACTTCGTACATTTTACAAAGCTCTCCACTCCATCTGTGGGCAACCCGACTCCGCCGGTGCGCCTTCGGGCCCCGCAGACTCGGTTGGGGGGGTACTAGGCTGTTGCCACCGGCTGCTCCGGTGCCCCCAAGGATCCAGGCCTGGATCTGGATCGGCACCGGTCAACCTGACGAGACCTACTCCAGGTCTGAATCCATTGATGACACTGCTGCCTCAGACGCCTGTTGTGTCCTCCGCCAGCGTCGACCCCGGCCTTCCCCTCAACGTAGATACAGAGCGTTGGCCGGCATTTTTGTGCCAATTTCTATCCTGGCGTTCCCTATTGCCCTGAGTGGGAGCCATAAGAGGGTGAGGAGGAGTGGGAGGGGTCTGTTCACTCTCTTGCACACCAACTTGAAGATCCAGACTGGAGTGAGGAGTTAGGTGATGCCAGTGGTCTGGATACCTCCCCAGACCTTGGTATGCTTTCTCCCCCTACCGTGGCTACGGAGTAGGGAGCCTCCTATGCTTTGGTGTTGCGTAGGACGGCTGAGGCCTTGGGCCTTTAGCTTCCTACGGTACCAGTCAGGACTAACCTCCTGACTGAGGTGCTTCAGCCAGTAGCAGCCTTTTCGGAGCCCCTCCTGTCATTCAACGAGGCCCTCACGGACATCCTCTGGGCCCTTGGTCCAAGCCCTGCACAGGGGCTCCTGTGGACAGGATGATAGCTCGACGCCACCGCCCGGCTCCTGGTGACCCTATTTTCCTCTCCCAACAGCCTACCCCTGACAGCTTGGTAGTCCGAGCCTGTACATCCAAAGGCTCGTTCCCTTCTGCTCCCCCAGATAGGGCATCCAAGAGGCTGGAACATCTTGGGAAGCTTAGGGCTGTGGTCGGTGAACACCGCATGTCTCTTGGGCCATTACACCCACTCCGTGTGGGATACTGTTGAGCAGGAGCTGCCACAGTGCCAGGAGGAGGTCCGGGCCAGACACTCCCGTGCGAAGGGCCGGACTGGGAACTGAAATCAGCCCTGGCAAAATTTGGCAGACCAGCCCCCGTCAAATTTGGCAGACCAGCCCCCGTCCAGCGCGTAGCGAGCGAGCCCGACCGCTATTAGGAGGGCTAGGGGGTGTTCTCCCCCCAAGAAAATTTTGAAAAACAACCGACCAAAATTGTGAATTTTACAGCACATTTTTCATTACATATTCAATTGTTATCAACTTTCAAACCACAGTAAATAGTAGATGATGACCTTCAAGAGCACCAGGTTACCCACCCAGTCATATGTACCCATAGACATTCTTTCAGAGAGCACCAAAAATAGGCACAAGTAGTAAATCAGAGAGAAGTAAAAGTGAGACCAGCCCCCACATGGTGTGTATCGAGCAAGCGCAGTGAGCAACCATTACTAGGGGGTACTATGGTGTACATGGACCTGCTCCTAAAGGGCAAAATGGATCCTTTATCAAGCTTATGAGTGAACAGGACGTCTTTCTCGTTATCTCCTCCAAGTTTCTCCCCCCAAATTTCCATTATTCCCCCCTTCCTTTCCCTCCTCTCCAGCATTTCCTGGCTTTAATTGGGTCACTGGGGGATTTCAACATATGACACTGGCCTTGTAGCCATAACATACAATTATCTCCTTTATCAGTACAATTTAGTGATCTTGTGCCATGGGAGGGGGGGGGGGGTGTCACAGTGGTGGACATTTAGTGTGGTATGGTAAATCTGGTCCCATTCTCAACAGATCAGTATTACAATTATTCAGAGATAGCAACGAGATTGTTGAGCAGGCAATGCAATGCAAACTGTAATGGGAATGTTTTGAAAAGTTAGGTAGAAACTTCAATGCGGAAGGCCGGTGTTATTTCTACGAGACTGCGTGATTTCTGCTACTGTACGGTACCTGTGCCAATCAATGCCTCTTAAGTGATGAATGTGATCTGGCCTCAGGCTCTCCTCCTTACTGCAGCATGATGTTCTATTTATATCATTTTGTAGTGGCAGGCCACATGAAGTGAATCAGTGTAAAATTGCTATAGATTTCGCATATTTGTGTGATTACATATTTGATTGCCGGCCTCAGCGAGGTAGCAGTACTTGCGAGATAAAGAACACAGCGCGGAAATAGAAGCCACTGTTTTGGGGGAGGTCGCAGATTATCTTGTTGAATCAATGCGCTGCTTCAGAATGTACAACCGCATAAAAAGCTGCACCGTATAGAAGTGCGCAATCCCGGCTACTTGGAGAAGTGTCCAATAGCAATTGGTTTTATCATGACAAAGAAGTAATACCTTTCCTGGAAAGGTATTACTTCTTTCCTCCCCTTCAACACTGAAGCGACCAATTTCGGCTTTAACTTGCTGGTATAGTCACGCCCTGCCAACCCCCCCACCCCCCCAAACCTCCCTCACTGCACCCACCAGCACGTCACCGCCTCCCTGAGTGTGTGTCTGTTTATGTGAGCCAGGGTCAGGAGGGAGAGTGTTGTTTGGCACATGGCTGCCAAGTGCTAACTCGCTAGCCAAGCGGAACTGATTGGGGCCGTTTCGGTTTCCTCACACAGCAAAAGAGCAGGCCCTAGCAGCAGGAGGCGACTTTCAAAAGAGACACTAGCACTGAACACGCAAGTGCGCATTTTACCAGCGCAAACTCCTTTCTTGTGAAATCCGGCCTGAAATCCGGAAAATTAAACAAAATATAGGTCATGATTCATGAAGCAACTGAGCCAGCGCATAGGGAACGCACCGAGGGCGACCTTCAACAGATGGAACTGATACAAGGGTACAAAGACCCATTAGAGCTCAAAAGTTACATTGAAGAAGATGGTAGCAGCGCTAAGCCCTTTACTCTATAACCTCACCATAAGATGTTAAATTACAATCCTATATCAGAATCGTGAATGATCCTGGAGCCCATAAGACACTTCTTGTAGGCTAGCTTCAAATTCTGTTCGCATTAGTTGGTGAAAACTTTATTAATAAGAACGTGCACGAGGGGCACACTTTGGAGTGCTTTAATAAAATGCCGCTCTCCTGAGAGATGTGATTTGTCTAGTACTGTTTTTATTTAATGTATCCCCATAATGGTAGCGAGAGGAGAATGTTGCTGCAAGGGTGTGGCCCTAAAATAAACACCATCTTTAAAGAAAAGCAGCTGCCACTTTTGACTTGCCTATGTCTGTGTTTCAATGCAATGCCCTCTTCTATGTTGAGGTCACTCGACGATATTGTCGATGCGATGCTGAAATTACTGAGATAAGTAAAGGCATGTAAATATTGTGCGCAGCTCATCATCTTGTCGCTGTGTGCCTTGAATACGAAGCACACTTCCTACAGCGAATACAAAATCAGGCACTGTGTTAGCAGCCGGTTAAGATGCGCTGTCTCTCAGCACACTACATCGGTTATTTAGCGTGAATACTGACTGCACAATCACAATGACATCTAGATACAAGAAAAATCCATGTGCACCACACAATAATTTGACACCGAATTGAAACATCTAACCTAATTCAGGAAACAATGCGGACTACACTACAACAACCACCCTGATGTAAGGATTGAACGCGGCGCCGACCAGGCTGACTGCCACGTGTTGGCAGTATGTTCTGTTAAACTCGGTAATCCACATGGCTCGGACTCCTTCCCAAAAAACAGACTTATCTTTCATGTTCAGGACAAAGCCTTTGTCCTGAACATGAGCTAAAAAAGGCCCCCCACGTTAGCCTAAGCGGCGCAAGTGCCAGAGCCCAGTGGCAACACCAGGCAGCGGCCAGTGGAAAACAAAACAAAAGGACTCAGTCGTGTTAAAAAAAAAAATTACATAAATAAACTCTAGAAAGCCCTGTTGTCTGCTTCAAATATATTTTTCAGCACAAGCCCCAAGTTGGGGCTTGTGCTGAAAAATATATTTTAAGCAGACTTGCTGACCCCAACCTTCGCCCCAGTTACAGCCCCCCAAGAGTCAAGCAGCACAACAGCGCCACCAATGGGAGCACAGTCACACATATCCACAGTGCTGCACTAGCATAGCCAGACTCTCGCAGGCACAGGCAGGCAGCCACCCACCCACCACCACCTCGCTCCGGCAGCAGTGGACTCCGCCGGTGGAAGGAGGAACCAAAGGGTTGCCTGCAAAAGGGGGGTGTAGGTAGCAGGCCCGGCTCCAAGAATTTTTGTTTGGGTGGGCCAAACGTACATTCGGGTGGGCCACTGCTGGCCCGATTTATCGCTTATATATCTAGCCAGGCCTGCTTCTGGGCCCTACTTTTATCTCTCCTTAGTCTTACAAGGTACAGTAAAACACACTCTTTCTAAATGTTATCACTCTAAAAAAGTGCTTTTCTTCCATATAATGTCCCTTTGATGGGAAGAGGAGGTTTCTAAGGTGGGAGTATCTAGCAAGTGACTCTACTCAGGCTCCCTCTGTGCGAGCCTTCAGGGAGAAACCCTCTTCATTACTACCTCCACCTGACCCATGACTGTGCAGCGCACTCCCTTACAGACTTGATTATCCACTTTTCTACCACCCCTCTCCATTGCATCTTATCTCACAGCTGACCTTGGGACCCAGCCCCATATCAGGCACCATCGGGCTCCACTTTCATTATTCCCAGTAAAAAACAAAAGTAAAATCACCTTCAAACTTGAAACATTGAATATAGCAGTAAATGTAATCAGCATGCATGTTAAAGTATGCTCAACAGTTGTACTAATCACCTGACTGTTAATTAAATATACACAAACAGAAAGGCCATGGCAGGGCCGGCTTTAGTGCTGGTACAAAAGTCTTTTTAACCTCTTTTTTGACCTCTTTCTCTGTAGATAACTTACCAACCGCCCTCCAACAGTGCTCTTCATCTCTCCGTAGTCACTCCCCCTCATGGCCTCTTCCTCACACCCTAACTACCACCCTCCACCAGTACCTCTCATCTCTCTGTAGCTCCCACACCCCATGACCTCCTCCTCAGGTTCCCTCACTGCTCCCTCCACCAGCGCCCCTCATCTGTCTGTAGTTCCCCCCACGCCCCACCCCATGACCTCCTCCTCGGCTTCCCTCGCTGCCACTCTCCACTAGTGCCCCTCAGCTCTCTGTAGTTCCCCCCCATCCCGTGACCACCTCCTCTGACTCCCTCACTGCCACCCGCACCCTTCATCTCCCAGTAGCTCCCCCTAACCCCATGACCTCTTCCTGGTATTCCCTCACTGCCACCCTCCACTAGTGCCCCTCATGTCTCCGTTGCCCCTCTCTCATATCCATTCCATTAGTTGTATTGCGCTACTCATATGAGTGTAGGGTAGGGTGTCACAGTACTTTACATAGCACACATTATACAGAGACAATAAATCGGTTTACACGAAATGTCACAAACTAATGAGGATTACAAGGTGTAGAAATCAATTCATCCATTCCGGTTGGTAATATATGTTATGGGGGTTTGGTCAGGGCCGGCTTTAGTGCTGGTGGCGCCTTGTGCGACAGTGTTTGTTGGCGCCCCCCCCCCCCCCCCCAAGACCACCTCCACCACGGATTCTCTCACTAGCACCCTTTAACAGTGACCAAGTCTCTATAACCACACTCTCTCAGATGCATTGAACTAGTTATATAGCGCCACTCATACCAGTGTAGGGTGTCCGAGCACTTTGCATCACACACACATTACACAGCGACAATCAATCATGCGTGTGTAAATCAGTGTATAGGAAATGTTACATGAGCCAAAGGACTAAAAGTGTAGGAGTCACATGTCATCCATACTGGTAGGCAGTATAGTTTAAGAGTGCTTTGTGTGGAGAAGCACAAACGCAGAGTCGAAAAAGAAACAGCATAGTTGGGAGTTTTCTTTAATAATAAGAATCGATTTCTAGCCAAATTATCCCTTTTTGCAACATTAATCAATGCTCTAATAATGTATACTTTGCAGTGTGTATGCAGTTCTAGGATGAAAGTTAATAGATCACTATTCTATATCAGGACTTTAAGTTATAAATTGCAAGTAACAAAAGGATGTCTCTTTTGAAAGCAGTAATCTGCTTATCTGTTTACATCATACGCACTCTGTAATCTACTTGGTACAGGTTCTTTGCAGCAGGCATGTTAACCCTCTACACTAACTTCACCGAAGTCAAAACCTCAACTATACAAAATGCTGATCTCTCTCCAGGAAGATAATTAATCACACAAGTTATCTTGACATTTATGTGAGGCCTGGTAATTGCCGGGGGTAAAGAAACGCTGCAGCAGGTGCTTCAAAAGCATAATAAACTTTAAAACACGGCGCCCCCAGGAAGCCAGCACCCGGTGCGGTGGCACCGCTCGCACCGCCCTAAAGCCGGCCCTGGGTTTGGCCGGGAGAAACACAAACTCAGGATTTAAAGAGTACTCCAGCGGTCAGGGATGGCTTTACTAATAAAAATGTATAACTGCCCAAACTCTTTTTAGTAACATTAGAATAATGAAAGAATGGAGAAGTTCTAACTACATCACAACACAAAAAAGCGAAGTTTGCATGCAGTTCTTTGATGACCGTTCATAGGTCACTGTCTTATGTTATGAATGATAGCAACTTCTGAACTGCAAGTAACACAAGGATATTTGTGACAAAGGCGTAACCTACTGAGCTATTCCCATACAATTCAGTTTATCTGCATTTAAAAACTACCAACAGACAAATGGTTGCTCTGCAGCAGCCAGCAGGAGGATCGTAAAGACAAGAACCGTCCTGGTAGGTAGTCCGGGGCCGCCCAGGGCGCTAGTGCGCTGCCGCTGTGCAGACCGGCCAGGCCGGGGGAAAGGCCTATACCCTTTGTTAATCCCGGGCCGGCCCCTCGGCCCGGCCCACAGAAGTGCCAATTTTGCATGTTTGCTGATAATAAATAATTGCACTGACTCACCTCTGTGTGCGGCGGGCGACGAGTCGATGACGGATGGACAGTCTCGGTACTAGAAATAAATTATGGGGTGCCCGCCCCTGCGTCCCTTCCCTGTCTTCTTAGTGGCTCAGCTGGCTGTTGTTCTGGAATGCTCCGTCTCTTCGGTCGGGGTCACGAGTCACGCGCATCTTTTGTTGGAACCCCAATGCGCATGTCACCACAAGGTGGGTGAACTGAGACCGCGCACACGCGGGGGCTGGCGCCGGCGGAGATTTCTGCGACTGCGCAATGCGCGCAAGCGCGACCCAACGACCCACCCCCCCAATATTAATGCAGGTGATTATGATGATTGCAGGCGAATGCGGCGGCGCTGCCTAGGCAGTGTAGAGAGCCTGAGAGTGTGAACAGTGATGTGTGCGATATAATTGTGCTTTCTGTCCCGCACCCACACGGAGAGAGTAGCGGCTGTAGCGAGTGTGTGTCTTATGTTATCCAATTTATTTTCTTACAAACGCCGTCATCGCGTCCGCGCGTTGGACCAAAAAATCGGCCCCAGGAATGAAACCGGCCCCCTACCAAAAAACCGGCCCCCACCCCTGGCAGCCTACCGGGGGATTGCCCGGTGCCCGACATTGCCAGTCCGGGCCTGCCCGTGCGGTTGCCCAAGGGAGAGATGCAGCAAGGTATGCCATTTGCTGTGGGCTGGACACCGCCAACTCACTAGGCAGGACTATTTCAACATCAGTAGCCCTGATACGCAATGCCTGGCTGAGGTCCACTGACTTTTTGGGTGATGTCCAATTCACACTTTTGGACATGCGCTTTGATGGCCGTCGCTTGTTTGGAGACAAAGCAAACCATGCTCTTGAGCGCTTCAAGGATTCTAGGGCTACGGCCAGGTTCTTGAGCCTCGCGACTACATCTCGCTCCATGCAGTCTGCCTTTTGCCCCTTTTGTGGCTACGGAAGGGGTGCCCCGCCACGTTCCTCCCAGAGCCACAGGCCGGCGCATGCTGCCCAGCCTCTGCGCGGCCAGGTACGTGGGGCTTAGCGTTGTGGGTCTGAGGGCCAGCGGGTGGGCTAGTCCACCAGTGCCCCCTCTGCAGCAGCGTCCAAACCCTCCTAGTCCTACCTCTCAGGGCCACCAGTTGCCAGTGGGCGGCAGGATCTGCCATCACCTCCCCTACTGCCAAACCATCAAGTCCAACAGGTAGGTTTTGTCGATAGTCTGAAGGAGCTACTCCATCCCCTTTGAGACTACCCCTCCATCCATGCCACCACAATTCCATTGAATGTTGGAGGATCACTTGGGCCTTCTCCGTCAGGAAGTTATGGCTCTCTTGGCCAAGGGAGCTATCCAGCGAGTTCCTGCCCCACAAGTAGGTTGTGGCTTAGGTTCTGTCTGCCCTCGCCCCTGGAGACTGGATGGTGGCGTTGGACTTGCAGGACGCTTAGTTTCATATCCTTGTCCTGCCTGCCCACCAGCGCTACCTACGGTTCACGGTAGGCCATGAGCATTTTCAGTTTAACATGCTCCTCTTTGGCCTTACCAGCGCCCCATGGTTGCTCACGAAAGTGATGGCAGTGGTCGCAGCTCATCTGCGTAGATCAGGGGTTCAAATCTCCCCCTATCTCGACGACTGGCTGTTTAAGGCAAGCTTGCTTTAGGCTGTCGTCTCCCAGCTCCAGACTACGCCGGACCTCCTGCATTCGCTGGGGTTCACGATCAGCGTGCTGAAGTCGCACCTGATTCCCTCTCAGAAGCTCCTCTTCATCAGAGCGGTTCTGAATACAGCGCAGTTTCGGGCTTATCCTCCCGAGCAGCGAGTACAGGATATTCCGGCTATGATTCCGATTTTTCAGCCTCTATCCCGGGTGAGAATGACCCTGAGGCTACTGGGCCTCATGGCCTTCTGCATCCTGCTGGTGACTCATGCCAGGTGGCACATGCTGGCTCTGCAGTGGGACCTGAAGTTCCAGTGGGCACAATATCAGGGGAGTCTTTCCGATTGCATCCAGATCTCGGAGGGCACTGTGCACCAACTGCAGTGGTGGCTATCGAACCGGGATTGGGTCTACGGCTGATCCCTCTCCCTGTCCCAACCAGAGTTCACGGTAGTGACAAATGCGTCACTCCTGAGATCGGGTGGCCACATGGGAGGGGGGTGATCAGAGGCCTCTGGTCTCCTGCGGAGTCAGAGCGCCACATCAAACTTCTGGAGCCCCGGGCGATTCGTCTTGCACTGAAAGCATTTCTTCCTTTTGTCAAGGGAAGAGTAGTGCAGGTGTTCACGGACAACACCACTGCCATGTGATGCTGCAATAAACAGGGCAGGGTGGGATCGTGGAACCTATGTGAAGAGGCCCTTCGCCTCTGGACATGGCTGGAACATCAGGGCACGTCCCTGGTGGTTCAACACCTGGCAGGTTCCCGGAACACCAGGGTGGACAAGCTCAGCCATTGGTGCATGGTGGACCACGAATGGCGTTGTCACTCGGTGGTGCAAGGTTTCTTTAAGTGGGGAGGGGAGAGGGGGAGGCCTTGGTTAGATCTGTTCGCCACCGAAGAGAATGCACAATCTCAGCAGTTCTGCATGTTGGAATTTTCAAGGCGGCACTCGCTCGGCGACGCGAGTGGAGTTGCAGTCTTCTATGCGCCTTTCCTCCTATACCACTTCTGCCCAAAGTGCTGAAGAAGATCAAGCACGACCAGGCCTAAGTCATTCTTGTGTCTCCTGATTGGGCACAAAGAGTCTGGTATCCCGAGCTCTTGTACATGGCCATCGACCCTCGAATCAGACTGCCTCTTCAGGAGGATCTTCTGTCACAGCAGCAGGGGACAGTCCTCAACCCAAACCTGTCCAGTCTCCACCTCTTTGCGTGGGGATTGAGCGGCGACAGTTGACGGCCTTCAACCTTCCTCTCGAAGTCTGTGATGTTATCTTGGCAGCCAGGCGTCCCTCCACTAAGACGGTACACGCCTGTAGATGTAACAAATTTGTGGCATGGTGTGCAGCAAAGGCTGTGGATCCCCTTTCTGCCCCTATTTCTGAGGTCCTCTTGTTCCTCCTTTGAATGGCCCAGCAGGGCTCTGCTCTGGGCACTCTAAAGGGCTACCACTCAGCCGTTTTAGCCTTCTTAGGCTTCCTGATCAGCCTTCCCTTTTCAAGTCCCCTATTGTAAATCGCATTCTTACGGGCATTACTCATCTTTTTCCTCCTATTCCCTTAGTAATGCCCCAGTGGTACTTGAACTTGGTTCTAACCTATCTTATGTGTGCTCCCTTTGAACCATTACTTAATTGTTCTCTCAGACATCTAACTTTGAAAACTCACATAGTGAGTGATCTTCAGGCCCTATCTTCTAAGCCTCCTTTCCTAGCTGTTCATCCAGACAAGGTTGTCCTCAGAACTCTGCTTTCTTTTCTCCCCAAAGTGATTACCTCTTTCCATAGGACAGACCATCACGTTGCCCACCTTTTCCCCTGCCCCTGCAGCCTTCTAAAGAGGAAGAAAGGCTCCACCGTCTGGATCCAAAACGTGCACTATCCTTTTAGTTTGGATCGTACAAAGCAATTCTGGGTGGCGATCAACTCTTTGTTGGCTATGTGTGCGCCAAAAAGGTTGGGCTGTGCAGAAACGGACCATCTCTCGGTGGCTCATTCTTTGCATCAAAATATGCTATTCCTTGGCGAAGAAGGAACCTCCAGTAGGATTGCGCGCCCACTCCACCAGGGCAACGGCAGCCACAACTGCTTTGGGATGCAGAGTCCCTCTCAATGACATTTGCCAGGCTGCCACTTGGGCATTGCTGCACATGTTTACTGACATTATCGCCTGGATACTCAGTCTGGAGAGACGGCTTCTTTGACCGTTCAGTTCCCCAGACCTTCCTGGTGTGAACTTGGTTTGCATACCCACCTCCGGGGTTGGTATTGCTGGGTTATCCATTCTATTTTAAGGAATCTATAACTAATTCTCTCTTTCAGATGAACAAGTTACTTACCTTCGGTAATGATAAATCTTTAGGAGGCATATATTAGTTACAGATTCCTTACAACCCCACCCATCTTTCCCGTTCAGTGAACTGACTTCTAGCGTGAGGGACTCCCTTTCTGGGCCCTAGTTTTGTGCACCAGTGGTCAGTGTCTTGCATGGCTCTGCTCTTCTGGCTTGTAATGTTATGTAAGGAGCTGACGTCAGCACACAGGGGCAGCGTATAAGTAGATACTGCGCCGTCATCCTGGTGATGTACAACGCCGACGATGGACGCAGAGTCGACTGACTCCACCTACCGACGCGCATTGGTACTGCTACGAAAGAATTTCTCCGGATCCAGTCTGACGCCTGGGGGTAATTCTAAGGTAAGGAATCTTTAACGAATATATATCTCTTACAGATATATCGTTACCGAAGGTAAGTAACTTGTTTTATAGGGAACGAACTGTTTTCTTCCCTATAAAGGTCGACTCAACTTTAGGCCATCTAATACTCTAAAATCCCGGGGTTGTTAGGTGTTTATCTCCCAGTTGGAGCACAAAGGTACCAATCTTGAGGAGCATTGCTAGTAGCTTGGTTACCATTGGGAGCAGCTAGGCCCCCCTGATGAATATGTGATGCTACAACACGATCAAAATGATCGCGGTATGTAACATCGCAGTTTTTACAACGCAAGTCGTTACAACGACTTGCGTTGGAGGGCGCTGGACTTAGGAGTAATAAGATTTACTATTCCAACACCAGTCTACGTACAGTAGGGAAGGTGTTGGAATAGTAAATCTTACTATTCCTTAGGTTATAGGGCCCTTCAGTGCAAGTCGATGTAACGCTTGCGTTGTAATGGCAGCGTTCTAAATGCATTGCGGTGTAATCACCGCGATGTAAACGATGCTTCCCCCCCTGATTCCCTGGTCTGTCAACCCATCGCACATTGATGTTACATAACAGCCCTTTGAACTTTGTTCTCTCATCTGCCCATCATTGCACACTGGTAAATGTACCAATGCCCAATCACTAAGACTTATTTCATGCTGTCCTTTCTCCCTACTAGAGAGATAGGAATAGCAGATGGAGGGGTGAGCATAACAACCTTCTTGCCTCATATAGCCAAAACATTAAAATACCCCCACTTGAAATATACCTCTGATCACACCAAGAATGCAAAGCGCGCAGACCAAACCATTTTTCCTTTCATCCTCCATCCAACCATCTACCCAGCTACCTATTAATCGTTGCCTGTGGATTCCTCACCTTTTGAATTATCCCAATGCGCCGCATTCCACTGAAACTTTTCACCTCAGCTCTCCCACGTCGTCGAGGACATCACAATGAAATGACTTCGCATGCTGTCATCAAAGCCATAAAAAGACCTCGTCAGCATGCTGACATCAGTTCCTGAACGTAATGTTTTTTTCCCAGGCTCCATTTCAGGGAGTTTCCATGTCACGGATTGTCTTGACCTTGTAGCCCTTGAGTATGGCTACTCAAAGAAAATCAGGTTTCAAGCCATGCAGAGAATGTGGGGGCCAGACGTAGGAGAGTGCACTTCATGGAAGCGCATGAATCCTAAAGCGCTTTAGGAAAAAGAGGCCAAATTAATCATGGCCAAGGCAAGAAGCAGAAAAGGGGTCACAGGATGTCGAGGTCCCGTTTCAAGTCGCCGACTCCACATACCATGAGGTCGTTGAAGAAGCATAAGAAAAAGCAGCGTCATAGTTCTCGGAATAGTTTGCCGAAGGATGCTACTCCAAAGTCAGTGTCTCCATGTCCCCGACGTCGTCAAAAGGATGAGATCTCTGTCTCCTTCATTAGAGGGGATTCCGTCCCCGTCTCTGTCTCCAAGAGCAGTTACTCCACCAGCTCCGAGAGATGCAAAGCCTTCACCGTTGCCAAAGTCCACCACTCCACCTGTGGCCCCAGAGGTCTCCGGACCCGGAAGCTGGAGCCAAATTTACTTTCTCAACTCCGGGTATGGATCCGTTGCATTTTTTTAAATGCGACGTTGGCCAGATGGGTCAGTTGGCATATTCCCTTAGAGATTTGCCACCTCATTTTCCTCAGGCAACTCTCGTGCCTTTCATGCCTTTGGCTCCAGGGAGTTGGCCTCTTCCTATACAGAGATTTTCGACGCCGTTACAATCTTTGGAGTGGCGAGTGCCACTGGATGGTTCATCCCTGGTGCCTTCTGGTTCTGAACAAGTGCTAACTCTACCGGCGTCTACTCCTGTTCCTGTAGACCTCCCTTTGATTCTGATCCTGAAGTCACCGGTGCCGCGTCTGGCACCGGCTGAGGAAGAAGAGATTGTGGATCCTGATCCGGAGTTTGAAGGTTTACAGGAGGCTGGTGGTCTGGATACCTCTCCTAAATAGGAGCTTTCATCTTCAAAAGATCTGCCGACGCAGGAGGTGACCACTTATCACGCTGTGATCAGGAAGGCTGCAAATCTCTTGGAATTGCCCCTTCCCACAGCAGAATTAAAGAATAATATTCTGACGGAGGTGCTCCATTCTCCTTCCTCTATCTCAGAGCCTTTGCTTCCCTTTAATGAGGCTTTCACAGATCGTTCTTGATGTCTGGCAGAAGCCAATGTCTGCTCCAGCCGTGTCCAGGACCATGGCAAGGAGGTACAAGGTGGCTCCGGGGGATCCTGTTTTTCTGTCCACCTTTCCTTTGCTGGAAAACTTGGTCGTTCTGGCTTCATGCTCCTTGAGGCAGTCTGCAGGTTCCTTCCCATCTACGCCTGCAGATAAGGAGTCGAAATGCATGGAACAATCGGCGAAGAAGGTGTTCTCGTTGGGTAATATGGCCCTCAAGTCAACAAATGCCACATGCCTTTTGGCTCACTACATCCCCACCCTCATGGACTCTGCCAGGGAGGTGGTCCCAAAATTGCCTGAGGAGGTGCAAGGGCATTTCTCAGGGGTGCTGTCAGATGCCCAAGTTGCTGCACGTCAGTTGATACAGTCTGGTCTGGACACTGCCGATTTGGTAGCCAGAGCGATCGTCTGTGGCTACTAGGAGGCACACTTGGTTGCTGGATTCAGGGTTCTCTCCTGATGTCCAGGCTGCTTTACTGGATCTGCCATTCGGTGGATCTCGCCTGTTTGGGGCCAAAGCGTATTCGGTGCTGCAGCGCTTTAAATACCATAAAGCCACAGCAAGCGCATTGGGAATTCAGTCTCAGCACAGGAGCTTCGTACGGTTCCGCAAGTTTCGTGGCTTTGAGAGGAACTTGTCCTTTCGTGCCAGGCAACAGCTGACGCAGCAGACAAATTCCTTGTATAGATCCTATAAGGGAAAGGGAAGAGGTAGTCTACGGGGTGCTGCGCGACAACAGGTCTCCTCCTCTTCTGGCCCTCCAACTGGTGCAGCAGGAAAGCAGTTCTAGCTCCACCATCCTACAGCATGCTTGTCCCGTGGGAGGACGGGTGTCCCATTTTCTACAGCATTGGAGATCGTTACTACAGATGTCTATCTGTTGAACATAGTAGAGAATGGGTATGCCCTACCCTTCCAGGATTTCCCCCCTCCTTTTCCTCCCTGTCAGGTTTTGTGCTTGGAAGACCACCTTCTGCTTCTCCAGCAAGAGGTTCTGTCATTACTGCATAAAGGAGTGATCGAGGTGGTTCTGGAGTAGGAAAGGGGTCAAGGATGCTACTCCCTGTACTTCCTGATTCCAAAAAGGATGGCTGCTTGAGGCCGATCCTAGACCTCAGGGTTTTTAATTTTTACCTCAAACAGGAGAAAATATTGACCCTGACTCAGGTTCTTTTTGCGCTGCCGAAGGAAAACTGGATGGTGTTGATCCATTTACAGGATGCATATTTTCATATTCCCATCCTGAAGTTGCATCGAAAGTATCTTCGTTTTAAGGTGGGGTCTCAACACTACCAGTTTGTAGTCCTTCCGTTTTGCCTTACTTTTCCAGCTCGGGTATTCACAAAGGTGGTGGCGGAGGCGGCAGCACATCTCAGTAGGTCGGGGGGTTACTGTCTTCCCCTATCTGGATGACTGGCTGCTCAAAGCAAAGTCGCCACAGATGGTGCTACATCATTTTCAAGTAATAACATAACTGTTGTACGAATTGGGGTTTTCGATAAATGTACCGAAACCTCACCTGATGCCCTCTCAGCGCAATCCATTCATTGGGGCATTACTGGACACTACTGTAAGTCGTGCCTTCCCGCCTTTACAGAGGATTCAAGATATCCAGGCTATGATACTACTTTTTCAGAATGGAGCGCCTGTTCTAGTCCTGAAGTTCTTGCGTCAGCTCGTTCTTTTCACTTCCTTCATACTGTTGGTCAACCATGCATGCTGGCTGTGGTTTCAACACAACGTAGGTCTCGAAGATATGGTCAGAATCTCCAGAGATACTGCTGCGGAGCGGTTATGATGGAGTGTTCCAGGCAACCTGTCTCAAGGGAAACTGTTTCAACCTCTTTCTACTGTGGCCACAGTGATAACAGATGCCTCAACTCTGAGTGGGGAGCCCATCTGAGGGATCTGGAGGTCAAAAGTATTGGTGTCTAGAGGAAAGATTGTTTCACATCAATCTTCTGGAATTACGTACAATATGTTGGGCTCTCAGGGCCTTCTTTCCCTCCTTTTTTGCGGTCAGTTGGTTCAGGTCCTAAAGGACAACACTACCGAGATATGGTACATCAACATACCGGGAGGAGTAGGGTTGTATCTTCTTCGCAGTGGGGCTCTGCGACTCTGGTCCTGAGTTCAGGACCATCAGATTTGTATGATTGCAAATCATCTGGCTGGGGAACTGAATGTGACAGTCTCAGTCGGCAGTATATGGCCGATCACGAGTGGCGTCTCCATCCGGAGATGGTCCTTGACATTTTCAGGATGTAGGAGTTTTGTCAGTTGGACCTGTTTGCCACTCATGAGAACGCGGACTGCCTGTTATTCTGCAGTCTCCAGTATCCGATGCAGGAAAAGTTGGGAAACGTGTTTCAGTTAGATTGGGGTTCACAGCATCTTTACGCGTTTCCTCCCATACCCTTGATTCCTCATGTTCTGAGGGAGATTCGCCAAGACCGGGCCCAGGTCATATTGATTACCAAGGATTGGCAGCGAAGGGTGTAATACACAGACCTTCTTTACCTCTCATTGCACCCTCCGCTCTGTCTGCCTCTCATGGCAGACCTTCTCTCGCAGGATCAGATTCTACTCCCCCACCTCCAGAGCCTGCACCTTCATTCCTGGACATCGAACGGGGCAACCTGAGCTCTTTCTCTCTCCCACCAGAGGTGGTAGATGTTCCACCAAATCTGTCTATTTTGATAGGTGGGCCAAGTTTGTTAAATGGTGTGGAGAGAGATCGAGTGGTCCTTTGCTGGCCCATTTGTCTGATGTTCTGAGTTTCTATTTTTCCCTAGCACAACAGGGTTGTGCAGTGGCTATTGTTAATGGCTACTTGTCGTCCTTGTTGGCTTTTCTCTGTTTACCAGATCAACCCTCTTTGTTTATATCTCCCAGAGTTATGAGATTTATTAAAGGGCTCACAAATAGGTTTCTTCCTACTTCTTTTATCATGCTTCAGTGGGATTTGAATCTGGTTCTCACTTTTTTGATGGGTTCACCCTTTAAACCATTACATAGTTGTCTCTAAATGTTCCTAGTGTTCAAAACAATATTTTTGGTTGCAGTCCTTTCCGCTAGGAGGGTGAGTGAGTTGTAGGCTCTTATCTCCAAGCCACCTTTTACATCATTCTATGCAGATACGATGGTTCTTAGGACCAAAGCTGCTTTCCTGCTTAAGGTGGTCACTCCTTTCCTCTTAGGGCAGTCCATCACCTTACCCACTTTCTACCCTCCCCCTTCAAAGGAGGAGAAGAGACTTCATCGCCTGGACCCCAAGAGAGCGGTCAGATTCTACCTGGAAAGAACCAAGAACTTCAGGATGGACGATAAGATATGCTAAGGCTTGGCCAAGAAGGAGCCTCCTGAAGGTATTCAAGCTCATTCTACCACATTTAAGTCTTCTTCGGCTTTAACTAGAGTTGTCCCTGTGGTAGAAATTTGCAAGGTGGCAACTTGGGCCTCCCTCCACACTTTTACGAAGCACTAGTGCTTGGATTAGGAGGTGAGGAGGGACGGCCATTGTGCATGTTCTATGCTGCAGGATTTTTTGGTATAGGCAGACAGTCACCCACCGCTGGGAGCGGGACTGCTTGGGGATTCAATTCAAAAGGCAAGGAATCCACTGGCAGATGTATCCGTCAGAAGAACAAGTTACTTATCTTCAGTTGCGCTTTTTCTGGTGGATGCTTGTGGATTCTTCACTGACCCACCCGGCTTCTCTTTGCCCGTTTGTTTATACTGGAAAAATAATCAATGTATATCTTTGATTTATTCTTGGAATCATGTGATGCTCGGCACTAGGAAATGTCTGTGATGAGAATTTCTAGTTTTGGCTGTGTTTGCATACTGTGTATACTTGTGAAAATGTTGTGAGTTCACCCGCTCGCCTCGAAGGCACTGAAAATATGGTTGGAATTGATGTCAGTACGCCGACGAGGTATTCTTATGGCTCCGATGACGTCACGTATGGAGTCATTCCATTATGAGGGCCTCGTCGATGTTGGAGAGCTGAAAAGAAAAGTTTCTGTGGAAAACTGTGCATTGGGACAATTCAAAAGGTGCGGAATCCACAGGCAGATACTGTATCCACTAGAAAAAGCATTACCGAAGGTAAGTAACTTGTTCGTTCTTCCATCTGTTCTTTTACCCATCGATCTTTTCATACTTCTCCATCTGTTCATTCTTACATCCATTTACTCTTTCACCTGAAGAGCATTTTACTCTTCCATCCATCCTTTCCTCCTTCAATCTTTTCATCATTTTATCCTTCCTTAAGGAATTTTTTTTCACGGTTGCATCCTTCCTTTCATCTTTTCACTGTTTCCTTCATATCACATATCCTTACTACTTCTTTCTTTCCCTTGCCTTTTTTCTCTCATTCTTAACTTTCTGGAAGAGGTTTCCAGTCTCTGATTCCTACCTTAGAGTACTCCCCAGGCATCAGATTGGATACAGAAAATCTTGAGCAGTACCTCTGTGTGCCAGTAGGTGGCACAGACAGCTTTGTGTCTACATCATGCATGCCAGATTTGACAGGGCACTGTGCCTTTATAGGCGCCATACCAGCGCGCTGGCATCGGTTCCCTTTGTTTCGCGTCAGTAGTCGTGGTTCTGGAGAGCTACATCTGTCCCTTTTTTTTCACTATTTTCTCAACTTTTGTTGAGCCTTTTTTAAAAAACAATTGTTTCCAGTGTGCTAGGACCATGTCACTTCCAAAACCTACAAGTTTAAACCTTGATGGGGACTGTCACAGGCAGATGTCTGTGACGGACCTGCATTTGTTGTGTCTTTGGGGCTTGGGTTCCAGTATGACTCCAAATCCTGTCAGGTCTGTCGAGTGTTGAATCTGAAGGCTACTTCGGAGAGGTCGCTGAAGCTTCCTGCAGCATGACAACGCAAGACTCTGCGTTGGTCCCGCTTTCTGGGACGGTCTTGCCATTGACCGGAAGTCTTTCAAATCAAAGTAGTCCTCGGGTAAGTCAAATAAAGATGCTAAGTGCCAGTCAATCAACTTCACAGCACCCTTTCAAGTCCTCGAAAGGAGTGTGGGGCCTCTCCCGCCCATCTAGGCCCTGTTCCAGCATTTCAGCACAGAGTCTGCATCAGCTGTAATCAATGCCTCTCCGAGTTCCCCGGAGCAACTCTATCCCAGGTTCAGGAGTTCTATGCTGCCATGTCCTGCATCTTCTGCTAACCTACTCCCTCTGATGTACGTTCTGGGCCCATGGCAGGGGGGTTGAATCTCCTCATTCACCTTGACCTTCACCTATTACTAGAAGTAGGGAAACCTAACCGGGAAAGATGGAGGCCAACAATAATTGTCATCAGTAACTAAAACAATGGCCACTGGACCGAGTTGAAGGCCTTTTCATAATCAGTGGATACCAGAGCCCTTCAATCTCTACATGCCTCCGGAAGCGCCATGGTGGTACCAAGGCATCTGAGCTAAACCTGTTCTGTTCCTGGTGTATCAGTGTTCTGGGTACTTTGATCAGCCTATTCACCAGCACCTTCACAAGGATCTTGGCCTCTCAAACAAGTTAAAGTCTCCCCCTACAACAACCATCTGCCCCACAATGGACTGAAGGAGCACTTGTTTGAGTGCTCAACACATCTTCTGTCAAGATAAGCTGGTCATATACTGAAACAAAGGTCCATCTCGACTTCTCTGTAACACCCTCAATCTCAGCAGATCAAGTGAGATCAGGATAGTGTGTTTGTGACTTGTAATGGAAAAAGCTTATGTAAGAGAAGTGCCGTACCCCTGGAGGTTTTGGTATACACAGCGTCATAACTTCTGGTGTGACCAGATTCAGGGGTGTGGAAATCTATAAAATATCTTCTTTGTTCATGGGACAGGTTACTTCATAAGTCTAATTCTTCCATAAACAAATCCACCTGTCCCTTTGGTGGCACTTAGTGCAGCGAACAATTATGGCAGGAATCTCATTATGTAAGAGCTCGCATAATAGCCTCTCTGATTATGCCAAGGCTCATACTATAGTAAGGTTTGAATACTAGTAGTTCACTTATTTTGCCACCTTTCCTCAGATCTCCATACTGGGGCTAGAAGTAGCAGTAAGCAGGGCGGGAATACCCTTTTTAGTCTGTGCAAACATACTAACTTGCAGGTTTTAGAGGTTTTCACCAACTCTTCTCTAATCTTTTTCCTTACTGATATAAAAGTTGGAAATTTACTTCTGACAAGGATAGAAGTAAAACTTATTCCAGGGTTGGGAAGAAAGGGGTTGGAGGAAAAGTGAACTTGTAAACGCTCAGCAGATTTCGCATGAGCAAATCTACACATCCATATTTACTCGTGCTCAAATGCAGTTCTCAATTTTTCTTTTTTAGAAGTACCATTTCCTAGCTTATTTCAGTAGTCATGAAAGCCATACATCAGCACTAATACTAGGATATTTACCATTGGGTGTACTTTTGTGATTAAGTTTAAGTATTGGGACCCTAAAGAGGTCTGGCTTTAACCAAGACCTCTTGTTTTTATTAGAATTATATCTCTATGGGCTGACTTCACTGTGAGTGACACCATTCTGTTCTTTCACAAGGAACATATCGGCACACAAAGTAGTTTCATTCAGTGCAAGGGACTACTGAGGCAATGTGTGCTTTCTGAGACCAAAAATCTTTTTTGCTTGTTGTCAATGTTTGTTATAATAGTGAGGGCCTGGTAGCTGCCACAACAATATAGTTTTACAAAAACCATGTAAAACAAGAAACATATTGACCAAAACGCTGATCAACAATGTTGGAACTATTGGCTTTGCCAATGCTTGTTTGCCGTCTTCCTTCCCATAATCTTGTTGAAACTGGTTACACTGATTTTCCTTTATGAATATTTTTGGAAATACTAGCATGCATCAACACATTTCACTAAATGAATCTTCAAAGAAATGGTACCTAAAATTTCACAGTAGCTTATCGATTTTTTTTTTCTTCCTAGTTGCATATTTGTGTGATCTTTTTATTTTGAAAGCAAAGAATCATCAGTCTCGCTTTCAAGCACCTGCAAAAACTTTGCATCTGATCAGAGAGCATTCTGGGAGCATTATATGTAGCCTCTATTGTTAAGCTTTCCAAACATATGTACACATTTATATAATGGGACCACTGTCAGTAGTTCAGTCCAAGCTTAGAACATTTCCTGGAGGAACTCACCATAATAAAAAAAGGCTTTGCATTAATGACCCATAAACACAAGTTCATACTGCATTAACATATGGGCACAAATATTGTGAACGGTAACCAAAGAATTGGTGCTGTTGGGGGGCAGGCCTGCTTGTCCCAAGGACAAAATAAACATGGAAACTTGTTGGTCTTGATTGGCCCCAACCAATATGTCCTGGGCATCGGGCTATTGGCATTCCAAACAACTAAACCTCCTTGGGACAGAAAATGACATCTATTGCCTAGCAAAAGTGTCTGCTGCAATAGTACAACAGATGGCGAGCATCTCCTGAGATACTGGAATACCACTTCCATCCTAATTGTATTACTCCGACCATTCACATTCTAGGAAAGTTTCTCAGGAGGTATATTTAGCTACTGTCATGGGGGTGTCTACTGTACTGCAGTTTCCCGGGGAACATTCTTGTGGCACCATGTTTAACACCTATTAAACCTCAAATTAACGAAACTAAGATCAACCCCAACTCCCCCTGCCTGCATTTCTTAAACTGAAGCATCCGTTGCCCCTCTTCAACAGGTTAACCATCTAGTAGAGAGTTAGCAGCCCGGACCGCTGTCTCCAAATGGTATTAATTAACAAGTATGTATCTACATGCAGCCAAAGGGATAAATTATGAACATTGTTTGCAAACTACCAAATTAACTAACAGTCTAAGCCCCCAGACTGCACACCAGAACCATCAATGAAATGAAGACAAATTACATGCCTGTTAAATGTTGCTGACTGTTCAGCTAGCATTTGTGTATATAGTACTCGTAGGGTAATCTCGAATTTCCATCTCCAGAGCGTATTATCTCTCACTTCTACTGTCCCCTCCATCTGTGCTTAGGTGTCGATCTCTCCGTTGTCGTTTTTCTGTAGGAGAAGTCTCCGATTTCTTGATCCAACTCTTCTATTATGGCCAGGCAGGTGGACAGGGGCCCCTTCTACTCCATTGGGGGAGGGCTTGCACAGAGTCCCAAATGGGTGCCATGCCTGCCATGCGTGCTATACCTCTAACCGTCCCAAACTGCTTGCGATGTTTCAAAAAGTGCATATTTCCATCATGTATATCTTTCAACTTTGCCAGAAAAAGCACTATATAAGTCAGATGCATAGCCTTTAGATTTTGCTTGACCTCCGTAATTCCTGCTTATGTGTGGTATAAACTGGATAGATGCTGATACATGCAGATTCCATTGTCTGTCTTTGAGATGGGCCTGTTTCAATATTATGTCCCTGTCTGCATAATTAAACAATCTGACAATCTGTGGCTTATGGGGTGCCTCAGGGACCTCTGCGCTCCCTCAGTCAGGAAACATTTGGATAGCAGATCTGCGGGCATCCATGATTATAGCCAGGTGCACAGGAAGAGCTCCAGATCAAGCCCCTCTGCCACTCCAATAAAGTGCCAGTTATTCTATTGTGATCTGCCCTCTGCATCTTCGTCTCTGCATTCTAAGTGTCCCACTTTGTCCTTTAAACGAGTGAGATATGTGGTAAGTGACCTGCACTGAGTCCTCTACTGGGGAAATCTGAGTCTTTGCCCCAGTGAGCCGTTCTGCAATCTTATGTTATGGACATTCATAACATGCACAGCTACTCTGAGGTGTGTCCCGGCGCGTGCCTAAGAGGTAGACTAAAATCTGCTAAGAATTATCTAAAGAGGAATGTTTTCAGTTGCTTCCTGAAACTACTCGGAGAGTGGACAGCACGAAGCTCCACCGGAAGCTGATTCCATGCCTTAGCCCGCAGGTGGCCCAGAGAGGAGCCACCAGATTTCTGTTTACGGGCCTTAGGTACAATCGGCAGAAGTTTGTTAGAAGAGCGAAGCTGTCCGGCAGGGTATTAGAAGCCAAATCGGGATTGAAGGTAACCGGGCCATAACCATATAACTCCGAGTGCACTGTGATAAGTGCCTTGAACTTCACCCTCATACCCACTGGGAGTCCGTGTAGAGCGTGAAGATGGGATCTGACACTTGTTCGCTTGGGAAGGTTGAGAAAAGTCTGGCTGCGGCATTCTGGATCACCTGCAGTTTCTTAAATAGGTGGGCGGACAGGCTGACATAGAGAGCATTGGCATGATCTAGGTTATCAGAGCTTGGATTACCGTTTCCCTAGCAGAGGTGGGTACCATAGGTAGGAACGTTTTGAGAAATTTCAGAATACTGAAATAAGAGCCCGAAAACCTTTTAATCTGTGGACCAAACAAGAGTTTATGATTGAACCAGATGCCCAGGTTTTTTACCGGACTGTGGTGGGCGGATGTTAGAGGGAACTCATTTGGCCAGAAGGTGCACCAGAGCTGCGGGGAGCAGTTCCCAAAGAGGAGAATCTCTGTTTTGTCCGCGTTGCATTTCAGTTGTGCGCCAGCTAACCAATGGAACACAGCAGAGAGGCAGATTTTTGTCTGAGAGCAGTTGGTCCAACTGTGCTTGTCCCAAGCGAATAACAACTGGGTAACGCCAGCGTACGAAATCACTTTTGCCCCAACATCTTCGGCCAACTGAATCTTCCTCAGGTCCTGGTGAAGAAGCTCTATCTCAATGCCTATGACGCTGACCTGCGTTGTGTGGTTTGCTTGTCATATAAAGCTTCAAATATCTTTGTTTCGGGTTAATCTGGGTTTCAGTTGGTTCCTCTGATGCAGGCATCTCCCCCAATTTCCCCGTCGTAGTTTCAGTGTATTTATTAATTTTACTTTCCGTAGTGGGCATCACCGCTTGTGGCTTCCCCACTGCCTCAGTGTGTGAATTGTATTGGCCACTGCCGCGTCCTCAGCAACGTAGTCACACTAGACCACCCCTCCAGCTACACCAGTACTCAAATTTGGGGGCAGAAGAGGTGTGTGTGTATGTAGGGTGTTCCGCAAGCTCCTGCACCCGGGCATTATAGGTGAGACAATCTCTAGGGACCGCTCACCCTCCGAATCGCCTATCCTTGACAAGGGTGTCCCTTTGCCTATTGCCATGGGACTAGAGGCCTGATTTCTCATGGTCCCTAGCACTAATGCCTATTGTGTGTCTCAGGTTGTTGCAGTCAGTTAGCCTTTTGCCTCTGTTGTCGTCCACTAATTCAGAACGTCTCATTAAAAACAAAAGTGGGGGGGAACGGCGCCCAGGCCACAAAGCACCTCAACTCCTCTTGTGTCTCTCTTAGCCCATCTCTCCTCCTCTAGGGCAGTGATAAATATCTCCAGACTCTCCTCCCAGTGTCCAAGCGAACTGTCAGTCCGGAGTTCTCTGTACTGCCTCTCCTCCTGTCGGTCCAAGCGTTGCATGGTCACACCAATGATGTGAAGGGCAAATGCACTCTCTTTTTTGTAGTCCAAACTGCCCTGCCTAATTACTTGTTGTTTTTGCCGATTTACTGGTCTCCGTCAGCAGCTCGAGTTCTCGCAATGACTCAGCTGGCAAGGGCCAGAATGCTCTCCAGACTGAGCAGACTCTCAACTGGCAATTCTTGGGGGCAAGCCCAGGCACGGAAAGTGCGGTGCTCCATATTCAGGCCACTACCCAAGCCGTTCTCATGTGTTCCACAACTCCAGTCCCACCGCTCCTCAGCACTGAACCCACCTGCACCGATTATGTGCCAGAGCTGTTTGCTGGTCTCTGGGTGTTCTCAGAAACCCTGGTGGCTTCAGGGTTTCTGCAAGGCTCAGGATCCCATATCATTGGGAGAAGCAATCGCCAAGCACATCTGCCATTTTGCACAATGGGCCAAGCACCTCTGTAATGTTTCATGAATTCCTGCACTAGTACCTTTTACTTTTTGTTATCTCACTCATAGCTATTATCTAGTGTACCGAATAGATTTTTCTGAGGTACAACACTTACATAAGCAGTACATTGATACCTTCAAACGTTTTCTGTACAATTTATATTCACTTCCACCTCTTCATCTAAAATACTTGCTTCACATAGCCTGCATATAAAAATGCTGCAGCCTGTTTGCAGTTCTCCGAGTAGGTGAAGCCTAAGTACCACAATCATTGAATTGTAGGTCCTTCATATCCTTTTAAGCAAAATTTCCTATCACAAAGTAGATTTGTGGCCAGCCATACCTCATGTGTAGCTTTTTTCTTTGTTGATGGAGTGTAGACTGCGCATCCTAAATCCACTTGGCCATCAAGTGAAGAAAACATTTGGTGCGTAAGGAACTTAGACTAAGGTTTGTAATTATGAGTGTATAGGATTACCCCCCTGATGCCCTTTTATTCATAAAGGGATATTCTGCAGTCATACTACTGATTTATAAAAAGTGTATAAGGAAAGTGATATTACTAAATGGAATTATTAAACTGAGGGTTGAATCTCAGTGAAATATCTAAACTAATCATGAAGGCCGGTAATAGTGCTGTATGGATTTGTTGAGTGAGCAGGTTAGCAATCCTAGGTTTCTTCTTATGTAAACAGTGGGAGGTTAAGACACTCTTAAGTTGCTACCACCATTTTCTCCAAAAGAGCCCTAACTTTGCATGTGCTTAATCCATGTGCCAAACCTGGCTTCTAATCCTTTCTCCACTCTTCCCCACTGCATTGTGTGACCCCATTTCATTGAAAAAGCTACCCGTATTGTAAGGATTTAAAAATGTTCCCCCATTAAGCAAGAGATCACTTAAAGATCACGAGCAACTGGTCAGCAAGGTTGTCCACTGGGCTAACACTCTACTTGGTGGCTGTACGCTAGCTCATAGCTAGATAAATCTTGTGAGTAGAGTTCTTTGGGTGGGTAATACTCCGAAACCAGATAACACTGATTGTATTGTTATTAACTTCAAAAATAGAGGATGGTTAATGACATCTTGTCCAAGTTAAGTTTTACTCACCTTGTGCCAACTGGTATTGAGGCTCTCCTGCTTGGTTATTTTTATAAACCCCAGGGTGGTCTTTCCACTCATTTACCATCTGGGCCTACTTTCCCAAACTTTAACAGGTTCACTCCTCTTCTGCAATTGGATCAACAGGATATACTTCCTGGTTCAGCTACTCCCTTGGGTCCAATTGATGTACCAGTCTGGTGTGCAATTTGGGATCCACATTGTATCTACGCCCCCTATGCCTTCCACTTGCAGACCTATTCGTATTGAGGTCACTGAAAGCCATACAGAGAAATCACCATCTATAACCTCTTGGATATATTGCTGGTTTAGCCTGCAAATGGGATGGGTATGATTGGAATAGGTTCATTGATCGCCATGCTATTATATGGCTCCAAAAGACCTACATTGTTGGCCCTAATTATGTGGACGGGTACACTACCCATGACACTCCAGCAGTCGCTAGTAACATGGGTAGGGCTAAGTGTGGTCTGATCACGCTCATTTCTCTCACACTTCAGGCTAAGGTGTTATGGTCAAAATGTGATTTAGTATACTATCAGATAATCCTGTTTCAGTGTTCTGCAACATGATTGTTGCTGATAAAGTTATGTAGTGTATTTGATAATTCCAAGGTTGATTTAGCGTGCTCTCTGCTTAAGGATATTTAGAAATGCACTAGTAACATTCAAGGTTGCTGTGATGTGGTACTGGTGGGGGATTGTAACTTAAATGTATGTCAGTTCTCTCAGGAAAATATCTGTGGGCTGGAGGATGAGGCTGGGGTTCCTTTTACCCACTTTGTACATTGTCCTGTTGGCGAGGAATTGAATTTATTGCTGGCTAATTTTATTCAAATTTTTTCCTTTTGACGCTTTAAGCCTAAAACCAAATACCACACCCACTTTTGTGGGGCGTGGCACTCCGAGCCACAATTATTTTATTATTTTTTCTAAATCATTAATAGCTTGCGTTCTGTATTATAATCGTGCTGATTTCCCCCCTCAGTGACCGTAGACTTTTGTCTCTTTCTCTACATGGTTCACTGATTTCGAGAATGTCTGCAGTGGTTTATCCTCTTGCTTATCATTTTCTAGGAATCTTGGAGTGATAAAGGCCTGGTCTATGGCCGATGAACCCTCCTTCCTTGCTCATTTAGTGGCCTCTACATTCCCTGACTTTCTGATCACTTTCAGGGTTGGGGTCCTGCGCTCAATAGTTTTGATAAGATCTGCAGAGTAGAATTTGACCTCCTTTTGGTCCCAAACAATAGGGGGCTGTAAGCCACCTGCAAAGTGGTTTTATGCTAACTGCACCCATGCACATAACCAGCTACTTGCTGCTTTGAAAATAATTCTTAGAGAACAGGATATGGTATAGAGATGTAGAGCTTTGTATCTAGACACACTTGGAACCAGGAAGAAAACTTTCAGAGAGGTAGCTTTTCCAACACTGGTACAGGCTAGTGAACTAAGGGACTGGAAGGCCTTTTGGGCGACAGTGAATCGTAGTCTTTTTTTTAGGCCCAAAAAGATCCTGGCATTGATACTGTCATTCTTTCTGATACCTGGGCTGCCCATTTCACCAAGTTTTGTGCTGTCGCTTGCTTAGGATACTCAGATACCCACGATGATATCCCTTTAGTTTCACCTCAGCTGCCAACCGGCCCTTCTACTGTGTCCCAGCCTCCTGAACAGTTTTGTGCTCGTCCAGCTATTGTATTGAATTGGTAGAGGTTATGTGGGCAGTGGCTAGCTGTCTGGTTCGGCCCGCTCCTGGTCCAGGTGGGCTTCCCTCTGATATGTTTAAAGCTAACACCCCATTGTGGTCCCCTCCTCTGACAAATGTTCTTAAAGGCGCCTTCATTGCTGGTCCCCCCCAAGAACTGGTCCCATGCAACTATTGTTCCTATTTTTAAAATGGACTCCAAAAATGATCCCTACTGTTATCGCCCCATTTCGCTGATTCATTTTACTGCAAAGACCATGTGACAAATTCTGCTGGACCGTTTGCAGTTATGGGCCAAGGAGCATAACATACTCTTGGATCTTCAATTTAGTTTCTGTTCCAGCCTAAGCATAGTTGAGCAGTCCTTAAATCTGTACTTGCTAATTGCAAAATATACTGTGGCTAAGCTTGCCAAGCTGTATTTGGCTTTTATGGATTTGAGTTCTTCATTCGACTCTGTCAACAGGTCCAGATTGTGGGACATCATGACTGAAATGGGGGTCGATTTGTATATTGTTCATTTTCCTAGAGAACTACACAATGATGTAACTGCTAGTGTAAGTTACGGCCTATAGTGGGAAACTACGCCAGCTCTTAGCCTGACAAGGGGTGTACGCCTGGGGTGTTTTTTGGTCCCCTTCCTTTTTTCTACTTATATAAACAGCCTGGAGGATAAATTGGTGGAACTTAGGGAAGATCGTCCTCGTGTAGGTGACTGTAGTATTCCCACATTAATTTATGCAGACGACACTGTCCTAATTGCCAGGACTGCTAACGGCTTGCAACTCATGCTGGACTATTTTTGAGAGTTTACGGCCAGTCTAGAGCTTATGGTCAGTCAAAATAAGACCTATATAATGGTCTTTGGGGGAAGGAAGGATAGTGTATTCTTTTTAGTAAACCGCAAGAAATTTGGCTCTGTTCCCACTTTTTCCTATTTAGGTATCTCCTTTGATACACGTCTCTCATGGGGACCACTGAAAACCAGTAGAGAAAATTAGTGGAGGTTGTTTTTAATTTTGCTAGCAGACTTGGCCAGAAGCCCATAAATGAACTCTTGACCGTTTATACAGCCAAATGCTGTGCTTTTGCTTCATATGGGGCAGGAATGTGGGGGCCAGACCTCCTGTAACAAGGCTGTGCTTGCGGACTGCTTAAAACTCGACCATTGTCTGAGTATTCTTTGGATGTAGTATATTCAGAACATATGTCATAGTTTCGGGTGGGAGGACTTCTTTACCTCTCCAGCAATGCGTTAGCCAGCTCTATTGTGACTTGAGAAAGTGTTCTTAGAGGGATGTCTGGAGGGCAGAATGCGGGACGCTGCAGACAAGCCAATGGTCCAGACTTTTATGGGAATCTGTTAGTGTCATTCCTGCGCCATATCTAATATGGGTGGACAAAATGCATCCACAAATTTTTATTGGCTAGACAGGTTATGCACTGTGCATTTTTTGGCTGCCTTTACATCACAAAGCTCTTATATTTCTTAACTACCCCTGTGTCCTTGTGACGATCAATCACCACAAACTACCTTACATTTTATGCTATTCTGTAAATTTTACTTACTGTTGAGGAAACGCTATCTGCTGCCTGTTTTTAGGATGGAAAATATTTGTTACTGCAAAGCCACTATTATTTACCTGAAATCTTTGCCCACTATTAAGATCTGTATTTTTGCTGCTGTATATATTGAACTTGCTATCAAGTAGAGAGCCACTGTTTTTATGTGGTGTTTCATGGATTTTATATGGATATTTAATTGATTTTTGTTTACTGTTTGATGTGCTTCTTATTTATGCTCCGATTGTTCTTATACTTTTATGGTCTAACTAGACCGACTAAAGATACTTGATGATGATGACTACTGTAAAATCTAGGAACTATTTGTAAGAGCTGTCCTGACTCAATGCAGCTGAAAGTCATGACTGCAAGATTGACAAAACCAACACTGGTTTGTACATTATTATTTCACATGCCCCAATCTGATTAGCCAGCAGCCTACTATCGTTTACATGAATTTGGGGAGATTGTGATGTTTCCTTAAAGTATTCCATGGAGTCCCATGCAAGTTGAAATAGAAGGAATCTGGCTGTATTAGTAAATTAATATCGTCAATGAGTTAACTAAAAGTATTTGCCAATCTAACCATCATGGAGCAACTTGCTTGGGTTGCATGAACAAAGGCGGCATAGGCTTTGCTGTATCTCTGTTTGGGATGGTTAACATACAGGTGATTTCAGCTGCTCTACTGGACATTTACAGATAAAATACCTTGGTTATATGAGCAAATAATCTGAGCCACTTTGGAAAGGCTGGCCTCTGACATTTTAATTAGGAGGTCCACAATTGGGAAAGTCGAGGCACAGTGGAGCTTGAATTTAGAGGTTGCAGTGGGGGATGCTTGAAGGTGTTGATTGTGAGGAGAGTCAAGAGTATGTTAGTGAAGAGGTTGTTGGTCTTAGATGCTAATTGTATTAGCCATCATTTACTTTTTATCAAAGAAGGGTAGGCCTTAGTGAAGAGATGGGTGTTTAGTAGTTTCCTAAAGGAGAGCAGTTCATGATGATCCTGAGGTTTTGGGCCTGAACGTATACTTGGTAATATTGCCCTTGTAGGTCAGTGTATGCCTTGAGATCATCCGCAGTATTAAAATGGGTTAATGGTGATTTACTTGGCAGATATGCGATGGAAGGCCAAGATCTGCTATGTTGGGGAATTGTTGTCTGCAACGTTGTCCAGAACCATATCCCGGAGTATTATTACCTAAAGCTCAAATCTTTAACGGAGGAGCATGGCTCTGAAATAGAAGGCATTAAGTGCTAAGTTAAGTGTTTTGAGGTACAGACATGGAGCACCCATGAGTTATGTTTAATCTAACCTTAAACTGAACATCACTTGGAGTAAAAAATAATGTGAGAATGTCATTTACACAATAGACATGACATATGCCACTTATGGAATGGATCAGCCATTGCTTATAGTCCCTTTTTGTTATCTTGGAAAATGCCAGGACTAGATAAATTGTACGCAGATGGGGACCATCAGCTTCTTTTTTTTTTTTTTTTTTTTTTTTTTTTTTTTAATAGGAACTCTATTGAAAACATTGCTCAGCAGACAGCTTATACTGGAGATGAACACAGCATCTGATAGAGACATCTAGCCGCAGATTCCTTAACATAGAATATCCCCAGGCGTGAGACTGGATCATGAAATTTTTTGCAGCAGCACCTCTGCGCGCCGGGGGACGGTGCCACACGACCCTGCCCTGACGTTGTCCATGTACGTGACGTCAGCGAGGTTCAAATAAGTCCCTCCCGGCGCGCTGACGTCAGTTTCCTTCTTTTCCGCGTGCAACGCGGATCCGCAGTGAGCTCCTCTGGTCTGTTTTCAGGACTCATTTTTAACGCTTTGCGTCGAGAACAGTGTGCGATGCCTTCGGGCTTTAAATCTTGTAATTCCTGTTTGCGGCAAATGTCCGCGACTGACCCACATCTTATTTGTATGTGGTGTATGGGCGAGCACCATGACTCCACGGACTGTGACGCCTGCCAGCGTCTGAAACCGAAGTCTCGGCGGGAGCGCCATATGAAGCTTCTTTCGGCACGGCTGTCCCGGTCGGCGTCGTCTCACCCCCCGGCCTCGACTGCAGGTCCCTCCTCTGTTCGGTTCCATCGTCGATCGCCTTCTGGGTTCCGGGGCCGTCGTTCTCCACTTGGTAAGTCACGGCGCTTGTCGCCTAGGTCTTCAACCTCACCTTCTTCTGTTGTCAGGGGCGCTGGTTCCGGACGTACGCTCCAGACGCCCCCCCCTCTATCCGCCCTTTCCGTGTGTCGGCGCGACTCAGGCCCAGATGGAGGCCTATGCTACGGCTTTGCAGGCCTCCTTTGGGTCCTCTCCCGTTCCTGGGGCATCCTCGGGACCTCCGCTTCTTGTGGGGTCTCCGACAGCCTTGCCGGCGGGTTCGCCCCTGGTGTCTCTTGAGCCCTTGCCTCCCAGAAACGTCGGAGATGTGGTGTTGTTAGGGCGTGGCCCAGGTGGGTCCCTCTCTCTGCTCCACATGGAGTCGTTAGGGCGCGGCCCAGCTGGGTCCCCCTCTTCGGCTCACGACGCCTCTGCCGCACCGCATAGCCCCGCAGGGGTCCCTGTGGCGCTGCAGGTGGTTGCCGGTGCTCATAGCCCTGACTTGAGCACACCCCAGCCTTCTGGGAAGTGGGCCGCCTGGCCGGACCCGGCGCCGTCGCCGTACCGGTGCTGGAGGCTCACCTCCTCGGCTCCGCCTCCGCTCCTTTCTCCGGAATCGGAGCCTGTTCTGGATGAGGCGGAGCCGGTGCCTGGACGGCGTCAGAAGTTTGCCTCGCCGGCCCTGGCGCACTCTCCTTGTTATTAGGGGGAGTTTGTGATAGTTTCGGCGCTGACTCGACGCCGGATGCTGCCGAGTCGGAGTCTGACGAGGCACAATCGGCGCCGACACGCGTCATTTTGGCACCGTGTTGATGCCGGGTTCTGGACTCTTCTATAGAGGCCTCTGGAGAGAGTTCGGTGACGCCCTCCCACCCGGCGTCACCAGAGTTAGTGTTGTCAGTGCCCCCCTTGGAATTTGTGGAGCCTCCTCAGGAGCTCCCTGATCCGGCAGGCTGTTCGCCTCCCAAGGAGCCCCGTCAGGATCCTCACTCTTCCGTGGGGCTTCCTTCCGTGGAGCATTGGACGCACCCTCAGTGTCTTGGGAGGGTCAGCTTACAACCCTCCCCCACTGATGAGCTGTTTTCCCCTCCACAGAGGACTACTTGAGGCTGGTGCAGCTTTTTTGAGAGTGGTCTCTTTGGCTACCCGTATTTTTAATATGCAACCCCCCTCTACCTCTTTGTCTGTGGACCCCTTGCTTGAGGTCCTCCACCGTGGGTCTGGAAATAAGGAGCCGCTTTTGCGGCTTCCCTTTAAGATGCCCTGTTGGGTACCTGGGTCCGACCTGCGTCAGGTGACCCGGTGGCTCATTCAGTTTTGCACCGCCACCGTCCCGCTCCACATGATCCGGCCTGTCTTTTTGTGCACCCTGATCGGGATGGCCGCGACCTTGCCAAATTCACAATCCATTCAGCCTTAGATACTGCGGATTCTTTGGGCTGAGCCATGGCGAGCTCTGGTGCCTTAAGGCGTCACGCTTGGTTGCGAGATAGCGTCTTCCCTGAAAATATCCGGGAGCGACTGGTTGACTTACCCTTTGATGGGGTTTTGCTCTTTGATGCTCACGCTGATTCAGCGGTTCGCCGGCTCCTGGCTGGCTTTCGTCCTCCCACTTAGGCCCTTTTGGGCCTGTCTTCTATGGTACTTTTTCATTTTGCATCCTTAGATGCACTCTGTGCTTACCATGGGCAGTGACCCTTACGTCTTCTTTTTTCTGTGGTCAAGGGTGCTTACCCTTTTATTGGCATCCCTTGGATGCGTTTTTGCTTTCAGCTGCCTGTTGGCCTTTTGAGCCGTGTTCCACAGGTTGCTGTGTCCTCTGACTGTGGTATTCAACCAGTGGCTTGGCTCGGTGATGTTATTATAGCTCGACACTCAGCTCACGGGTTAGAGTCGTTACTGCGTTCTATTGTCCTGGCTTCTTGCCCTAAGAGGTGTCCCCCGTTGTTTGTGGTATACATACTCCATGTGGGGTACTTGTATGCTATTATATAGCCTTGCTTATCCTACCTGGGCCTGGGGGTCATGTGGGCTATATGTGTCGCTTGGTGGTCCGTTCTACGGTGTTCTATGTTTTTCCCTGGTGCAATTTGCTTTCGCCATGGTCATCCACCTCCTTTGGAGGTTTCATGGTCTCCTCTTCCAAAACGGCTCCTACCTGCCCTTACTGTTCTAGGTATGGTCCGGTATATACATGTTCATGCTCCTGGCTCGTTCTGTCGCTACATAATTGTATCTTTATACATTTATGTCTACATGCCGGTTGCCTTGGTATCCTCTTCCTACGTCGCCACCTCTTGTCGAGGCTGTGACGTCTGGACCAATCTCTCCATGTGTGGGGGGGACTTTTCTGAGTTGCAAGTTGGTCATGGGTTTCTCCTTGCTTCTCCTTACTGGAGTGGTTTTCCAAATTGACATATGCTCCCTTTTTGTTGTTCTACGCTGTACATGTCTTTCTGGAGTGTTGGTCTTGGATTCTGAGACTTTCCCCACCTTTTGTTACCGTGGTGTTTTTGGCCTCTTCCTTCGGATATGCTTACTCTTGTTGCAGCTACGCCTGCGAGACAGTTCTTTTGTTGGCAGTGGTCATTGATTACTGCCTACAAGTCTATGTTGTGGGTTGTTTCTCAGTTCGGCCTCATACTGCCCGGTCGGGCACTCTTCTGTTCCTGTGTGAGCCACTTTAAGGTCTCTTTGGCCTTTTGCTGATGAAATATTCTACCTGCTTCGGCGGGTCAGAGATTGGTTCTATTGTCCCTCCATACCCCTTTTGGGGTTGGGTGTGCGCTTGGCATGTTTCTTGTCCTGCTGGGTTTTCCCTACGCATTGCTCAGGTTCTGGCTCTTGCCTTTGGGCTCTTGCCACCGGCTCCTTCGGCTTCCTTCTATAGGCTAGTCTGTTAGGCGCTGGTTACCTCTCTTCGAGTTTTTTTCAAGCTTGGGTCAATCCACTTATCGTGCGCCATTTAGCGGGGAGTGATCCTTCTTGCTCTCTCTCTCTTTTCATGCTCTGGTATAGGGCTCATGCTGTTCTACCATTTTTTTTATACGGGTATGGGATGGCGCCATTCTGGCTTATTTTTTGGATTTCTTCTATTCTGTGACTTCTGCTCTTCGTGCTGCTGGGGTTGCTGTCGGGCTGTTCTGTCACAGCTTTCCCCCCCTTATCCGTCACTCTGTTGCCAGATCAGATGCTTGGTGCTTTCTGTTGTCCTGTCGCAGACCCGCCTCCCTTGGGGTATAGCTGTGGTATCTATTCTAAGTTAAGGAATCTGCGGCTAGATGTCTCCCACAGATGTACAAGTTACTTACCTTCGGTAACGATGTATCTGGTAGAGACGTTGTCTAGCCACAGATTCCCTAACGCCCACCCGGCCTCCCCGTTCTGCGAGGACCTTGTCTAGTGGTGTTTTCTGCTGGCCTCATCGGTTGCCATTGGGTTATAACTCAAAGGGGTTCAGATTGTTGCACTCCCCTGGGTGCTTTCATATACAGTTCGCCTCTGCTGGGGGTTTCTTTCTGTTATATGGTGCCTTTGATTCACTGGGAGATTCATTTTCCTCTCCAGTTCCCTTCCCTTCCCCCTGCTCTACTACCTCGGGGTCCTGGTCTCCTCGTGGTTATCCTCTTTGAGGGTCTGTTGTGCTCTGTTTCCTACCTCTGTTTTTAGAGGGGAAAGGCCAGTCTTATCATTCTTTCCTACAGTGGATTGTTGTTCTCTCTGTGTTCCATTCTTAGTGGACGGCGCAGTTCCACATGGCACTATTAGTCTGTTTCTTTTTGTCGAGATGTTCTTCCCTTGTTGCACTCGGGAAGGGGCTTCCGTTTCGCTTGCGGGGCTCTTTCTCATGGCTTCCACTTATATGTGTAGGCAGTGTCTATTCTGTCTTTCAGATGGTGTCTTCCACCATCCTCCTCCTTTATTCACAGATTTTTCATCCATCACACACTGTTCCCATACTTTAACAGTTTCTGGTTGGTGGCTCTGCGGAAAAGTTTCTCCGAAGAAAACGGACGTCAGTGCGCCGGGAGGGACTTATATGACCTTGCTGACGTCATGTACGTGGACAACGTCAGGGAGGGGCCGTGCTGTTGCAAAAAACTTCCGGATGCAGTCTCACACCTGGGGATATTCTAAGTTAAGGAATCTGCGGCTAGACAACGTCTCTACCAGATACATCGTTACCGAAGGTAAGTAAGTCGTACTTTACAGCTTACATTTAGCAATGAAACTTCCAACTTGTCTACACCACATTTGAGTCCACCTTCAGGATGGCGCTTGTACGGCCTGTGTACGATTCGGAAAATGGTTATCATTGTTAGGAACAACCCAGAGAAACACCCCTGCTGCTTACAGTAGCGCACCCCCTGATCAGTAACCCCTGAAAGCACTTCAGGCCCCCCACATCTTTTCCCACTTGTTAGGGCCTCCCTGATTTTGATAAACCACCCGTTATGCCCTCTGACACCAGTCAAGGTCCTATTCCCAATCTTCAGTGATGGGGGGAATACTTTGACCCCCATGCCCTTGCTATATTGTGCTTTGCTACTCCTGCTGCCAGCACTAACCAAATCTTCTGGTGTCTCAACCAGGTTTCCACAGACATAACTTCGGACATTTCCGCTGTGACCCTACGCCTAAAGTCTTTTATCAGTGGACACTCCCATAGGGTATGAAAGAAGGTGCCCTCTTGGTTACATCTCTGAAGGCATAGTGGCGTGTCTGCTCTACCTATTTTGTGCAGGAGGGTCCTTGACTAGTAGGACCTATGTAGAATCCTAAGTTGGACCAATTGGAATCTTGTTCTAATGGCTATCTCCCGTGGGCTTCGGCTAGCCTCCACCCATTCTTCATCATCCCCAACTCTCAAATCATCTGTCCATGCATCTCTCAGTGCTCCCAAAAGGCTGATGGAGTTGTTAATCAGTTTTTTATAGATAGTGGAAATCCCTTTTTCGGGGATGGGCTCTGTGAGCCTTCGGTCCTCCAGAGCCGATACTTCTGGTAGCTGTTCTCCCTTGAGAATGGGGTTCCACAGAGCGTGTTCCAGCCAGAGGTATCTGTAGCACTCCGACTCCCCTATCCTGAATTCCTGATGATGGAGCTCGAATTGTTTCATAGGCTGACCCCTCCAAATGTCACCCAGATTTTCTATCCCAATCAGTGCCCATCCAGAGAAGCCCCCCAATTCCCCAACCTCATGAAGCATGTCACAATGCCACAAGGGTCAGGCAGGTGAGTCTACCAGTCCAGCCAGCTCTGCGCCTCTCGCCACACCCTGTCTACATACCTTTTGTGCGTTGGCAAGTCCTGTTCACTTTTCTTGCAATACAGAATCGCCTTGTGTCCTCTGTGGCCCATGGTGTCTCGATGAGCGCGATATGCCGGCTTTTGCCTATCCGAAAAGGCCCAGTCATTAATCACTAGCAATTGTGCCTTCCAATAGTATTTTTTTATATCTGGGATTGCTAGGCCACCGTCATTAACCCCCCGTTGTAGTTTGCTGAAAGCAGTATGTGCGGTTCTGCCTCCCAAGGGAGTAACGGAACTTCGCGGTCTACTTTCTCAAAAAACTCAGGTGGGACATGGAGTGGTGTGTTTTGGAGCACATATAGGCGGCACGGAAGGGACATCATTTTGTAGAGAGCAGCTCTGCCCATTAAAGATAGTGGTAGGTTCTGCCTGTGAGCCACATCTTCACAGAACCTGTCCAATTGAGTTAGCACTTTCTGCGCAGAAACTCTTCTAGGTCCCGAGGACTTAAATGCCAAGGTTTTGGAACCCCTCCAGCACCACCGGCACCACTCAGCCGGACGGGAGGTGCAGTGTTGCCCCGGCAAAGGAAAAATTAGGGATTTATTCCAATTAATTTGGTAGCCCCAGTAGTTCCTGAAGAGATCAAAGACCTGCAGAATTCTGGCCACCGAGAGGGATGGCTGAGTGACATAGGGCAGAACATCGTCAATGTATAGTGATAGATGTTCTTCCCAGCTCCCACTCACCCACAACCCCTGTAATAGGGGGTCCTGGAGAATCCCGTCCTTCCCGCACTCAAGTGCCAAAGCAGAACTCATGGGCAAAAGGGGGTAGCCCTGTCAAGTACCCCTTGTTCAGGGAAAAGGTGCGAGACGTCACCCTATTGACCCGCATTCAGGCCAACAGTGCCTGATAGAGGAGCCTGACCCATCCACCAAAATTTGTCCCGAAGCTCATTCTGGATAGTGTGGCAAATATACATGGCCATACTATACTGTTGAATGCCATTGCAGCATGTAACGCCATCAATACTGCCTGCTCCATTTGGGGTGATCTGGTCATGTGGAGGACGTCAAAGAGGCATCTCAGGTTAAAGTGGGTGCTCTATGGAACCCTCCAGTACCTTGGCTAGAGCTGTAGCCTCCATATTTAGTAAGCATATTGGTCTGTAGGACCCGTAATCTGTCGGAGGCTTCCCTTTTTTTGTATGACCACAATGGTGGCAACCCGTTGGTCTTCGGACAGGGAGCCCGCCTCATGCGCTGCCTGAAACCAGTCTAGCAGGGTTTGGGCAATTCTGTCAACCAGTCCTTTATATAACTCTAAAGGGCAGACCATTAGGTCCCACCGCTTTCCCAGTTAGGAGGCCACGAATAGCCACCGCCAGCTTCTCCACGTCAGGTCTGCCTCCAAGATCTCCCTTACTTCCCCTCTGAGCGTCTTTTGGTCAATGTCTCTCAGGACGTCCACACAGTTGTCGGCAGTCCTGGTTGTTGCAGGGTGGTAGAGTTCCCCACAGTATGTCGCAAAAGTGTTTACAATGACTGCATTGAACGTTTGGAGCACGTTGGACCCATGTAGAATTGCCAACACCCAAGAGCGGTCTTTTCACCTATTCTCCAACCAGGCCAATAATTTACCAGCCTTAGCCCCTATGTCTTATAGATGATGTTGCCTCTCCAATGCATGACTCGTCACTGCATTCTCCGCCAAAGAGCGGAGGTCCTTCTGACAAATATGTAATTGGATGTAGAGGTCTGGTGTTCCTCTGCTTGTGTCTTGGTGTCCAGGACCACTATATCTCTCTCAATAGCCTCACATTCTAGCTTAGTTTCTTTTTTCATTTCCCCTACCTGCGCTTGAGACTGCCCACGCACAACGGGTTTAAAGGCCTCCCATAGGATACAGGCTGTCTTAGCAGACCTTCTGCTTTCCATACATGAATTTGATAAATGAAGCGTGTTCTGGAGTTTTGCTTTATTAACCAGACCCCTCCATTAATATACCAGGAGGGTTTTTGCCTGCAATTCTCACCAGTGATGTACAGCTAACATGGCATTGTCAGATAAAGAACCTAAAACATATGGGATTCAACAGATAGCTCTAGCTTTGGGTACAAGTATGAAGGCCGTAGCACTCTCTTATTAGGATATGTTAGGGCTGTGCAGGCATGGGTTGAGTGGGACACAGGAGAGAGAGCACATTGAGATAGTCCTCGTTTATAAGGAGCGGGACAAAATAGTGAGTCAGGCCGCACTATTTTGACATGAAGGTATTAACTATTTCACTTCCATTACTTCCATTGCACTTACTTTCCACCAAGTCATATTCTTAAGCTTTATGACTCTCTTTTGTGTTATTATTTCAAATGTAAATCAAAGACATGGTCTTTTTCCACTTGGTATGGGGCACAACTCTCCAAAACCTTGGCAGAGGGTAGGGGAGGAAGTCTCTTTGCATTTTGTCAGAGTGCTTTATTGAAAACTTGTGATGTCCTGTTTAGTCTGTTATAACACCCCAAAAAAGAGTGTTGTAATAGTGTAGATTTATAGACCTGTTCTCATTGTTGACAAAGCACAAAGTTGCAGTGGCCTGAAGTTCAGTTCTGCATTTGCCCTGAGGATAGTGTACAGAATAGGATACATTTGCTGAAGGCCAGTGATGGACTGTGCATCGCTAAAAGTTCTTAGCCCCGAGTGGGAAATGCCGACCATTTAGCAACATGAAAGAGTACACAGTGCTGTTATGTAGACTGAAACATTGGAATGTCTTCTGTTTAAATGTGTTACCTTTTTTTCCTCCTTAAAATACAGAAAATGCTAGATTCAGGATCTACAGTTTATCTGGTGGGGAAAGGCTTATTTGATAGTGAAATGTCTGAGCAGTTTAACTTTGATCTTCCTCTGCCCCCTTATTCTCAGATTGGGCAATGGGTAATTTTCCTTTGTGATGCGCGTTCAAGCTGCAGTACTCATTCAGTCAATCAAGCCAGATTTATAAAGTGCTGCTTCTCACCCACGAGGGTATCCAGGCGCTGAGATCCAAACTACTTGGGTGGAATCAATTAAACAACCAGGTCTTCAGTTTCCCTCCGAATTGCTTAAAAAACACAATATAACAAAGGCAGTTTATTTAAAACCAATCCTGTACTTTACAGAATTTACCCAATTGTTCAAACATACACTCAATAAAAATTGATCAGCTAACATTTCTTAACATGGGATGATTTAGTGTACCTCAAAATAATAGAATTCCAGCTGCAGCTTATTGTAACACCAAGAAATGATTAATACTTATAGATGTTTACGAAGTCTGTACATTTATGATTAAGATATGTGAAAAAGGATAAATTGAATTGACATTACTGAAGGGTCCCGTCCCTGTTTTATTTATAACTACATTTATATGTTGCATTTTTCCTACACATGCCATCTTTTATAACCTTCTGGTCAGCGCAGAGTTAGGCGCTTAAAAAGAATCTACACCTTCTACCATTCCCATTTCCACCAATAGCCCTCCCCCTGAGCAATTCTGTGTGAGAAAAATGGTGCAGTGGAGCCACAGCATGTTACTAATGTGTCCTAAAAAGTAGTGAGTTGGGAGAGTTCCTCGGGTATGAAGCATAACTTTTTAAGGTATCACAGGCAGGTAAGTTTCTTTTACTGAATTGAGAAAAGTGCTAGGAATGGCGACCAGTCTGCATCAAAGAACTTGGTTCTACACTCTGGAGAGATAATTACTTTGTCCTAGGACAGTGCGTTTTAAGTGGCTTAAGCAGTCCCTTACTATCAGCACCATCTTATTTCCCCACTGTGTAAGGATATTTTGGATGGCTGACACTAGGGCCAATGTCAGCTGTTTAGGTCAACAAGCATTCCCCTGGGAATGATGTACCTAACAGGATTGTTCCCTGCTCCCTCTGAACATTTCTGAGCTGAGTTTGTTGATTCGGGTCATCCCTAGGATTAGTTTATAGGATGCTTTTATCATGTTTGTCATGCCTTTAGTCTTTGACCATTTTTCAAACTCATTGCTCAACTGGAAGACTCCTCCATGTGTTAATGGTTGCATAACCCAGTGTCTGACTTAAAAGATAGCTAAAAAAATTGCTTCCGGTGGTCCATAATGTTTAACAGCTTCAGAGAGCTTAATTTGTCTATTGGTGAACAGTGAGTGTATTAGAACTCATCTGTCCTCTTACCAGGGTGTAAAACTATGAATGTTCATCGCCTGGATAAGCTCTAAATTAAATCATATGGGAGAATACAAAAAGGGAAAAGAGGTGAGCCCAAGCCCTGTAACTATCTTATCCCATACCAAATGTGTTTCTCTACTAATTTTCAGAGTATAGCCCCTAACTTCTCTGTGAGTTCTGAAGCCTTCGCACCAGGTAGAGGGGTAGGCCCGAAGTTCAGTGGTCAATAAAGTGATACTCATAAGACACTACTGCTTTTTCCCATTCAATGTAACATCAGAGCGGTGCAGCCTGGAAATATGTCAGCAAGATCGAAAGGGCTAATCTTCCTTGTGCTGGTCCACTAAAGGAACCTGCTATCTACCTTCTGCCACCATCCATGCCAAACGTGTTATTAAGCAGTGGTTGGAAAAGATAAAACGATGAGGACGGCAGAGATAAGTGGCTGAGCTGGATTAAGTACAGCAGAAGTGGCAGAAATCTCAATTTATTGATAGCTGCCCATCATGTGCTATTGAGGGAGGTCTCGTTTCACTTTTGTCAGTTTTGGGAAGTAGTTAAGGGCAATATTCTGCAGCATGGAAGATGCTATTTAAATACCCAGAAATGTTATTATTTTGGTATTTTGGAATCCCGCTAGAAATGACACGTTTCAGGGTGGGCCTTCTCCTGTGATGGGTCTGGTTTTAGGAGCACAGCTTCAGATTTAGGGATGATAATTTTAAACTCCTAAAATTCTGTGGATTTCCATCTCCTTTAATAAGAGGTGTAACAAAACCAGAGATTCAGACAGGGACGCCATGGCATCATCAGCAATTACTGTCAGCTTGAAACGTTTTTGCCTATGTGCATTTTCTTAATTCTCTATATCCAATAGGGTTTTCTTTTGGATCAAGAGTATGGGCAAAGAGTAAGGGTGTGCGAGAATGCTGCAAATTTACTGTTGCTTCTTTTTCGTGGTGTCCCAAGACACTGAGAGGTGAGATAGATTTTAATGTCAATCAGTGTAACAATATTGGCTTTGCTCTGAACCACAGGGCATGAAGGTGTCTTTTATACATGAGGTTAAACAAATGTAAAATGGTGCTTGTCCATTCAGTGATTTTCCATATAAAAATCTTATCGTGAGGAAGGAAGAAAGGCATGTAATGCTTTGCCTTCAAAACAGGAGAAAACCCATGAGAGTTGGGGGGAGGACAGAAAGGATAAGACAATCCAGGCAGTTAACATTTCTACGGGAGAAGGAAAGGTTTAGAAGATGGAAGCTGGCACATCCTGACACCGGAGAGGCTCTTGTAGTTGAAGTCTAGTGAAAAACATTCCAGAGCTAATGTGAGGGTCAAAAAGTGACCTATGAGGAGTTGTTGCAGCGACTAAGGATACGGTTGGAGACTATTTTACCTCAATATGTACATTCTAGAAATGTAAATGTGATACATGATTACACACACATATGTAATACAATGATGTATCAAAGACAACATGAAATTGATATAAAGCCAACAAAAGACTGTAGGGGGCGAGGAGGCACCCATGACCTATCCATGTTCTATTGTTGGTTTCTTTGACCCGAATGTGGGCTCTTGAGGATTGATTCCTTGCAAGAAGCCTGTTGCTTAAGTATGCACCAAAGCCCAGAGTGCATATCACGTGGGCCAAGTATATCCTGTTAACCCTGTAGAATGCCATTTTGGTATCCATTAAGAGTAACAAGGTGTTGTGATGCATTCTCTGGGAATTCTCCAAGATGTGCAGGATTTGTTTGATGTTATCACTGCACTGACAACCTAGAATAAAGTCTGATTGGTATGGGTATAATATATCTGGTGCGCTGCCAGTTTACTGGTGAAGATCTTGATCTCTATGATCTCTATGTTGATGAGTAACATGGGTGTATAGGAGGCACAAAGAGTGGGGTATCTTGTCAGGAATGGAAAGCACCACTACTTTAACATCTAGTATTGTGCCCATCACCATTCCAGACACCTCAAATTCGTTAAAGAGCCTTATTAAGATCTGGGCGAGAGACTTACAGCAAATCTTACAGAAAATAGCTTGATAGTCATCCTGGGAATTTGACTTAAGCCTGTGTGTTGGGATTGTTGAGGGACTCAGCTTGTTCAGCTGCTATCCTCCATCCCTCTCAAAGCTGTCCTCTAGGTGCGGTCTGCCCCTTTTTATTCAGGTTTAAGAACCTTGTTGCAGTGACAGGCCCCTCTCTGCATCCAATACGCCCAGTCTAAGACACAGTGGGCTGTGCACTACTTCCCAAAATAGCCATGAACTGGTATGGGGAGATTTTCCTGCCAGTTTTCTCACACAAGACTGGCAGTATCGAGCAACTCTGGATCTCCCTTCTTGTTCACAACCAGTGTCAGGGACCCCCAGGTTTGCCGTGCCCAAATGGAGGGCAGAGGGCGCTTATGTCTGTTGATTACATCAAGGAGAGCGTGAAACTAAGGTCACAAGGCTTACATTTTCTCCATTCTCTGATCAGGTCACCCCCAACCCACTCTTAAAACTGGTGATTCTCAACTACAAATGAAGTTGACTAAAACTACTGTGTGCATATTTCTCTTAATTCCTGGATAAATCTACGCAACATGTATATTTTTTTCCCTAGTGACCTTCTTAGTTCACCAGACATATTCAATAAGGATGTAGGTATCCTCAACACTGAAGCACAACATGCACTCGTAATGTCGTTTTTTAATTGTTTTTCCTTCAAAAAATGAGGAAGAGCACTTCTCATCCTAAATCAATATACAGTAGAGTCTAAAAAATAAAATTGCAGTGGCGTTTGCCATCTTTACATTCAATGTTATTCAATTTCCCTGTGTGTACTGCTAAGGGGAATTCTCCAAGTTAGATCTGCAAACACTCTTTTCACTAGATGTCATTTGGTGCTAGTTTTGTCTGAGGGTGACCTTTATCCGTGGTGTGGGCAGTTCATCATTTGCTATGGTGGTTGCCCATAAGACTTAATTCAAGGACTAGTTCTGGCATTCCAAGAAGTAGGAACAGCAAAGCGTTTACATTTTCCAGATTTTACCTGATGAATATAAATATTTTCTCAAGGCGAGCAATGGCTGGAAGTCCGCGTCCATTAGAATAAAGGTCACCAAACTGAAATAACCTTGCCGATAGCTGATAATATGTAGAGACTTTCATGCCACCGACATGCTGCAATAGTTAAACTCTGGTAGCTCTGAAAGCTGCTCAGTAAAAATTGTGCTATTACTTTAAACCTTTCATATAGTAACCACATTATGAAGACAGTCTTTGCTATAAGTGGCCAACTGTCCAACTTGATAATCAAGAACAAGTCCTTGCTATTAGTGGCAGAACAAAATAAATTGTAACACATCACCTCATCCTCTGGTTCCTCCACTGGTTGCTCCTAATTGAAGCTATAATTCATATGAGCCTGTTTTGCATTGTGCATAAGTACTTCCACTTAAGACACTTTTCACTAAATATTACCACTTGCAATTCCAGGAATTGTGTCTCCCTACAACTTTATATGTTGGAGGGGACAGCAAGGTTAATGTCTAGAGACATAGAGTTGATGATTAATAGTTGAATAAGAGAGCTCCTTTACATGTAGTATTCATTTATTATGTTGGGACATCTGGAAATGTAGGAGATGTGTTTATTAGGGAACATATTAGCAAGAAAGAGATAACTGCATAAAGAGCTAAACCCTCAATCACAGGACTTAACATTAGTAAATGCATCTGTTTGTTTCAATCTGGACAAGACTCGTACTGTCCATAATTTATTCCAGTCATGTTGGTGAAACAAAAAAGGCTCCAGAAGGGCCTTCACAGTATTTGAATTACCTGTCATCACTTCATCCAGAAGTGCATAGAAATAAGTGCACCTAGCAAAAAGAGATTTATTTTAAGTGGAGTTATTGATTTTATTTTATTATTCACTGAATCATTTGCTTACACTAATTTCCCTTTTGAGTTCAAACTCTGGATCCATGACTTCACGGCATATAACAAGTGTATGAGGACCTCTCCGTTCAGTGAATTATAATACACAGTATGAATATTGATTTCAGGGTGGGGAGCAGAAAAGGTCCAAACTATGATGCAAAGAAAATGTTTAATTATACATTCTGCAAATATATTGTGACATATGTTCTTTGTTTGTCAAGAATTCAGGTACAGCTCAGGTCTTCAGTTTAGTTGCAGAACGTCGCAAGAAATTTCAAGAGATCATTAATCGCAACAGTAGTGAAGCAAACTCAGCAGTACGACCAAAGCCTACAACAATGAAATGGTCAGCTCCTGGAGCAACACCTCAACTTACTACAGTAATCCTGGAAGTCAAGGAAAGCATGCTATCACTGCTTATTAAGCTCCACAGTAAACTCTCAGGGAAACCAGATTCCTATTCTCCTCCATGGTTTGATGATCCAGAGGTGCTAAACCAGCCAAACCTAACTAAATATTCTCATGGTGATGGGACTACTGCTGTTGAAAGAATTTTGCTGAAAACTGCAATGCAAAGCAGACTGAACAAACGCAGCATTGAAGAAGTATGTAGGAAAACTGCTCCTCCAGTTCCCCCAAAGAAGACCAGTCCTGCAGAAAAGAAAACTTTGGATAAGGAAGAAAGGTAATATGCAATTGAATATGTGAACAGAATATATTGTAAGCAGTGATTCCTGGACAGAGTTTACACCCATGAAGTTCTCGTCCATGTAATGCTTTGTGAAGTTCAAAGCAGATATTCTAGCATGGTTAACCATTTGTGTTATGCTGTGCTTTTCATAGTTTTGTAGTTCTTCTGTTAACTGTTTTGAATAGAAATCCAGCAGAACAGCTATTTTCAATGTCATTCAGCGGGGTACAGATTCTCAAATGTTGAAATTATGCCGCACAGATTGGCACATCAAGGACACAAATAAGTCCATGGGCTGTGATAGTGAAACACAGAATTGCCTTGCTATGTGAATGGTATAATTCAGGCTAAACTGTGTTTAACCCTGGCTTATGCTTGCAGTTCCTTTTGTCTTCATAGTTTAATTCGAAATGTCAGCAGAAGGAGCTCACAAGAAGACTGACGAGGCAATACTACAAAAAGCAATACTTATTTCTTTGTTCCAATTGTTATAAATATTGTAAAAGTTTTGGTCACATCCCCCATGTATGTCTAGCGGGGGCATTCTTATAACCTATCAGATAATGACGTGTCTTCTTCAGCTTATGTTGGCTGAAAATGGAGGTTGTTGTTGCCCAGTTATGAACCATGACTACAAAGTGCTATTTTAGTCAATTTCAATTATAATCTTTATTCGGTTCTTAAAAAGACACCATAAAAGCGCAAATACAATATATATACACAAATTAAAAACACAGCAAGTGATATTCAGTTTAAAAAGTATAAATGTTAAGATTTTCTGTACTCAGGGAGAGGGCCAGGGGATTTAAAGAGTTTAAATGTTCAAATCATGTTAGGGGCCAATGTCTCTGGTGTTCCTCAGTCTTGTTGCAATTCGAATAAAGTTTATCGTGCAAAACAGGGTATAAGCGTCCTCCGCTTCCTGTAGGAATCTCAGCGCCAGTTTTGCGTGTTTAAATTTTAGCTCTTTCAGGATTCCCACCAGGAACTTGCGTCTTGGCATCGTGTAAAATGGACACAGTAAAACAAAGTGGAGGGTATCCTGCGGAGATCTAAGATCGCAGCCGCAGGTACCCTTCTCCTCCACTGTGTGGGTAAACCCAGATGGCACTGCAAGGATGTGGTGTAACATGTTAATTCTGAAACGGGTCATGAGGTAGCGATCCTGCGCGTTGTACATGACCCTCAGATAGGGTTCCATGCCTTGCTTCGCAGTGAGGTCGTTATACGAGAGATTGGTGGGTTTATGCTTCTCTTTTTCATCCCTTGAAGTCTTCAGATGTGTAAGAAAAAGTTTTTTAACCAAGGTCTTGCTCTCCGGGGTCAGAGAGTCGGGGGATGAGAAGTATTTAGAGCAACCAATCTCTGTTAGCGACTTCTTGACAAATTTCAGCCAGGGGATTGCGTGGCCTTTGTCTCTTTAGAGGCAGTCCTCAATGATTTGTCTTGTAAGGGCCGCCTCAGGGTTGGTCCATACTTTCACCCATGCCAGGAGAGGTTTGGATTTGATTTTGTCCTCTAGAAAGGGTTCTCCTACCTCTTCGTGTATAATGTGGGCCGAAACACTCTGTGGAACTTTTAATATTCTTCGTAAGAATTTGTTTTCTTCAGTCTGAAGCGGCTGTGCTTTTTTGCCCAGGAAGCCCCACACTTCTGCCCCATAACTTACTTTCGCACAGCAGATGGATCTGTATAAGGTCAGAATTTGTTCCGGGGACCATTTCCCTAGTCTTTGCCCATACCCCATGATTGCTCCTACTGCAGCTGCCAGTTTTGTAGAGTGCTTCTCAATCAGGGGTTTAAACGATAAGTCGTGATCGAATAACACCCCCAAGTACGTAAAAGACTTGACCTGGTCTATTTTATGTGACCCGATGTTATAAGTGAAAGTTCCTTTTGTGGGTTTCACAGATGACATAATATAGGACTTTTCCAGGTTTGTTGCCAGGTCCAGTTTGTCCATGAATTTGACAAACCCGTCAATTAGTTTTTGCAGTCCCAGCGGTGTTCTAGAGAGCAGGACCGCGTCATCGGCGTAGAGTAGTACGGGCACTGCTCGATGACCGATTTGGGGTGAGTCAACTTTAAGCTTAAGGAGGTCCTTTTCCAATGCATTAATGTAAATAGAGAAAAGGAAGGGCGCAAGGATGCATCCCTGCCTTACTCCACTATTGCAGATGAAGGGATCGGTCTTTTTACCTTCCTGACTGTACCTTACGCTTGCAGAGGTGTTCCGGTGGAGGTTTTGTAGAGTGTCGACTAGTGATTGGTCCGCTCCTAGTTCCTTTAGCATAGCCCAGAGCTTTCTCCTGTTTACGCGATCGAAGGCCGCTGAGAGGTCCATAAACCCCATGTGTATTGACCCCCTCCCGGCGATGGTATATTTTGCAATCAGGAGGTATAGATTTAGGCATTGGTCGGTGGTAGATCTGCCTTTCCTGAAACCGTATTGGATTTTGGAGAGGATTTGTTGCTCCTCTGCCCAGTCTTGCAATCTCAATAGGATGACTCGCCCCAGGACCTTGGCTGTCACGTCGATGAGGGAAATGGGTCGGTAACATTGGGGGTCATCACGGTTGCCTTTTTTATAGATGGGGACTATGGTCGCCGTTGACCAGGACTGGGGGAGGCCTGCCTCCACTGCCTCGTTTAGCACCCTCGTAAGTAACGGAGCCCATAGTTCAGGTCTACTTAGGAATAGGTCTGGTGGAATTCCGTCCGGGCCCGACGCTTTATTTTTGCTGAGCCCGGTTATTCCTAGTTCGACCTCCTTCAGGGTGAAATTTAGCTTAACGGGCTGATGGGCCTCCGCTAACTCCTCCTGGGGTGCCTGGTTTGAATGGTTATATAGGCTCTGGAAATGTTTCTGCCATTGCTCCGGCAGAATGGTGTTCATGATTTTTGGAGCCCCTTGGTCCTGGAAGCAGGGGGCGTTGATCACTTTCCAGAAGGCAATAGAGTCTTTTCTTTCTGCGGCGTCCCTTAAGTCTTCCCAAGCCTGGTTTTGTATACTTTGCTTTCGTGCCTTCAGAGCTTTTTTGTATTCGGCTCTGTTCCGTGCCACCTTCGTTTTGTCCCTTGGTTGGGCATGGAGGCTATCCTTCAGGTTTTTCAGCGCCTTTGTGCAATTTGAGTCAAACCAACGGGGGTTTAGGGGCATTTTATTCTTAGCTCCTGTGGTTTGTAGGGAGTTATTTACAACCTGCGCGATTTCTTCAAATGCCTTCACCACCTCAGCTCCGGTTACGCAGGGGTCAAGACATTTATCGATTGCTGCTAAGGCTTCGAGTAATAGTCTTTTGTAAAAGCTGTCCACATTAATTTTGGCCCATTTGATTCTTCTACCCTGGTCTACTGCTCTTTCCATGATAGCAGGTCTTTTTTGGAGTGAAAAAACAAAACCTTCCATTTTAATGATCACCGGATTATGATCACTGAAGCTGCTGGCCTCTATGATGATTGTGCTGATGCTTCTTTTTAGATTGGGAGAGACTAGTGCAAAGTCGATGTAAGAGTGACAACCTCTTCCTTTGAATGTTGGGGTTAATTCTCCTTTCTCGTTTAGGATAACAAGGTCTAGAGTTTGGATTAGGTTGTGCCTTTTCATTAGTCTTTCTAGATCCCAGCCCTCTGTTGAATGGGTGAAGTGTGGGCCTTTCATGATCGTGCATCTTGACCAGTCGTTGTTGAAGGGTATTAGTTTCTCACAAAGGTGACAATTAAAATCTCCCATTAGTATTAAGCCCGTGGGATTTGGTGTCTTAGATAAAAAGTTCAAACAATTTTCTAGTTCATTTATGGCTATACCCTTCTCCGTTATAGCCGGTGCGTTGTACCAGTTCATTAGCAGGAATGTTAATCTTGGTGAGGTGAACCTTAGTACTTGGAGGTTGTGTGTGGCCCATTTGGTGTTGGACCAGGTGCCCTTGATGTCTAAATTGACATAGACCGCGAGCCCCCCACTTGCTCTCCCCGAAGTAGTTTTTTTTTGCAGGGACGAAGAAGCTTTTATAACCTTCCAGGCTATAGGCGTGCGGTTCAGTGGCCCAGGTCTCTTGCAGGCATAAGATATGGAATTTGCTTATATAGCTGAGCCAGTCCTGAGATGCGAACTTGGTCGCTAGCCCTGCAGTGTTCCAGGTAGCTATTAGTAGATTATCATGGATCATGACCTTGGGTGTTCTTTTTCCCTCGCCTAGCAAAGGCTTTGATTGTTTATCCGTTGCGGGTACGGCAACCCGGCTTGGTTGCGGCCTGTAGGGGGTAGCAATTCTTCTATGAATAGAGTGGGAGTTATCTGTTGTGGGATTTGTCCCCTCCCCTTTTCCCCGGATGGTATTCGGTGGTGTGCTACTGCCTCCTATGGTATGCACAGGACCCAAAACATCAGTTTGGCCCTGGTCTGCTCCTTCTTTTATCCCTGTTGATGGTAAACTTGGCTCCTTCCTGTATTTGGTTTTTGGAGATGAACAGCCCAATCTCTGTCAGTCCACCCCTTCAAGTGTACTGAACCTGTTCCAATGGGCGTACTGCGTTATAGAGGAGTCATAGGTTGGGAATACAGGATTTGGCCTTTGCCATTGAGGTGGGCCATATTGGAAACCCAAATGCGGTGTTCTGTTAGGACCAATATTCTGCCTGGGCCTTTGAGGTGCAAAGGGGTAAAAGTAGGATAGATGAACCGGGTGAATTTGTGATCGAGTATAACTCGGGGGGGCGTTGCAGATGAAGTTAACAGCCGCCATGTCTCTAAAGTTCACCGTAATAATGTCCCCTGCAATGGTCTTGGTACCTTTGCCGATCCACTCGCCCCTTCTCACTGAAAGGATTTCCCCGTAGATGTTAGGGGGCAAAGGTCTGTGTATTTGCAGCCACTGTGCACATTTGTTTTTTAGTTCGATTTGTGATTCCCGTTGACCCTCCTTTAAAGGAGGAACTCCTGTTAGGACGACTACAAAGGGCAATGCCTCAGGCGGAAGATTAATTGTCCTGAAGCGTGTTGCAGTTTTCTTTTCGTTGGTGGTTGTCGCGGTGGGAATCCGGGAGGACTTAGGGTCCGCCTTAGGGGTTAGGGCCTTATTTTCTTCTAACATTTGTGAAGATCCGGGTGGGGGTTTATTGTTGCCAGTGGGTGTTTGATTTTTATTTTTGCCTGTTTGCGGGGTAGAGGCGACCTTTTGTTTTTCCTTAGCTCCTTTCTGCGTGACACTGGTATTATTGAGCTTAGCCCCCCCATTGGTTGCTAAAGAGACCTTATCTTTTGGTAAACTTATTGGTGTAGGGTCCTTTAGTTTTGTCGAGACCCGTTCCTGCACAGGATGGGTTTTCGGGCTGATCCCCTTATTGTTAACCAGTGATGTCAGTCTATCTATTTTTGCTATGAGGGGTTTTAACAGCACCGTGATGGAGTGCTCCAGGTCAAGTTTAAGATCCGCCACCATGTTGGTTATCCAGCATGGTATTCCGGGTGTAGATGGGTTTATAGGCGTGATCAGATTGTGATTGCTAGATTTTACGTGACCTTTTTTCCTCCCTTGTTTGTGGCCTTCCCTATGCGGCGTTTTCTCCGCGGGGAGTACGTCTTTGTCATAAGTGTTTGTTTGAGTGCTTGTTTGTGCGCCAGGTCTATCCCTGCTGGTTTCAGCGGGCGCCTGGGCACGAGGAAGGTCAGCAAAAGATGGTGGGGTTATGGGCCGGCTAGTATCGATCTCCTCTGCCAGGTCTTCGGAGGCTTCTGATAGATTAATCAGTGAATCCTGAGTTTCTTGGATGATAGTTACAGGTGGTAAGGACATTCTTCTCTCGGTGTTAGCTATGGCGTCGGAAACCGCCCCTATAGTCTGTTTGAGCATTTTGTCGATGGCAGTAAGGGTCGGTAGAGGGGGTGGATGATCCGATTTGGCTTTTGTGCTCGATCTTAGGGTAGGCATCCTGGTCTTCTTAGTAGTTTTCCTCATTGCAAGGGGTACTGTGTTGGGGGGTAACGGGCAGATGTAGCTTGTCTCGATGGGGATGGCCAGTAGTCAGGCTAGTTGCCGTGAGACTGTTAGCGATAAATTTTTAAAAGGGCAATTTTGGGGGGCTGGCCCAGCCCGGCCTCTTCTGGCCCCTGAAGGCCACAGAGGGCCCGCCCTTTGCCCGGGCTTCGCTCGGCGTCCCGCTCGCGTCCCGCTAAGCGTTGCCGCACTTTCTTTGTAGAGGGTGTTGCGGCCGGGGGCCTGGCTTGCTGGGGGCGCGGCCGTGCACACCTGTGCAGCGCGGGGACTCCTGGTCTATGGAGTCCCTGCGTCACGCGCCCCCAGTTACCTTGCGCAGTTCTTTGTTCCTCCCGGGTGCTGGATGCTGGGTGTAGACCTGCTGCCTCGACCCCACACCTGGGCGCCGCGCTGCGGCACCCGCGAAGCGGGTGCTGCAAGCTGTTTACGCGGGACTCAGGCGGTCAATCCCTCCTGGGACATAGGGAGGCTGCAGGAGCAAGTGTCGGTTCCCAGATCAAGGCGTCGGCGATTATCGGCGTTCTGGAAGGGTTTTCACCAGTAAGTAAGTGCTATTTTAGTCAAAGGCAATCCTTCCTCAGAGAGCCTTGTCTGGTCAAAAGATTAAGGGGCTTAGTAAAGTTTGGCAGACATAATTCACTGCCAATAACATGGCTGAGTAACCTGTCCACTAAAGTCGCTCTTCCCACCCTCTATTTAGAGCCATAATTCTGACAGTTGAGGCTACATTGGCTTCTCTGATGGAATCTCTTAAATCGCTGCCTGATTGACTTTGGTCAAACTATTTATCGTATTTAGGGCAGATGTTCCTTTGTAATTTTCCTGTTCTGCGCCACAGGGAAGGGCTAGCAGTGCCGAACTGGAAAACAAAGAAATGTCCCCCACACCCTTGGAGAAAACTTCCAATATGCCAGGCCATTTGATTTTTTGAAAACGCATATTTTGAACAATACAGCAAGGTTTCTGTGTCTTTATTGGCGCCTCTGTGGCGGCCCCTCTGCTGAATAAACAGATCTCTTCCACCGGCCTGGTGGAGATATCTAATTTGGAGCACTGACTTAATATCATGGTAAACAATAATGTTGACAAAAATATAATTGACCACAATATCATGCTGAAATATTTATAAAGGTAAGTACCAAAATATCGGAAAATAATATTGTTGACACTAATATCATCCAAAATATACAAACATATAATTTGTTTTTAGATAAATACAATTTAAAATAGTAAATGTTAAGTATTTTCCTATATAAATGTAATATAATGTAAATTTAATGAATACAACTAGTATTTAATTCTATATTTGTATAAATATATTCTTATATAGACACACACTCATATATATATATATGTGTGATTATATCAATAAATATATATCTGTAGTGTAACATGATTGATAAAATATTACTTTATATTTGTAATTGTTTAAGTTTTGTGCTATATACATATTCACTGAAAAAAACATAGGTTTCACACACGTTATAGTTAGGAATTAGCATTTAAAAAACCTTAGAAATTCAGTGAAAAAACCATAGGTTTCACACACGTTATAGTTAGCTGGACATTTTACTCGTAAAAAACCAGTGAAATTGCCCCGTTATAGTTAGTTCAGCTAACTATAACTCGCGCGCCCGCAATGCACTGCTGATGACGTCACATATTACATCACTCATGACATGGTCAGTGACATCACTCATGACATCACTGATGACATCTCAAATGACATCACTGATGACATCATCCAGTGAATGTGTGTTTTTCTGAAAATTAAATATGTTTTATACATGTATATCTCAAGGTCGATGGAAGAATAAATGGGTATATAAGTGTCTAAATGGATGATTTGTTTTTGAAAAATTGATTGTGTAACTGACTGATTAAGTGTATCATAGTGAATACATGACTTAGTGAGTAATGTTTAAACATATAAATATCTGTGACAGTCTCTCACTTTGTGTATAAGTGGCTGCATGGGTTGGTGAGTAGCTACATGGGTGTCTATATAGGTTATTAGTTGTTTTTTTGAGTATCAGTCTGAGTGTCTGCATGGTTCGGTGGGGGGTATTACGTAGTGCATAGGTGCATGAATGAGTGACTCACTGTTTGTATGTGTTGAACACAGCATGTCTGCAGGACTGTATGGGTGGATGAGTGTGTGTATGGGTGTGTTAGTGAGTGAATGACTGTCTCAATAGTGTCTTCAGGAGTAACTACATATGTTTTAAACTAGTATATGTGACTATTGTTGTATATAAGTGAGTATATGTGAGAGGGAGAGATTGAAAGAGTTCCTGTATGAATAAGTATGTGTTTCTATAAGTGATTGTTTAAAAGACTAAGTATGTGTAAGTTTCCGTAGAAGTAAGTGTGGTGGTGTGTGTATAACTGTATATGCAGGTGAATGCATGTTTGATTCTTTGTTAGCATGAGTGACTATGTGTGTGAGTAACTCTATGGATGAGTGGCATAATGTAACAGGATGTGTAGGTGTATGAGTACATATGATGAGTGAGTACATGTATGAGTGACTGTATAGGACTGTTGGTGAATGAGTGGATGTGTATGTGGATCTTAGAATTACTGAAGAGGTTGTTGTAACTGTTATTGGTATGTCCTTTTTTTTTGAAAATTTTAGTCTCTATTTTTGAATGTGTGTGTCAAAGGTTATATTAGGGTGAGAGGAGGTCTGCCACTTTATCACAAGGATGATGTCATCAGTGATATCATCAGTGATGTCATTTGAGATGTCATCAGTGATGTCATGAGTGATGTCACTGACCATGTCATGAGTGATGTAATATGTGACGTCATCAGCAGTGCATTGCGGGCGCGCGAGTTATAGTTAGCTGAACTAACTATAACGGGGCAATTTCACTGGTTTTTTACGAGTAAAATGTCCAGCTAACTATAACGTGTGTGAAACCTATGGTTTTTTCACTGAATTTCTAAGGTTTTTTAAATGCTAATTCCTAACTATAACGTGTGTGAAACCTATGGTTTTTTCAGTGAATTTGCAAGGTTTTTTAAATGCTAATTCCTAACTATAACGTGTGTGAAACCTATGGTTTTTTCAGTGAATTTGCAAGGTTTTTTAAATGCTAATTCCTAACTATAACGTGTGTGAAACCCATGGTTTTTACAGTGAATTTGCAAGGTTTTTTAAATGCTAATCTCTAAATATTTCGTTTTTGAAACCTATGTTTTTTTCTGAGAATTTGTATGGTAAGTTATGTATTTTTAATTAAAGATATTTTTTTTATTTAAATAAAATTACTTTATATTCATTTATATATTATCTGTATTTTTTTATAAATTATTTTTTTAAATAATTCAATTTGGATATTTATTTTTTATAATTTTTTAAATTCTTTAATGTCCTCTTTTTTTTTTTATTTATAATTTCTTGGGGTGCGCGCTCTGAGCGCGCTCCTAGTACTATTTCGTATGTTTTTTATGAATTCCGGCGTACGTTATTTACGTACGCAAATATACTTGTTGGTGCGCGCTGGGAGCGCGCACCCAGTACGTATGCGTACGTACGTACGCATGCGTACGTACGTACGCATGCGTCCTACGCCCTCGACGCGGTTTACTTCCGCATACGCTAAAATTACGCGCAATAACGGTCGCGTATACGCGTGTTAAACGTATGCGCGCTAGGTGCGCGTATATGACGTATGCACCTGCGCGTTTACGCGTTCGTGCATACGTCATCACGGGGTGCGCGCACGGAGCTTGCGCAGTGCGCGCACCTCGGGTTTATACATAATAAAACAACATTTCTTATTGGTTATCATTACTTTCAGTTTCTAATTGTTTCAATACCACACCCAATCCCCTCATGGCAAGTCATGTGATCAAGAATCATCACTTTTGATTGGTTTGAAGTACTTTCTGTTCCAGATTCTTCCCAAACCACACCTACTCCCCTCATTATTAGTTCTGATTCCTTTGGAGAAGGAGCTATTCTGTTGTTGAGAGACAATGGCTGAACAGCAACCTACTTCAGACAGTGAGCAGGACACTCTTGAGAGGCAGAGGAACAGGAAGCAGAAAGACAGCTTTATATGGCAGTTTTTCACTTTTCCCAAGAATGAGAAAAAGGTAAATGCACCAAAAGTTACTTGTTTACTTTGTGGCAAAGTCTTATCTCGTGGGAATCCTAATAAGAAATATTCTTTTAGCATTCACACTATGTTAAGACATGTTGACAAAATGCACCCAGTATCTTTTCGTCGAGCTTCTGAAGAAAACTCTTCACCTGCTCAGCCGACGACATCAGCAGCAGCTCAGCCGAGCACATCTTCGGCAGCTCAGGGGAGCACTTCAGCTGCGGTGGTGCCTTCACCTGTTTCTTTACCTCTTGTTGGTCCACCTTGTTTGGCGAGGTTGTCTACACGGTGCACTGATTGCGGTTCACTTATTTCTGTGGGGGAGACCAGTCTTGATCTCCTTCAGAGAAAATTTGATGCACATTCATGCACTAGGCCATAGATTTTTTTTTCATTTTTTGCGTTTTTCTCTTCCTGTTTCCCTCCATTAACTCAAGGGCTCTTTTAAGAGCCACTTATAAACTTAACCAAACATTTTTTTTTTTTTAAATTTTTTTTTAAAATTTTTTTGAGGTGCGCGCACCCTGCGCGCACCCAAGTTTTTTTTTTTTTTTTTTTTTTTTTTTTTGAGAGACTCCCCCTTTTTCCTACTAATGCAACTGTGAAATCACCAGAGCAAAATGCAACAAATCTCTTCCTGTAATTCCTATTTGCACACAGAGTCATGTTTTCACATTAGTCACAAAACGAAAAATCTTTGCCAATTTGAATGCACACTTACTGCTCTTTTTTGTTGGCAAGTGAAAATCACTTTTACAGACTGACACATTATGAATCCACTTTTCACATTTTTTTAAATGCACATGTCCAGACTGCATTTTCAGACCACAAACCATGTGTATGCTGGGTGACTGCCTACACTCCAGCAAGGGCAACCAGCCTTAGTGATGCTGAATGTATTTGTATTACAGACTGAAACCTCAAAACCCCACAGCACATTATCAGAGCCAGGACCTTTGTTCTCTACACCTCTCTCCACTCAGCAGAACCAGATAATGGCAATCTTTCCCTCTATTGTTCCACACATATAGATGTTAATTTCAAATCACACTGCTTCCCCCTTTTTTACAAATGTAATCACACATTTCTATTGCTTGAAAACCAACCCTTTTCCAAAAGTACCCTTCCCCCAACTTGACTTCTGCCTAGTACCCTTCCCCCAACTTGACTTCTGCCTGCTACCATGGCAACAGCTCATGGAACACTGCTGTGTGGAGTTAGGTCAGAAGTTCGCCACACAATGTTTCAATTCCACAGAGCAAGAGTGCTTGACTTTTCAAACCTTACAGCAAATCCATAGTACTGTTCTTTGGTAACACATTTTTCTGAACCAATACAAAACATGCTTCTATTAATTTACACATACAGCCTAGTTTTTAGTGTAGAATGGTATGAAACAGCCAATCAGTTCTTTTTTTTTAATAAAAAATATGTATGCCTCCCATTCCCAAACTGTCTTTCATTTCTTTTTACCATTCTACTGAATTACACCTCCTGAGTGCATCCAGATCTCCTTTGAAGATGTTCACAGTGTGGATTGTAGGACACAGCTATGTCTTCTGGAGTGAAAAATTTGCAGAGAAAAGAGGTATGGTGAGAGACCTTGCTTTGCCAAATGTAGACATCAAGTGGATTGGTCAGAGAGGGTTAAAGTGGCACCAATTAATGCCTTTGGTGAAAACCTTTCTACATCTCCCACAGCCTAACCTTATTATTGTGCACTGTGGTGGTAATGATCTAGGCACTTTAACTGGGGTAGGTTTGGAAATGCTTATTAAGGACACCTTTGTGCAATTGATGTCGCTTTTTCCTCAATCTGCCTTTGTATATTCTAACATATGCCAAAGGCAAAAGTGGAACTGGTCCAACCAATTTTGTCCGCAGATTGACAAAGCAAGGAAGCACGTCAACAAATCTGTTTCTGCTTTCCTCCGTGACTATGGTATGGGTTCCATTTACCACAACAACTTGCGTTACGACATGCAAGACATTTATAGAGGAGATGGTGTGCACTTCAATGATGAAGGGAACAGAGTCTTCCTCTTGAACCTCAGACTCTGCGTCGGTACTTACTTGTAGGTACCGAAAAACAAACAATAAACACAAGGGCTCTTTTTAGAGCCACCTTATATCTAAACACTTAAATGCAATTTTTTAAAAAAAAAAATTTTTATTTTTTTTTTCCGGGTGCGCGCACTCGGCGATATTTTTTTTCAAAATATTATTCTTTTTTTTTGCCCTACAAGGTCCTACTTTGACCCCCTTACAATGCCTACTGGGTCTATTTCTTCCCACTCTTCCCCCTTTTCAAGTGCTCCCCCTTTGTTTATCACCCCCTCTTTATGCGATAGACAAAATGGCGGCCGCCGCTTCCTGACTTCCACCGATTCGAATGTTTACTAAGATCTAACAACCAATCAGAATTGCGCTCGCGCACGGCAAGGTGCGCGCACCCAGCGCGCACTCTGCGCGCATACAGATATATATATTGATTCAAAGGCTATTTTCTCAGAATCTACTGAACAGATTTACACCAAACCTACAAAAGGCACTTCCTTGACCTAGGGACTACCTCTCTGCCAAATTTTGAGTAATTCTGTTCAGCCGTTCGGGCTGTAGCTCGTTCTAAAGGTCCTATGGAAAAATGCATGGGAAAAACGCGTTTTGGGACCCCCCTTTTATCTCAGCCCCCGCTTGACGGATCCCCCCGAGACTTTCAGGGTAGGAGCGGAGCGTAGCGCCCCACCTATTTTGAGAAATTCGCGAGGATTCGTCGACCGGCGCCAAAGTTATTCAAAATAGAATGTTGAGGTTTTCCTATGGAAACGTGGTCCTAACTATAACTACCTACTGGCGACCGCCAGTAGGTAATATATGTGTGTGTGTGTGTGTATATATGTTTGTGTGTATATATATATATATATGTTTATATGTATATATGTGTATATGTATGTATATGTATATATGTGTGTATATATGTCCACACAACCACTCTATTAGAAAGTAATCCAAGGACACAGCGGGGTGCTTGACGGGAGTCTTTATTCACTTGATGGATATCCGCATGATGCATTTCGGCAGTCTCGCCTTCTTCCGATGCTTTTCACCACCGGATGTCACCTCCTCCCTCCTTTGAATATTCTAGAGCGCTCCCATTTGAGGGAGACCGGCTGGCCCTGCTGCAATCACAACAGCTGTAGTCTAATGTACGACTACAACTCCCAGCATACACTAGATGGAGTAAGTACAGCAGCAGGAATGAATACTGTTCATGTGAGCGCCGGGATTGCTCAGCAAAGCTTTTGACTCCAAAATAACCGTGTAAGAGGCTCCATCAGGTCCCCAATGCCCAAGCCTCAAGAGTCCGAACAAACCGGGCCGTGAAGTGGGAGGGAATCAACCCGCCTCCCCATGAAGTCACAGGCTGCCATTGACAGCGGCCACTTGCCTGGTCCGTTCCTGAGGCGGTCCTGGGTCAATCAATACCTTGATTAAAGTCTGTTGCATTGCCAGCAAGTGTATATATGTATGTGTATATATGTGTGTGTGTATATATATATATATATATATATATATATATCTATCCCCATACTCTACTGGCGGTCGCCTGGGTATAGTTAGAGCTTAGTTTCCGTAGGAAAAACGTTTTGCCAATAAGTTTGGCGCCATTTGAAGAGTCTTCGTGAAATTTTCCAAATTAGTATGACACTCAGTTCAGCTGCTGTGTTGAAGGTTTTAGTGTGATTCGTTAAGCCAGGTCCGAGGAGGGGAGGAGGGAAAAATGCTTTTTTCCCATGCAATTTCCAATAGGGATTTTGAACACGACTGCAGCCCGAACCACTGGACGCAATGACACCAAGTTTGGCAGAAAGGTCCAGAAAGAGCCCTTTTTGTTTGGTTTAAATCCATTCAGTAGTTTTTGAGATATTGAAGAAAAAACAAATTTGTATATTTAGGGATGCAGACCCTCCGCAAATCCAGCTGATCTCTTGCAGAGATCTAATTGGCTGCCAACAATTCAACCAGAAAGTGTTGGCAGCCATTTTGGGATTCGGACTTAACCGAGTCCCAAAAAAAAACCTTAAAAAAATAAAGAAAAGAGGGCAGGGTTGGAATACCCTGACCCCCTATGCCTGGTGTCCCCTAAGTTCAATTTTGTGGCAAAATCGTGGGTGAATCTGCAGCAAAATTTTAAAAATAAAACGTGCGGTCTCCGCACTTATTTACAGTTTAGCCCCTGTGTTGTCCAGGTTCTGGGAGCATGTGAAATGTAAAAAGGTTGGGAGGGGGCACAAACAGCCCTCCTCCTGGGGCTGTGAAGAACCGTGGAGTCCACCACCTCCCTGGGGCTTTATTTCGAAAATGGAGGTGGGGGCGACGTGGAAACCTCTCCTCAGGCTCATTAGAGTCCCGGGAATCACGTTCTCCCTTGGGCTTAATTCAAGAACTGGAGGAGGGCTGCGCATACCCCCTCCTGTGACTCCCAATAGTCCTGTGGTCCACCACGTCCCTGGGGCAAAGCCATACATTTGAAAAGAAGGGGGGCCACGTGCCTTCCCACCCCTCCTCCTGGAGCCATCAAAGGCCCTAGGGACCGCCACCCCTCAGGGTATCTCAGGGTATCTCAAGGTGCCCACCCTCGGGAGATAGTTTGCTTTTGCATGGCAAACAGTAACTCCCCTCCTAGCAGGCGGGAGCAGAAAAACTCCTACTGCTCGCTGGGAGCGGAGTGTTCATCTGATTTCAAAACAGATGAAGCTAGGTGTCATTCTCCAGATTTTTCTAATCAAAAGACTGCTCTCACGATCAGTTCACCAGCAAGCCTCGGGCCCCACCCTCTGTCCCAGCCCCCTGGGTATAAAAGCTATGGGCATAGCAACAACAACAAAATGCTTCTATATGTCAGGTGAAGGTGAAATAATGATTAAATGGAGACAATGTCGGCATCACTTCATCTCCGCGCACCTAAAAGCAAAACAGTTAACCTGACCTTGTATAATGTAACTGTAGCTTTAAGCGCTTCAACACCTTCGGGTTGCTCAAGTTCAGATTATATAAACAAGTGTCAGAAAATTAGACTGGAATTTTCCAAGCCTTTGCCTTAACTGTGCTGCAAGGTTGGGCTGCTGAAGGTCAGGGGACTGAGGCTCGGTAAAGCAGCAAGCAGCAAAACGGGAGGGGTTGGAAGGAAATCCTCGCACTTTGAAGTCAGGGAAAATTAAAGAGGCACCCTCTAAAACAGAATCTGAAGTATCTGACATTTCATCTCAATATTTGAATGGGACGGGGAGATTAAGTGACAGGCTCCAAAGCTGAACCACCAAAGACGTAGAAGCTGAACCACCGAAGACAGGGAAACAGTGACACAGGCAGGAATAAAAGAAGAAAAATAGTCCCCCAAATGAACTCATAAACACAGAAGCGCGAAATTAGCAGTAGTTGGGTGGTGCTCTGTGGGAGGAAACAAAACACAAAAAGGAGGGACAAAGAGGAAGGATTAACAACTAGCAAGCAAGCACTTTTGAACAACAATCGAAGGGACAAATAAAAAGGCAATGTGTGGGCTGTAAGCCCACATGTTGAATACGGCATGTCTCTAAGAGACAGCGCAAGCCCTACCTAGGCTTAATCTAAAATTTGCTTCCACACACTGGGAGCTGCTTTTTTTGGCTGCTCTCTGCATGCGGGAACGTGAGCTCCCGCTGTAGGCAGGGAGCGGGCAGGGACTGCCGGGGCATTGAGTCTCTACCCGCGGTTCCTAACATTGCACACTGGGTGCCCTGGGTGAGTTCTAGGGCACCCCCCATCAAGAGGTCGGGCCCTGGAGGGTGGGGTCCCCAGTACCAAAATCGGCCCCGGGAGGGGAATCGCGCAGCCCCCTCCCCTTAAAATCCTTACTAGAGATGAATGTATTGTTGATCTATTGGAGCGCAGTCTGGTCTGTAGTGACTGTGACGAGTGGTTTCTTTCTTGCCGTCTCCTTGTGAGAAGAGTCAATGGGTCTCCTTTTTAATTACCCTGAATATGCAAATGCCCAAAATTATCTGCAAGCTCTGCTCATTTGGCCCTCCCCCATTTTTCTTAGTAGCATGCAAAGGTCTTTCTGCCTTTTCCCACGTTGATGTACAGCTTGCCAAAAGGCTCCCGAGCTGGTTTCCCGCCGACTTTGATGTCTCGTTCCTAATGCAGTGGAATACGAGGACATCTCCACCAAACAAAGAAGCACTTACTTCATAACGTTAAGAGAAAGTACCCTTGTATGGTGGAGATTCTCCTCTTTGTTGTCTAGTCATCTTCTCTAGCAAGAATTCATATTATCACTGATTTGTGGATCAAGACCTCAAAAAACAATCACATTTACCAAATGACATGCACACAATGTCACTGGAAACATTTTCTCGTGGTCCATTACACAGCTGTAGTGTAGATTATGTACCAGACATTTACCCACCTAGGTAGCACTTACTGATTAGCCAATACAAAGTACTCCAGTTGGGTAGACATTTGGTGCATAGCTGTGGACTCTTGTTGGTTAAAGGGGCAGTTGATGTTCTTTCTGGCCCAGTCTCACACAGCTACTGACACAGCCACACAGCTACTCACACACCTATTCTGCCACTTCAAGATCTGCTCACAGATCAACAGAGCCACTCACTCTCACACACCCACACAGGCACTCACACACCCACATAACCATGCACACCCTCACTCACAGAACCATATGCCCACTCAGACTCATACAAACACTCACAAAGCCACCCACACAGCTACTCACACAGCTACTCACACAGCCACTCAGACAGCATCAGAACTACTCACATGCTCATTCAGATACTTACACACCCATTCACAGACTCATACAGCCACTCAGACCCAGTCAGCGACCCATACAGCTACTCGCACACCAACAAAACCACTCACGAACCCATCCATACAGCCACTCACACACCCACACACAAACCCATACGGCCACTCACACACCTATACAGCCACTTTCAAAGTTACAGTTAGAAAATACAATTACAAAAACGTTGAAATTCACTAAAAAATAAAAGAAAATGGAAAATGAAAAAATAATTTTGAAATTCACTGAAAAAACCAAAGGTTACAGGACGTAACAGTTAGGCTCAGATTTCATTTGTACAAATCCATAAAAATTCTGTAGTTCTAGTTACCTGAGCTAACTATAACTTGTACTGTTTGACCTCATAAATTATGGTCAGTGACATCACTGATAGCATCTCAAATGACCTGTCATTACCCACAGAACCACTGACACCCCATACAACCTCTCATTCACCCACTTTCACAATCGCTCGCACAACCACTTACTCACAAATACAGCCGCTCACCCACCCATTCACTCACCCACACAACCACTGACCGACGCATTCACACATCCATACAATCATTCACATCCACTAACTCACCCATACAGCCACTCACACCGAAATGGACTGTGCAGTACAGCCACTCACACAACCACTCATATACCATACATCAATTCAAAGAGCCCCTCACAGACCCATACAACTACTCACATATTCACCCATACAGCCACTCACACACCCATACTGTCACCCACACATCCATTCACAGACCCATACAGCCACTCACACACCCACAAAACCACGTATGCACCCAATAAAAGACCCATACAGCCACTCACACACCCCACAGCCACTCACAGACCATACAGCCACTCACACACCCACTGTAAAACCACTCACACACCCACTCTCGGTCCTATACAGCCACTCACACACACAGCCACTCACTCTCAATAATCACAGGTTACAATTAGGAAATAAAATAAAACCTTTGAAATTCCCTAAAAACAACAAAGGTTGCAGGAACATTAAAATTAGACTTAAATTTCATACATACAAAACCATAGAAATTCTGCAGTTATAGTTACCAATAACGTATGTACCTGCAATGCACTGCTTATGACTTCACATATTACATTACTCAATGACATCACTGATGAAGTGGTTTAGAGTGTAGGAAAAATGGTGCCACTTAGGGAGAGTACCATCTAAGGAGTATCCTGAGCAGTCTATATTGGTAACGGTGCTGAAAGGTGAGGAGCACCACTAATCTCCCCAGGTAATCGGCATATGCCTATTGACTGAACATATAATGTCCCCAGCACATGTGAACAACAGTTATATTAGTTAAAATAGCACGCTGTGAGCATCAAGTAAAACAAAGTGCGATGTTTCTGGAGATTTTCTTTCTTTCTTTTATTCCTTTGTTCATCCAACAGCCAACACGTGGAAATGGTGATGGAAATGATCGAGCTGATACTTGACAACAATGTTTTCCTCGTCAAGGAGAATTGGTATCGACAGAAGCAGGGAGAGGCCATGGGATCCAGATTCTCTCCCTCGTACGCGAACCTTTTCATGGGTTGGTTCGAGGAGATGAGGATCTGGGGTCCCATGGGATCAGAGTGGAATGATTCCATTCTGTACTGGGGCAGGTATATAGATGACTGTCTCATGATCTGGACTGGCACAACACACAAACTAACAGATTTCTTTTCTTACCTTAATGATAATGATTACAACATTAGGTTTACTTTTGAACACAGCACCAGCAAAGTATCATTCTTGGATGTAGAATTATACATTAAGGATAATGCAATTGAGAGCAGACTTTTTCACAAGAAAACAGCCTGTAACGCAGTTCTACATGCATCTAGTGCACATCCTGCGTATCAAATAAGGGCGATCCCATATGGTGAACTCATTAGAGTAAGGCGTAATTGCAGATGCGAATCTGAATATGAAGAGTGCAAAAAGAGTATGCTAGCTCTTTTCCAGAACAGGGGCTATAAGAAGGACATACTAATGAAAGCAGAACAAAGGATACACAAGGTCCCAAGGCAAGACACACTGAAGGAAGGCGGTTTGGCAAAACCCAAGGGGGCCAAAGTATGAGTAATCACTGGATTTAACAACCTTTCAGCAAAATTGATGCGCAGTCTTAATAAACACTGGCATCTACTTAGGGCAGACAGAACCCTCAGTAACCACATTACAGACAGACCTACCATAACATACAGACGGGGCGTGTCTCTGAGGAACATGCTGAGCCCAAGTTATCCCAGGGCAGAAAGAAAAGAAACTTGGCTGACGCAACGAACCAATGGTTTCCATGGATGCAACAATTGCAGTGCCTGTAAGTGGGCATGCAACCATATAACAGAATTTTTGGGACCCGGTGACAAAACATACAAAATAGATTCCAATATCAACTGTCTTACAAAGTTTGTTGTCTACATAATAGAGTGTAGATGCAAAAGAAGATACGTTGGTAGCATGATCAGGACTCTACGTGAAAGAATGGGGGAGCACATAAGAGCAGTGAAGCAGGGTGATATTAAATATCCAATTGCTGCACACATAACACAATGCCCCGCACAGACCACACACAAACGATTCAAATTCTTTGATATCGAACATACCTACAGACATCCAAGAGGAGGCAACAGGGAGCTGGCACTTCGCAGACGTGAGGCACTTTGGATCCTCAGACTGGGTAGTTCTGAACTAGGACTCAATGTTGACCATGAGCGTCATTACTTTCTGGGTGATTAAGTGCACATTGTTGCCACACTCTGTGCACCATTACACTGTCATGATTATAATGTTGACTAGCAAATATGAGTTATATGTGCTCTCTCCGGAAGTGGCAATCAACTAGAATGCCAGCCCTCTACTCCTAAGATGGCACCCACCCTTGTCCTGAGATTAACCCAGCCCTCCCTCCGCACAAACGGGAGCCCCCGCGGCAGACCAAGGAGTGAGGGACAGGTACACACTTAGGCTGCGATTTAGGCAGCGCGACAAGTTAAAAAAATTAAAATTGGTTAAAATGCTAAAATGTTTAAAATTCATCCAAACTAGGTCTGTTTAAATAGCAGTTCGCAGCAATTAGCAGTTGGCAGTAGTAGGGCAATTCGTTGCGGTCCAGCTCGTAACTCAGCTTCTGTTGTGGCCCTGTGCTGTGAAATCCCTACTAATTACTCTCTGCACTGAACTAAATACTTGGGATACACCTACCTCCCTGTCCTCCTCCCACCCCTCCGGCTGTTTTTTATCCCTCGCTCAGCTCCTCTTCTCTCTTTTTCACAAGAAGTATAAACTATACGGAAACTATTCTGACAGTCGCGGCTACCATCGTATTTCGACTTCTGGTCACATCCAATGAATTATACTATCCTAATTTGCGTCACACCATCCTGTTTGAAGCATACAAATTTTTTCTTTTTTTATTAGACTCTCATCTGTTAAACGAAAATCACTGTACTTCCTCTACTTCTCAGCCATACAATTTCCTTTTTTCATTGTTTTTATTTTATTTCCATAAAATGGAAAGGCCTAATCGAATGTTCAAATATAAAAGAATGACGTAAGTAAAGAAAAAAATCCAGTCCCTGCTTTAGCTCCAGTAGCTTACATTCTACTAACTGGGAAATGTCTTCAATGTAAGATGAACCTTAATTACACTTAAACACTGTCTTGTTATACCATGATGGCTGTTCTCGTTGACGAAGGTCATGGCCACCAAACTGTTTCCCACGGTGGCAACAAGTCTATACTTCCTTTGATTACTCTTCTGTGAATACTTGAGGGTAGCAGAAAATATTAGGTAATGCCTTGGAACCACAACTTGATAATTTTCCTAACATCAGTGAGATGTTGTACTGCCTCAGTTAGAATGAAATGTGCCAGGACTAGGAGTCTACTGGTAGCTCACCTGAGGCAGCAACGTAAGCTGCGGGCCTGATGGTTCACCAAAGCTGTTTTAACAAGCCTGGAACACAGGGAGCCAGACTACAGAGAAAGGAAAGAGCTGCCCCTGTCCTGGAGATCCCAGCTAAAATTACATCCTGCTTGGAAGGCTGGCAAGAGCCAGCTTAAGGGCCACGAGGACCTGCAGCATTGAACTGTACTGAAGAACAAAACAAAAAGCCTCACTCGTCTTGGAATAGCAACCATGCGCACCACCCTAGGGGCTTAAGCTGTTGACTACCCATAATTGTGTTCGGGGTGGCTTTTATCGTAGGTGCAGATTTACCGATGTCTGCAGGCCGGAAGCTTGAAAGTTAATCTTCCCTGCAAGTTTTGCTTGTAGTGTTTATATTGATTACGACAATTTAAATTAAAAAATAAGAATAATGTGTTCCATTGTCTAGAATTTGTTTAGGGACTCGGGCCTCTCTCATATGATAATGTCAGCTTTTGATTCCACCCTTCGTTGTCACCAATAAGAGTTATCTGTGGAGTATGAGAACTAAAAAAAACTCTTTGCTCTTCATCGTCTTGTATAGATTTCCGTCATGTACCTAAATTCTCTCTAATGTGCACAAATATCACTCAGCAACACATTTAATTCAAGATAAACTCAAATAGTGTAGCTACCTTTCAGTGCAGGTGATAATAGCCTACAGTCTTATTCATGTACATATTTTAGGTCAGTGACGTCAGTTAAGCGAAGTAAATATTGTCGAGCTCCCCTTCTGTTTAATTTAAGGACACCAGCTCACCAAAATAGCATGAACAAAAATCTTTGACACCTGATGACACCAAAGGGTGGACCTCATGCCACATCCGCGACGGCTTAACTGCTTTCTATTTCTTCTAAGCAGCTAGAGCAGTGATACTCAGAGTACAGCGCCCCTGACCATTGCATGCTCTGCCCCTCCAACAGCAGCACTGGGCTCCTGTTTTCTCAACTCAACGCCAACATTGAGAAAGAAGTTAAATAAACAGGCAAGCCTTTCTTTAAATATTAGTTGAAATTAAAGGAAGGAAGTGACTAGGTTATCTTACACTGCTTACCTTAAGAAACACCTTTATTTTTAAAGACATCTTGCAGTAAAAGTGTAAAAATATGATAAGTTCTCTTCAAAATTCAAAAAGTGTATTTTATTAACATGCAGAACACTTTCACCTTAGTTCATCACATTATATTAATCCATTGAGAAGTATTTTTTTGTAGCGATTGTTGTTTTCGAACATGCATTTAAAAATATTCCCACAACAATGTCAATAGTGAACGGAGATGCAAGTCAGTTGAGTGCACTCTTTGAGCTCGGTTCCTATTATGCATGAACAACATTATAGTTTATTAAATCCAACACAGGAGAAGGATTTTCACAATGCACATCCTGAAGTCATATATTTCAACGTCCTTTTATATGTGATAGTGAAGAAAAGGAGAAAAACTGAAATAAAACAATTGTCTAGGATCACACAATTTGGTAAAGTGAGGAAACCGGAATTAATCCCAGATTTTCTGTGTTTCACACTGCGCAATTCAGCCACTAGATGTATAAACTTTGCTTCCCCTACACTCACCTTACCCAGAACCCCCCCCCCCCACTCCCCCCCCCACCCCTTTCCCTCCCTACCACCACTCTGCTGACATCAATGTGGCATTCGGTCACCTCACAGACAAAACTTTTTTGCCAGTAGGAAAATGTTTGCAAGTATTCATGGGCTAGAGGACCGACACAGAGTGTAACCTACCAGTAGTAAACATGTCTCATGTTATTGCGTGCTGCTCGTGACTAGTGAGATCGGGGATATTAAAACCAAGGCCAGGAACCCTAAAGCAAACCAGCGACAGAGCTTCTAACTATGGCTACTCCCAATTGACGTTCATGTTTTTAAAGCGATGTTCTACAGCTGCCGGGATTTTAAAATCAACTTCATGGGCTAATATTCGCCTGATGCAATCTGTCGTACTTTAATATTCGGGACCGCGTAGGGGACAGGGCCCTACCCCTGTCTATCTTGGTATTAGCAAACCGCAAATGGTTAATGCGGTATGTACGAGTGCTTTATATATCGTTCTAGCTATGAATGCACTGTGTACACGTTATTCTGCTTCACTACGCGGTTTCCATTTTGGAAGCAGTGGCCATCTTGTCATTGCCCTCACATAGGCTATAATAGAGTAAATACGGGCCTCACAGTACATGGGCTTCTCCTCTGACTTCTCTGTGACCTGGGCAGCTGGCTCTGCTGCCCCGGGTCAAACTGGTCTCACGAGCTCCCCTTCCTCCGTCCACCTGTGATTAGCATCAGGGCTTGACCCGTCATAAAACCCTTTCATTCTACACAAACCTCCGGCTAATCTCTTTCACACCTGCTTGTTCCTGCTTTATGACTTGTTTCTCGAAACAGGAGATGCTCATGTTTATTGGGGGGCCTATTGATATCAAATGTGGGATCTGAACCTTACTGTGTAAATCATTGTGGGCTGGCCGAACTGGAATGTGGGATGGTCATCATGACTCTGCCTTTTCTTTGTAATGTACACTTGTAATGGCCGTATCATAAAACCTAGGAATGTATGCTTGAGGCAAGAAAAAGGGTATTTAAGATGAAGTCCGTTCCTATGATTTTCAGCAGTCTCCTGAGAACATACACGCTGTTGTACTTCTAGGATACCTGTAATTGGTCTGCAGCCAATAAACGAATCTTTGACTTCACCCAGAAGACTCTGTGTTTCTGTATGTCTGGAACAGGGTGAACCCAGAAGTCATAGGGTGTGTGCCCCTGCACCGCTGGGACTAAAATACCCAGTACTTCAAATCATGTCTAATATTAGCCTGATGCATTGACACAAAAGGTGTGCAGTTAACAGTAATAATGCTCTCATACAGGCCTCCACCCTTGAGACAGCAGATACTTAACCACTCACATTTTGTCCTCTTGAATGAGACATGTTGGCTGATTTGTGAATAGCTTGTCTCGAGGTTTGATTGCTCGCTCTTTTCCTTAGAAGCCACTTGTTGCAGTACCTGGGAAGGCATTTACTCGAAGGGGCGGCAGTGCCGCTCTGGATTTAGGATTCTAATCCAGTGGCGCTGCTGCTCCTACCGTTCGGAGTTCAATTTATTTTTTTGATTTCAAGCCTTGCGCTTTGGTAATGAAGATTGAAGAGGCTGTAAACACTCATGATGACCCATTTCTTGTTTTCTCAACTTGCATTCAGAGGCCTTGGTGGCATTACCAGTTTGATACGCTGTTTCCATAGAAACCCAAGTTTGGTGCTCGAGGAGTGCGGCCCAGTCGCTTGCAATATTTTTCATCCACAGTGCCCTGCCCCCTTTGGCCATTACCGAAAATTACCCAGCTGCGGCGAATCTGTCAGAGTTTGTTTTATGTCCTCCTGTTCAGGATCTCTATTTACTGTCCAGCCTGTTTCTAGGCGTCATATAACCTAGATTGAGAAAAATGTCGAGATCACAACAGCACGGCAGTTTATTGCAGTGAAAGTGCAGGCTTCAAATAAAGCTACGTTCACTTCCAACTACCTCAAATAGGGCACAGTGGTTCTGAAAACAAAATAATAACCATTGCTCCGGTTTTAAGCTTTCGTATTCTGCCCCGGTTTGTTTAGAATCTCATTCCGTTCTCCTCAGGTATGGCCGCTGTCCATTATTAATGTTATTTCAGATCAAAAGAAGAGCAGTTTAGGCCATTAAGCCTGAGCGTTGTAGCCACCTGCCTTCGGGTTTATTTGTACTTTTATGTTGGTCAGTGCTTAATCTGTGGCTCAGAAATGATACTGAAATCTTTCATTTTTTATTTTAACTTAGACATTTGAGGTTTTACAGATATTTTTAGAGCAATTCGGTCTTTTACAGTCCACCTTCCCAACTCAGCCTGGGACAAGTGAATGGTACTGGCCGAGTGGACCCATTTTATGGTGTACCGTGGCTTGTTATGGTTAGGATCAATCCAGATCCGAAATTACCATACAATTAAGGTCTCATGTAATACTTAACCCCTTATATTGCAACATAACAAGGGTACCCCTAATTTAGTTTCCTATCTCAGGGTTTTAAAGCAAATATTTATGAACAAAAATATATAGGAAACAATTGATAAAAAAGCAAGGTGATGTACAAACAAACAAACAATGCTTATATATACCCCCCCAATGATTAAGTATGACTAATGATAGACCTATTTTTCATGAAATCTCTTTATTTCCTGTTATTTTATATTTGTTACAATAGAAGGTCATTTCATTTTTCTTATTTCTTTAAAGCCTTTCTTTATAAACATTTGCTATCGTCAATATTATATCATTTCATATCCATTTAGACGATTGCGTTTACACTCCACATTTAAATACAAAAAAAGACAAAAAAAGAAAGAAAGAGACAGAGGGTAATCAGCAATTATGGCTATTGTTAGATCTACGCGCGTTTCGGCGTTCAGCCTTCCTCAGGTGGCCATAATTTCTTAACTCCTATAATAAGAAAAACACAAACTATAATTGCTTGTACATACCTACTCATTCAAGTGTACATTTATAATTCTAAAAATATATATATATATATATATATATATATATATATATCTACAAACATGCATAAATCCTATTCATATATACATTTCTATACATATTATTTACAAAAAACAAACAACCAATATAATCCATTTCCAATTGCGCTGTCAAGTCCACAAAATCCTATGTGTCCCAAAATGGAGCCTATTGGAAAAATCTTGGAACGCCATCATTTACATCTAGGGAGCTTCCACCCATCCGGTATTTCACAGCAATAGACATTAACGCCATCTATCATATTTCATGCCAATCTTGTGTGTGTTCTCCAATAAGCCGAGTCTAAATCCAGCCCAGTACAGAGACGACTACCCACAAAACGAAATAACAAGATATCCTTAAGTAAGGAGGGAGGACTTTGAACTCATCCACGTTTGAAATCTGGAATCTATATATATTAAGAAAACCAAGGTAACATTAGTAACACGCTAATGCGGTTACATGTACAGCGAGGGAATAGAAACTAAACTAACCCGCTCTTGTTGATAGTTACTTTGTTTAGAACCAGAATCAGGTTATCGGAACAATAATGATTTTACACTAAGGTGAATATCATGTTATATAGCTCCGGTTAAGACCTATACACTTAAATGATATAAACACAAGATTGGCATGAAATATGATAGATGGCGTTAATGTCTATTGCTGTGAAATACCGGATGGGTGGAAGCTCTCTAGATGTAAATGATGGCGTTCCAAGATTTTTCCAATAGGCTCCATTTTGGGACACATAGGATTTTGTGGACTTGACAGCGCAATTGGAAATGGATTATATTGGTTGTTTGTTTTTTGTAAATAATATGTATAGAAATGTATATATGAATAGGATTTATGCATGTTTGTAGATATATATATATATATATATAGATTTTTTTAGAATTATAAATGTACACTTGAATGAGTAGGTATGTACAAGCAATTATAGTTTGTGTTTTTCTTATTATAGGAGTTAAGAAATTATGGCCACCTGAGGAAGGCTGAACGCCGAAACGCGCGTAGATCTAACAATAGCCATAATTGATGATTACCCTCTGTCTCTTTCTTTCTTTTTTTGTATTTAAATGTGGAGTGTAAACGCAATCGTCTAAATGGATATGAAATGATATAATATTGACGATAGCAAATGTTTATAAAGAAAGGCTTTAAAGAAATAAGAAAAATGAAATGACCTTCTATTGTAACAAATATAAAATAACAGGAAATAAAGAGATTTCATGAAAAATAGGTCTATCATTAGTCATACTTAATCATTGGGGGGGTGTATATATAAGGATTGTTTGTTTGTTTGTACATCACCTTGCTTTTTTATCAATTGTTTCCTATATATTTTTGTTCATAAATACTTAACCCCTTAACCTTCAGGCTTGGTACCTTACCGATAGTTTAATTTTTGATTGTGACAAAGCCATGTTGACCCCTTATGATGTTTAAATTGCCTTTCTTCCTGCATCTTTGGGCATACGGGGTTTATTGCAAGCTTGCTGTACCTTTATTTTTTATTTTTGCAGAGTTTTATATAGCGCAAACTTGACCCGAATCGGGTATCAGAGCGCTTTACTTAGCACCAGTTAGGTTACATGAGGACACACACACACACATTCATTTTTTGTTAGGCACGCTCTAACCAGCATTCTGTTGCCACTAAAACACACAAAGTGTTTGCTAGTTTACATTTATTTTATTGGAAAGGAGTTGTATAACGTAGCACGAGGTCTATAGATGTGCAAAGAGGTTTGTATTCATAGTCATAATATACATTATAGATGCAAACATTGGGGATACAAAATAAAATAGAATACGGAAAGTGAAAAGTAGTTTACCACACCCTCAGGGTTTCATTTTTAATCGGAAAATGTGTCCTGCATAGCAGTAAATGGACAGAAACCTGTTCAAATGATACAAATGTAGATAATGCGAAATAAAATGTATTCTAAATGCTTTTGTGGGATAACTGGTTTGACTTCAGCTAATTTTGTGTTTTCCAATGTATTTATTTTTTCTGATACAGGCGACAAAAGGCCAGAGAGAGGCAACAGAAGCTTCTTGCTGAATTTGCTTCGAGGCAAAAGAGCTTCATGGAAACTGCTATGGATGTTGGTAGGTTTTGCCAATAATTGAATACTTATTTTAGTCGTTGTAGGTAAACATGCCAATGGAAAATAGCAACCACTGTAAATCACTTTGGTTGTAAAATGTTTAGAACTGATTGGCACTGCCTTTAGTAATCTGTAACATTCGTCTTGGTACGTCTCCTGCCACTTCACACCATGCCCGCCCTGTTTTACCAGAGCCTTTGATAGAAATTCAGAACCTTTGGGCATTGAGAATAATTGAACAAATGCACTTTCCTGAGGTCAACATGGATTCTGTTACTTATGCTTTGTGGTAGGTGGTAGACAACAGAAACCGAATCCCTGAAACATTTTCTGCTCCATCTTTCCATCAGTCTTTCACCATATTCATCGTACCCGTAATTTGATTAGTTATTCTGAAAGGGAGTTTAGGTGTCAAACTTTGACTGGAGGGAAGTTTGTTTCCATAACTGAGTTTCTAATGGATACATCTACCTGTGGATTCCTCACTTTTTGAATACCCCAATGCGCCAGCATTCCACAGAAACTTTTCTTGACAGCTTTCCCACATCGGCGAGGACATCACAATGCCAATGGCTCCGCGTGATGCAAATGGAGCCATAAGAGGCCCTCGTCGGCGTGGTGACGTCAGTTCCCTTTTTACCGTACCTTCGATATGTAACTTTTTTTTCACAGGTTCTCCATAGAGTTAGGAGACTCATCATTTTTTCTGGAAATTGCAACATTGTTTCAGGAAAAATGTCTCCACCAAGGGAATCTGGTTTCAAGGTGTGCTGAGAATGTGAGGTTCAAATGTCAATCATGGTCCCTCATGTAGACGGTCTTTGGTGAAGTTCGGACCACAACGTCAACGCCTGTTCATCAAATTAACAGATTAACCCCAAATCACTGAAGGAGAGAGAAGCGATACTCTTCATGTCCAAGGCAAGAAAGGACCGAAGAGGACGTTGAAAGTCTTGTCTTCTCTCAGACTCGCTGTCACCCCATTCCTAAAGTCATGGTAGAGGAAGCATAAGAAGAAACAGCATCATGGTTCCCGATGTCAGTCTTTGAAGGGTGAGTCTCTTAGGAGAGGCGACTCCAGCCCCAAACTCAGTAGGCCTTTTTGGCACCGCATTCAAGTTCAAGGCCGCCACTGACTTCGCCTAGACATCCTGTTCCGGAGCCAGAGGGAGATTCAGTCTCTCCTCCTGCTCCACATCCACTCCTACCTCCTCGACAGGAGCAGGAGTATCCGACTTTCTCAGCTCCATTTTCAGCAAGGCAATACACTTTAGTAGTGGCTTGGGGTTGGACACTTCCCAGAATGGGAATTGTTGTCTCCAAAAGGTATTCCTCCATAGGAGGTTACATCATACCATTCAGTGATTAGGAAGGTGGCTGACATGTTGGAATCGCCTCTTCTAGCAACTGAACTGAAGTCTAATTTGCTAACAGAAGTGATGCATGCTACTTCTTCCCCATCAGAGTCTTTATTACCTTTTAATGATGAGACATTGACTGAGCCAGTTCTAGATATTTGTCAGAAACCCACGTCATCCTCTGCAGTATCCAGATCAATTGTGAGGAGATAAAAAGCTGCTCCAGGAGATCCTCTGTTTTTTTTTATCCACTCATTCTTCAGCTGAGAGTTTGGTGGTACATGCTTCCTGTTCATCCAAGTTAACTCCTGGGTCTTTTCTGACGTCCCCAGCAGACAAGGAATCAAAAAAGATGGCACAGTCGATGAAAAGGTGTTTTCTTCTGGTAGCATGGCTTTTAAATCAACCAATGCAACTTGTTTGTTGCGACGGTACATTCATGCTTTGTTGGACTCAACTAAAACAGTGATTCCAAAATGACCTGTGGATGTTCAAGGTCACTTTTCTGAGCTCCTGGATGATGGGCCGGCTGCTGCTCGACAGGTCATTCACTTAGGCCTGGGAGCTGCCAATTCAGGACATCAGTTGCTACAAGGAGGCACGCATGGCTGAGAGGGTCTGGGTTCTCACAGGATGTGCAAAAGCCTTGATGGATTTGCCTTTTGATGGGTCGAGACTGTTTGACACCAAAGCTAGTTCTGCCTTTAAGAGGTTCAAGGTTAGCAAGGCTATGGCAATATCTTTGGACCTTCAGTTGCATCCCAGAGATTACAGACCGTTTCAAAGGTTCCGTGGATTTGGCAGGAACTTCTCCTTTCAAAGAAGGCAACAACGGCAGCCATCCGATCCCGTCTATAGGATTTATAGAGGGCAGGGCAGAGGTAAACGACGAGGAGCTGCCCATCAGCCAATCAACTGCTCTTCTTCTTCATCCCCAGCCAACGTCACAGGGAAGAAGCCCTAGTTTTGCGATCTTTGTGCATGCTTTGTTAGTGGGAGGATGGGTGTCCCAATTTCTACCACTATGGAGATCCATACCATCGGATCAGTGGGTTTTAAATATTGTAGAAAATTGGTACGTTTTACCCTTCTAAGAATTTCCCCCACCATTTCCTCCCCAACAAGGTTTTTGTTCTGAAGACCATCTTCTGCTCCTTCAACATGAGGTCCAATTCCTACTTTTAAAAGGTGCAGTAGAGTTAGTTCCAGGGCAGGAGGGGGTCAAGGAAGTTATTTCCGGTACTTCTTCATTTCCAAAAAGGACAGTCATTTACGTCCGATCCTAGACCTCAGGATTTTGAACTGGTTCCTCAAGCAGGAAAAGTTCAAAATGCTGACCCTAGCATAGGTGCTTCTTGCGCTGGAGAAGGAAGACTGGATGGTCTCAATCGATTTGCTGGATGCATATTTCCACACCCCCATCCTGCAATCGCATAGCATGTATCTCCGTTTGACGGTGGGGTCACAACATTACCACTTTGTGGTCCTTCCAGTTGGTATTACTTTTCCACCTCGAGTCTTCACAAAGGTGATTGCGGAGGTCGCCACATATCTCAGAGGGTGGGGAGAACCAGTGTTCCCTTAGTTGGCTACTCAGTTGTTGTTCAATCTGCGCTTTTCCATCAATAACCCCAAGTCCCACCTAGAGCCCTCACAGCGCACCCTCTCCATAGGGGCAGAATTGGACACCACTGTAAATCAAGCCTACCCTCTTCTTCAGATGATTCTGGACATTCATTCTTTGATTCCGATGTTTCAGATTGGAGCTATGGCTCCAGTCCTGAAGGTCTTACACCTGCTAGATCTGATGGCTTCCGGCATTCTGTTGGTCTCCCTTGCATGTTGGCACATGAGGACCTTCCAGTGGTGCCTCCGCAGGTAGTGGTTTCAACACAGAGGAGATCTCAAAGTATTGGTCAGGATCTCCTCTGTGCAGCAGAACTTCGATAGTGAGGTGTGTCCGGCAATCGGTCTCAAGGGAAGCTGTTTCACCTTTCACCTTCCACCTCCAGTGGCCACAGTGATAACGAATGCCTTCACTCTAGGATGGGGAGCTCATCTGGAGAATCTGGAGATCAAAGGACTTTGATCTCCAGAAGAAAAATTGTTTCGTATCAAACTGTGGAATTGTGAGCGATATGTCTGGCTCTCAAGGCCTTCCTCTCATTTCTGGTCAGTCTGTGTAGGTCTTAACAGACAATACTGCTGCAATGTGGTACATAAACAAACAGGGAGGAGTAGGGTCGTATCTTCTCTGCAGAGTAGCTCTACAACTCTGGTCCTAGGATCAGGACCATCGGAATTGTATCATGGAAAAACACTTGGCCAGAGTTTTAAACATGCGTGTGGGAAGTCTTGGTCGTCATTTTTCAGCCGATCACTAGTGGCGCCTCTGTCTGGAAGTGGTTCTTCACATTTTCTGGCAACAGGGAATCCCTCATATAGATGTGTTTGCCACTCACGAGAACACATACTACCCCTCATTCGGCAGCCTCCAGTATCCAATGAAGGGAGCATTGGGGGACGCGTTTCAATTAGACTAGGGCACCCATCTGTCTTGCGTGTTTCCCCCATACCCCTGATTCCTTGGGTTCTGAGGAAAATCTGCCACTTCCGGGTCCTAGTCATATCAATAGCCCTGTATTGGCCACCAAGGGTGTGGTACACAGACCTCCTTCATCTCTCACTGTGCTATCCGCTCTGTCTCCCTCACAGGGCAGACCTCCTCTCACAGTCGCAGGGGTAGGTTCTATACCCCCAACTCGGTAGCCTGCACCAGTGTGCCTGGAGATTGAACAGGGCAACCTGATTTCTCTTTCACTTTCTCTTGGTGTTGGACATTATTTTGTTGGCCAGAAAACACTCCACCAAATCGGTTTATGCTGGCAGATGGGCTAAGTTTGTAAAGGGATTTGGGGAGAATTCTATAGACCCCTCAAATGCCCATTTGTCTGATATTTTACATTTGGCACTGTCCTTGGTGCAGCATGGCTCTGCCGTTGCAACAGTTAAGGGCTATTTGTTTGCTCTTTCGGCATTCCTTTGAATACCTGATCAACCTTCTCTGTTTAAGTCCCTTAAAGCGTTAAGGTGTATTAAGGGACTTACTAACAAATACCCTCCCATGCCGTTTATCATGCCTCAGTGGGATCATCATTTTGTGCTAACTTACCTTATGTGTTCTCGGTTTGAACCTTTACATAGTTTTCCCTAAGGCTACTTACTTTTAAGACAATTTCTTTAGTTGCTATAAGGCCTGCTAGACGAGTTTGTGAGTTGCCGGTCCTTTAGTGTGGAGCCCCTTTCACGACTTTCTATGCGGAAAAGAACATTATCCCGATGAATCGTTCTTTGCATTAAGATCTGCTATGCCATGGTTTACAAAGAACCACCACAATGTATTAGAGCTCATTAACCTAGGGCAAAGTCTTCTACTTCTGCTTTAGCTAGAGGTGTTCCTGTAGTTAACATCTGTAAAATGGCAACTTGGGCCCCACTCCACATTTTTGTGAAACACTATTGCTTAGAAGCCAAATTGAGGACGAGACATCACTTTGCCTGTTATGTTAACAATATGTTTTTGGTATAGGCAGGCAGGCACCCATCTCCAAGTATGGGACTGCTTGGGGATTATATTCAAAAGATGAGGAATCCACAGATAGATCTATCCTTCAGAAGACCAAGTCACTTGCCTTCGGTAACGCATTTTCTGGTGGATACAGAATCTACTGGTGGATTCCTCATGGACCCACCTGCTTCCCCACAGCTTGTCTGCATATACCTAAAAGAAGTCTATTTGTATATTGTGTATGTATGTATGTGTATATATATATATATATATATATATATATATATATATATATATATATATATATATATATATATATATATATATATATATATATATATATATATATATATATATATATATATATATATTCGTCCTGCACAATGAGGGTCCTTCTGGGATCAGTCCCGTCGCCAGGTGGAGCGTCCTCCGGTAGTGACCCAAGCCGGTATTAAATTATATCAAAAACTTCAAATAATGACGCTCACTCGGGAGTCCATTGCAACCATAGAGGTTTAATAAAGTGAACCGCTACGCGTTTCGACACAGGAAGTGTCTTGAACGCGTAGCGGTTCACTTTATTAAACCTCTATGGTTGCAATGGACTCCCGAGTGAGCGTCATTATTTGAAGTTTTTGATATATATATATATATATATATATATATATATTCACTGAAAAAACCAAAGGTTTCAGGGGCGTTATAGTTAGGAATTGGCACTTAAAAAAACCTTTGAAATTCACTGAAAAAACCATACGTTTCATGCATGTTATAGTTAGGAATTGGCATTTAAAAAACCTTAGAAATTCACTGAAAAACCATAGGTTTCAGGGGCGTTATAGTTAGCTGGACATTTCCCTCGTACAAAACCCTAGAAATTCCCCTGTTATAGTTAGTTCAGCTAACTATAACTCGCGCCCCCGCAATGCACTGCTGATGACGTCACATATCACATCACTCATGACATGGTCAGTGACATCACAAATGACATCACTGATGACATCACTGATGACATCATCCATTGAGTATGTGTTTCTGAACAGTTTTAATATGTTTAATATATATAGGGAAAGGCCTGTTGAAGAATAAGTGGATGTACAAGTGTGTGAATGGATGATTTTCTAGGTGCGTAACTGACTCTATAAGTGAGTCATTAAATGTATCTTACTGCAGACTAGTGACTAAACTGTGTGAATGTCTGTATCTGTCTGTCTGTTGGTGTATAAGTGGTTGCATGGTTTTGTGAATAGCTATATGAGTGTCTATATGGGTTATTGATTGGTTGTCTGAGTATCTGAATGGGTGCCTGAGTGTATGTGTGGGTGGGGTGTGTGTGACTGTGCATAGATGTGTGAGTGGGTGCTTCTATGGGTGCATGGTTTTAAAAGTGCAACTGTGATGGACTGTATGGTTGGGTGAGTGTATGTAAGGGTGCGTTATTGATTGAATGTATATCTCAGTTGTACATGTGACAGTAACTACATATGTGAAACACAGTGTATATGTGTATAAGAGTATATAACTATATGTGAGAGTGTGTGATTGCTGGACTGGCTGTATGGATGAGTGTGTGCTTGTACTAGAAATTGAATAAGAGTGTCAACATTTTTTAGTATTTTTATGAGTAAGTGAACTTGAGTGTGTTTAACTGTATAGGTGAGTGAATTGGACTGTGTTTAATTATTTGCACAACTGACTAGGTGTGTCAGTACCTCAATGGATGATTGGTAGTGTGTGAGTGTCTATATATGTGTATAAATGCATATGATAGTCTTGTACGGAGTGACTAAGTATGAGTGACTACAGATGAGTGAGTGGAGGTGCATGTAGATCTAAGAGTCAATGAGTGGGTATGTAGTTATTGGTATTGGAGTATCTATGGTCTTCAAAATGGCCGTCTGAAACTTTGATTTGGTGTATGAAAAGTTATATTAGGGTGTGAGAAGATGTACTAATTTATCACATAGATGACGTCATCAGTGATGTCATTTGAGATGTCACTGACCATGTAATGAGTGATGTAATATGTGACGTCATCAGCAGTGCATTGCGGGGGCGCGAGTTATAGTTAGCTGAACTAACTATAGCAGGGGAATTTCTAGGGTTTTGTACGAGGGAAATGTCCAGCTAACTATAACGCCCCTGAAACCTATGGTTTTTTCAGTGAATTTCTAAGGTTTTTTTAAATGCCAATTCCTAACTATAACGCCCCTGAAACCTTTGGTTTTTTCAGTGAATTTCAAAGGTTTTTTAAATGCCAATTCCTAACTATAACGTGCATGAAACCTATGGTTTTTTCAGTGAATTTCAAAGGTTTTTTAAATGCTAATTCCTATCTATAACTTATCTCTAAAGATATCATGTTTAATGATTTTGATTGGATTTCTATATTTTTCAAATTCAGTGTCAATTTCATTAATTATTATTTTTTTTAAATACTTTTTTATCACCATTTTTTAAACCTATTTCTTCAATTAATTCTTTTAAAAAATATTATTTGAACTTAATGGGTTTTTTCAAACATATTTTTTTATATTTTTCAAAATATTTTTTTAACTATAAGTGCAAAACTTTATTTTGGATATATTTTTTTTCAATGCTTTTGGATCCGCGCACCGTTCACGATCCGTACGCGATAGCATCCGCGCATGGTATGCGTTGGGTACGTTTTTAGTGCGCGATCGCTATGCGACTCCCAGCCTATACGCGATACGTTCGATGTACGTAACGCGACGTCTACGCGCTTCCGCGATGCGTCATATGCGTCCGTGACGTGGTAGGTCCGCGGATCCCGCGAAGTATTTAACATATTTATGTATTGAATGTGAATATTAATTGAATACAAACTCTAAACTAGTCTTAAAAATAATATATTTTGACATCTAATCCTATATTTCTTTTTAATTCAATTTCGCGGATGCGCGCTGCTGCGTACGCGCACGGTGCGCGGATCCCATGTGACCTGCAAAAAAAAGAGATTTGATTGGTTCATTACACTTCCTGTTCTAACTACTGAAAGACCCCACCCATTTCAATCATTCTTCTTTGAGCTTCTTTGGAGAACCATCTCTTTGGAGAGAAGAAGATTTTTTTAGACTAAGTATACACTTACTTCTAACTTTTTGCAACCGAAAATGGCTTCAGGGCAGCAGGCATCACCTGCATCACCTCAAACCTCTGAGGATGAATTTTTGCCGGAAGAACCACACAAAAAACGTTTTGCTAAAGGGGTGTGGAAATTTTTTACTTTTCCCGAAGGACAGAATAAGACCAATGCCACCTTGGTCACATGTAAGATTTGCAAAAGAGTCTTATCGAGAGGGGATCCTACCAAGAAATACTCTTGTGGCACGGCAAGTATGATGAAGCACATGAGGAGCCTTCATCCAAACAATCTTGCACGTGAAGAGTGCCGACGGATGAGAGACTCCTGCTCCATCCACCTCATCGCAGCCGAGCACGTCAAGAGTGCATCCCTCAGACCAAACCTTGGACATCCGTCCTCAATTTCAATTTTTAAAAGTGCTCTGCACTAAGTGCAATAAGACTTAGTGCTATGGCGAGCAGTCAATCGACCTCATCTGCCGCCGGCAGGAAAGTCCTATTTGCTAGTTTTTTTTTGTTTTTTATTTAATGTTCCCTGAAGTTCATTGTTTGGTTTCTCCTGTTTTTTTTTTTTTTTTTTTTTTTCAGAAAAACCCAAAAAATCACAAAATTGTTCAGAAACCCCCCAAAAAAACATAAAAGAAGAAAGAAGAAAAAAAAAAAGTTCTTGTTAGAACTAACTTTCCTGGTTTAAAAAAAGAGCTAAATTTCTTTGTTGTGGAGAAGTGTGGCTCAATGATTAGAGCGGCAGACCCTGATGCAGAGGTCTAGCCCGGGACCAGGGTTCAATTCCCCGCCTCGGCGGGTCTTGGGCTCAAAAAAATTCCACGGACCTGATAATTCTCGCCTCGGCGCCTATTCCAATCATGGAGTCCCATTCTGCAACTCTGGGCAATAGCTTGCTTAATCTCCACAACGGCCCCCACAACGCTAAAGGATGCCTGGCCTCCACCTTGGGGGTGCCCAGGAGTGGACGCCTCACAGGGAAAGCCAGGATGGGTTCCACAGCGGTATTCGTACAAGCGCCTTGAGACCCTTGCGGGTGAGTAGTGCGCTATACAAGTATCAAACTTACAAACTTACTTACTTTGTTAGTGTGTGAAAGTTTAGATGAATGTATGTGTAGTACGTAATTGACTGAATAAATGCATTAGTGGTGTATGGTGAATGTATAAGTGCAGAACTATAAAGAAGTGCTGCAGCATCACACAGTAACCTCATTAATTGTAGTGTGCTGTAGTACTTCCGAAGCACAGGGATGCAACATATGTACATAAATATGTTGCAAATCTTTGCTTCTCTCTGCACGGCTGCTTAAGCTGCAGCCATGTGGTGACACAGGCACCCTTGCACAATAGTGCAAGGATATCTGTGTCATGTGCTGTTTGTTTTTCTACAGGAAGACACACCTTCCTGTACAAAAACAATGAGAAAATGCATTTTTCTCATTCAATGTATGCTGAACATTTCAGCATGCATTGAAGATATAAAAATGTAGAGAAATTAAAACAATTCTCTTTGTTGTGCTTTCCTACACCAATTGTAGAATGGTGCACCATTCACACACATATCGAAATTTACGATTTCTAATAAATCTAGACATGTGTCTTTGTCTATGAGTATTAAGTGCAATTATGCACAACAACACTTATAGAACACCCTTTCAACCGAAAGTGGTCTGCATGATGAGGTTATATTTTCATGGAGTATAAAAAGTGCACAGAGTGCCTTTTCCTCTCTTTGAAAATATGAAAGAGTATCTTACACAATAACTATGTTACAAAAGTGACATATTTCCGTTTTTAAATTTCCTTGCGAATGATAGAAGGTAAGCACAGAATTTTGACTGCAAAGATGTTCAAAGAAGAATGATTGAAATGATTGCGGTCCTTCAACAGCTAAAAAGATGAAATATTATGAACCCCTCAAATCTCTTTTTTTGCAGGTCACTTGATATCTGATTATGGTTAGATTTCAAAACTACATAAACAAAGTGTTTTAAGAAACGTGTTTCAACTTTGTAGATTCTTGCAGGCCTCTTCATTCTGCATATTGAGACTTAGTTAAACTTACCTTCACAGTAATAGGAATAAAAAATGTTATTCATTTTTGCCTATTTTTCATTAAAACATAAATTCTTAAAAATTGCTCATTTTAAAATTTGGATCTGTGAAAGAAAATAAAATAAAAATTATAACATATAATAATACATTTTTTACAACACAACATAATTTCCACAAAGTAATTTTTTTGCCTTTTTTGCTGTTCTCAGAATATATTGAATTTCACTCGAAATAGTGATTTCAATGGTACTCATCACTTAACAGCGGGCAAAAAAAAAAACAATTCGAAAGATTGTTAAAAAAAACCCAGCATGCTATTCTCATTAAAATACCAGAAAATACAAATCATACATGTATGAAATGCTTACAGATTACAACATTTTATAACTTTAATTTATAAAAACTGTAAATGTTGCCACATTAAAATAATCACCGAATAAATGACCACCAAAAAGTCCATAATTCAAAAATATACTTTTCCTTGAGGCCAAATGGTATTTTTGCACTTCTTCTTTATGTAAACTGTCCAATGGTAGTTCTAATAAATTATAATTATAAATTCCTCAGAGAGTGAATTAGCTTCCTAAAACTTTGGCTTCAAAAATATTAGGTAGGAATTTTGTAATTCCCTAGGCAAACGTTGTCTGAAAACCAACTGGGCATCATTACAAAGTATCCAGCCTTTGTCACATTTTAGATAGGCAGTGTAATGTCCAGATGTGGTGGAAGGACCATCATGGAAAATTATTGCAATTGCTACAAAAGTCCTTCCTGATATTGATATTTGTGCTGCTACAAATTGTTTTATTAAAGTATCCAATTTTCTTCCATCAGCTGTACAACGTTGCATCATTAAAATTATGTATTTTCCATATTTTGTTAACAATAATGTGGATAACATTTCTGATTTACATTGGCTACACTCCATGTTTTGAATTGCACCTTTCACTAATTTATTGAAAGCCACTGATTTACAGTCTGGTAATGTTAAATACAGAAATCTCTCATTGTCTACATTGGTGCTACATGTATACGTGCAATTTTCACAATGATGTTCCCATTTGTAAGAAAGGCCAAAAATATTTTCTATTTCTACACCTTCATTTTCAAAAATGGTAAGCATATACATTAAAAATTCCTGAGCATCTTGTTGGATATTTTGTGTAAATTGTGTAGAACCAGAACACACATCCAAAAGACTACGAACATCTGAAACAGATTGTATTTTACTTCTATCTGTTGTCAATTTTTCATAAACAGAGTCCAACAGAGAACAAAATCTTTTTTGCCGATTCTCCATAATTTGCTCTTGCAAATCTTCAAGATAAAAAACATTGACCACTACATTAGCATAGCAGTTGACACCAGAACTATTTTCAAATTTGATAACCAACAATCTCTTCAACAGTGTCCAATTTCTTTTTACCTGCAATCACAACATTATCTTGTTCTTTTCTTGATACCTTCAGAACAGATATTCTCTAACCTTCTTTTTCAACCAACCACACGCTTTTCAAATACAGGATATTGACCTAAATTTGGAGCATGCACCCTTCTTAACCTATTATACTCTTTTTCACAGTTTGCATCTGCAGTAACCTTTGTCTCATTAAAATCAATCAAAAACAAACCAGATAATGTTCTGACTCGCGACAAAGCAACATATGCCATACCCTCTAAATACAGTAGATCCAATGTTCACCAATGCACTGTCTACACTTAATCCTTAAGATTTATGAATAGTCATTGCATATGCCAGAGAAATGGAAATTGTTTCCTACGGACATATAAATCTTTAACAAGCAAAAAACAAACTGAACAACGACCAATTTATTTAACTTCATCAATCTGATCAAATTTAATTTTTAAAAATTCAATTCCTTCTTTTTTCTGATAATTCACAAAATCCACCACAACAGTTTACACACACATAGTGTCTTTTCCAAACCAGCAGTTTTAGATATTTTTTTTTCTAAACAATCTAGTTTTGATCTCAACTTACCCGTTAAAATAATAGCGATTCCTTCATGTAGTATTTTATCGATGGCTTCCATTTTGACAATTTCTTCATTTTCCAATTTTAATAATTCTTCGTTGAATATTGAACACTCACGCAGTGTTGGCATTAAGCAAATCACTGACTTATTTTTAGCAATTTCCACGTACACTTTTGCAGCAACTGCATTTTCATTTGGAAAGACATTGCAAAGTAATCGACTCTCCAAAGCTTCTTTCCCTTTTTTTGAAAGAATTCCAATTCTTATATCTTGAAGAATACTTCCATATTCAGCATCATTTACCTGTCGCATATTTGTTGTCAGTTCTTTGTATTCAAAATTACTCCAAATGTTCACATTACCAACACTGCCAAGAGACTTTCTGGTATCTTCATGAGCAAGTGTTTTAAATACCGGTTGTCCTTTTACCGGTGTCAGTTGCAGTAGATCTCCAAAAACTATGACGTGTTTTTCTCCAAATAACACGTCATACTCTATTTTAAGAATTTGCTGCATTCTTAAATGCACAAAGGCAAGCATCAAGTTTGAAACCATGCTCACCTCATCAATAATGAGAAGTTTCATTTTCTTCAGCACTCTTGAAACTTCACAACAAGCTTCTCCAGATAGCTTGTGGTATTCCAATTTGTTCTCATGCTCTACTGGCAGCATTAGTAAACGATGTAAAGTAATTCCTTTAATGTTATGTGCTGCCAACCCAGTTGGAGCAGTGACAACACAAGACAAATGCGACTTAGTTGTTTTTTGCAGATAACTTGTAATTACTTTAATTAAGAAACTCTTTCCTGTTCCAGCTTGACCACTCACATACATTCGGATAGGTTGAAATGATGTACATGAGCAGTCTTTCTTTTCATGAAGTAATCCATGGTCAATCTGCTCTTTCACTTGCTGATATATTTGTTTCTGTTCAACATTTAGTTGCCCTTCCAAGTTTCCTAACTGTATTGCATCTTCTTGTGCTTGATACATTGCTGTTTCCACCTCATTCATGGCAATCGCTGCTTCATTTTCAACAATTGGTTGTCCAAGTGGATCTTGACTCAGTGCAGCAGAACTTTGACTCTAGCAATCTCAGCTGCAATTGTAGCTTCTTGATCAATTTCATCATTCAACATTTTCACATAATTTGCGAAAGCACTGCATTGTATGCTATCTTTACAAGCATTAAATGAATCTTCATAGCTGGGAAAATCTCCAAGTAATTCCAGTTCAGAACGCCATGGTTTGAACATTTGCAAAAGGGCTAAATAGTAAAATTCCCTTTTGTCAGCAGTGTTGCAACTCCGTTTTCTGTGATTAATTAAATTTCCTTTCCTTTGTTTCACCAGACATCCTTCAGAACCAATCACTCCATATTTTCCATTGTTTATGTTCTCTGTAATATTCCGTTTAAAAGTGTAGTTTTGCAACACTTCATAGAGACACATGTTCTCAAGATGATGACTTCTCTTTGGATAGTATGTGTCCAACATATTGGTTTTCAAAATATCTGTACTTTCAGGGTCATTTTCTGCTAAATATTCAATTTCTTGAACAGATTTCAGTACCCGATTTCGCATTCCTGCAAGACCTAGACTCACCCAAATGATGCTTCTACTTTTGGAATACAGACTTGCAGATGATAACCGATCTGAACATTCATATGCTCCAATTTCACGATGCGATAACATTTTCAAACTGAAACTGTATAATTTCTTACTTAGACTCTTCTCGTGAGAAATCTCTTCCCACATTTCTTTCAATTCAGTCTTTTCTGATTTAGTAATGTAAGACGTTACATATCGAGCAACAGCAATAGAATTGTCCGCAACATACTGAATATCCATGTTAGCGTTCCACATGGATAAAATAACTGGGTTGTAGTCATTTATGTATTTTGATTCTTCGCTTCTTCTTAAGTTGTAGGTGTTTTTCGGAGACTTTCTTGTGATGGTATGTCGTATAGCTGACATGAAACTGTTCACTCTTCCTTTGGCTAATACAGGACGTGGAAATCCAAACCGACATTTGGTATAGAACTTATCCTTTGACTTGTACTTTCGTCGACAGTATTTTCCACACCTATGGCTTTGAAATCGTAAGACTTGTTCTTTTAAGTTTTTGTCTTCTCTGCTATTTGGTACAGCACACGTAGCATAATCTTCAATGAAAGACAAAACACTTTCATCTGAATCTGTTCCAAATTTGGGGGCATCCTTGACCCATAACAACATATGTATGTGAGGAGCACCTCTTGCTTGATACTCCTTTCTCCAAAAGAAATCCACAACTTCTCCAAGAGGAGGATTCTTTTTATTGCCGATGAAAGACATCATAGCTTCAAATCTATGATTGAAATATCTGCATACATTGACAGGATCCAAAGAGCACAATTCTCCAGGTGTCTTGTATTCAATATTATTTATATTGGAATTTGCCTCTCGAAGAAATTCAAGTAAATCATCCCAAGCATACTCAGCACAGCTTAGTGTAACAAACCATGTAGGAGTTCCCAAGTTCCGTAGCATGCATTTCAGTTCTCCATGTCGACGGTACCAATATTCATTAGTCCCACGCTGACATGCCATCAGATTAATCAACTGAGATTCTAAATGATCATCTCTCTGATGCACTTTATCCATAAAATCCTTTGCAGTTACATTTTGCAGATGCATTCCAGTTTTTAAAATGTGATTTCTTGCATATGAAAGTCCAGACAAGTCACTGTCAAACAGAAGATGAAACATATAAGGGATTCATTGTCGAAATCTTGGATCCTGGATCTTCTACATATAATCTTGTTGTCCGATATTCAGATGCAGGAATCTGCACAGGACGTTCATCATATCGTCCACCTTTTCCTGTTGGAAACAACGAGCTTCCAAACTCTCTTCCCATACACTGATGGGACTTCCTGTTGCTTTTTTCATTTGAAACAACTCAATTGTATTCTACATCACCTCTTTGGAATGAAGTGGATGTACACTGTAATGTTCATAGATCTCTTCACATCTGGACATGTCCACTTTTTCAATTTGTCCACTTAATGTTTCACTATCTTCTGCTAAATCTATTTCTTCTTCTCCAACAAACACATTTCTATAGTACTCATTATTTTTTATCAGATACAATGATGCCTTTTGCACTTTTCTAACATCCACTAACTCTTGCCAGATTTTCTTATTCTTTGTAGGAACACCATTAACTAGAATGACTAGTGGCTCATTTTCTGCATGATCTACACCAATAGTTTCAACATTTTTCCTTAAATCTAATGGTAAATACACAACTCTTCCTTTCAATCCTCTTTGCAACTCTGATGGAGGTAATGTACTTGTTTTGGGCTCCATACGAACAATAGCCTGAAATGTGTGAACACATTGTATCAGAATAGACTCATACGTATTTAAATCTATCAGCTCTGGAGGAATAGCAACCAACTCTAGATTATTATGAACAGCTCTAGCAGGCATTTTATTCTCATCTAATTTATTATAACAATATTTGCAAATACGCTGCTCACATCCCAAATCAAAACAATCCTCTACCAACAAATAAGTTGCAAATTCCATCCACTTATCATTATCTTCTATTTCACTTTTTAAATACAGATTGACACCCCTAGTCTGATTTTTATAGTGACTTCTCCGACAACAAATACAAGAAACATTTGGTCTTTCACCTGAAATTACCTTAAACTTTGTTATTTCATCCTCAAATGTTTCTGTAATTACAGGTTCTACATTGTCTTCAACATTTTGTTCTACTAATGTGTCAGTTTCTTCACTCTCTTGCTGAGGCCCAAAGTAACAAAACTCAATATCCTCACAGACCTGCTTCACATCTGAAACTGACCCACGCAAAAGAGCACTGTTCAACTCACTTAACTTTAGTGCTGGACTTTTTGCATAATACAACCTTCTCACTAACTTCCGCATTTGAGTATGATGTACTGCCAGCATTCTGAAATGGTGAAAAACACTTTCACAAACTTTCCTAGAAAGACAAGCCAGAGAATGACCTTGCAAACCAGTATGTTTTCTCACTCTGCAAGGGTCTAGTCCTTGCAACAGCTTAATCTTTTGTTTTACACTTTTTTTAGTATAGACTCATAAAAAACTACATAATTTTTCAATAGATTCCTGTCGTACACTACAAACACTCCTGCAATCCCAAGTGTACACAGGGTTTTTAGCACGTCTCCCTAAAACTTCATCAGCTATCACTTCTTCTGCATTTCTTTCAACCATTTTCTCTTTCTCCATTGGACAACCATCACTAACCTCATAACCTCTACCACTAGTGTCAACTGCATACAATAATTTTTCACTTAGTGAATAACTCTCTTATTTAAAAAAAAGGCTCTGAACTAGAACCGTGTTTCCATTCTCCCAAAAAAAATAACAAAATTTTGTTTTATTAATAACTCTTTTCCTCCTACTTTTGGCCTTCATTACATATATTGATTTATCTAGTGATCGAATTCTGTTTAACACTAAAATAAACAGTTTCCTTTTTACTTCAAAAGCCTTTTCCACAATGCTTTCAATATGCTTCTTCTTTTTATAAAATAAAGCTCTCTTTTTATATTTCTTCACATCTTTCAGCAAATTATGCACTACTCTCTTGTAAAATATTTTTTTGCGTAATTCCTTATACTGATTTTGTCTTCTTTTACATATCAGCTTATCATATATAATGTTTCTTACAATCTGTTTTTGTTAACCAATAAGAATCAAGCGTTTAAAAAACAGAAATATGCACCCTACCTTTCAGTGTAGAAGGTTGTCAAACAACCAATGATTTCTTGACTTTTTTCAAAATTGCATCTTAGCCACCATTTTAGAAACATCTTCGTTTCCAAACTGCCATTTCGTGTACAGAGACCATCTGAGTGCATCCATACCTCCTTACAAGATGCTTACAGTGTGGATTGTGGGACACAGCTACATTTTCTGGAGCCAAAGGTATGCAGAAAACAAAGGCATTCACAAAGACCTAGGTTTGCCAAATGTAGACATTAAATGGATTGGACAGAGAGGGGTTAAAGTGGCACCAATTGATGCCATTGGTGAAATCCTTCATGCAAATCCAACACCCTCACCTCATAATAGTGCACTGTGGTGGCAATGACCAAGGCACTTTGACTGGGGTAGATCTGGAAATGCTCATGAAGGACACCTTTGCACAACTGATTTCACTTTTCCCTAAAACTGCCTTTGTGTATTCTAACATATGCCAAAGGCAGAAATGGAACTGGTCCGATCATTTTTGTCCACAGATTGAGAAAGCTAGGAAACATGTGAATAAATCTGTTTCTGCTTTTCTCTGAGACTACAGAATGGGGTCCATTTACAATAACAATCTGCGCTTTCATATGCAAGAGATGTATAGGAGAGATGGAGTACACTTTACTGATGAAGGAAACAGAGTCTTCCTCAACAACTTTAGACTCTGTATAGGTACTTACTTATAAGTACCAAAAACTCTCAATGAACACAACGGCTCTTTTTAGAGCCACTCAAGAACAAAACACTTAAGCTTAATCTTTATCTGCCAACAATTTCATTTTTTTTCCCTTGGATCCGCGAACCCACCGCGAGAGGATCCGTGCATCCAACGCGATAGGAGGCGCGCGATTGTTCTTTGCAGCAGCAGAGGAAGTTCTTGCACTTTGTGGCTGGGGAAGTAGACTTGAAATACAAGGTGATTCCTTTTGTTCAGTGCTTGGTTCTGAGGGTTTTTACCAAGCGATGGTGGAAGTGATAGCTTTTCTGCAGTTAATACTGCCTTCTGCTTGAGCTTGGAATGTTGTTCAGCAGGTCAAAGTTGGGGATGTTTTTAATCCTACTATTGGTAGATAGTGGGATCGGTTAGGCTTTCCTTTTGGGGAAAGATTTCTCCCATCAGAAAATGCTTTAGAATGTTCTTTCACCTGCAAATACCGCAACATGAGAATCTCAGATGGCTCTGGAGCTGAAGGCCTCTTAAATGTGGGTGGTATCTTATGCTCACCTCACAGGTTCAACAGCTGGCATTAAGAGAACAGTTCTTTAGATCTTAGTATGGAGGAGAAACATGTTGCAGAGATCTTGTTTCTCTCATGTATGTGGGGGTATAGCCTAAGAGAGTGATCGCAAATGAATAGTAAGTTTGGAATTGTAGCTACATGTTCATATGGAGCACCCATATCTAGTGACTACAAGCAGCTTGACCAGTGCCTCTGGGTTTCCCATACTAAGAACCTCAATCTTATCTGAGTTTATTTTTTGTGATGTTTTATGCATCCAGTCTGCCAAATGTTGACATATGGTTCTTGAATTTGGCTTATGCAGACAGATGATTGCCGTCTCACTTCTGTACAATCTGTGTATTGTCTGTGCCGGTCATAAAGAAAGAGCCTGGAAAACGGTTTGCAATTGTAGTGCGAACAGGCTAAAAATGGGAGTACACTGTTGCATTCTAAACCATTCCAAATATTGATCTGTGCTGTCAGGGAATGTGATGGGTCTTTTCTCTGTAAGTAGTTTTTTAGAGGCACACGTTAATCTGTGGTTGTTGGGGCACTTCATAAAAGTAGCAGGTAGATGTTCATATGTCCAACTACGTGATTTTAGCTGACTCCGTGCTATTTCCATTTAACCCATTGGCTTCCTTTGTGATGTACTTGTATGTCAAGAAAATGCATCTGTATGAAGCCGCTGTGACATATTTTGCTGTTCACGTTCACATGTGCATGCTCACCCTTAAAAGGCATGGGGTGGAAGATGTGAGAGAAGCTGGCGGTTCATGTAAAGCTTAAAAGGGCACTCTGCTAACTGCCTTTCTGACACTGAGAGAAGGTGAAACATGCAATATGTGCTTGGGGGTCAGAGAGGAGATTGAGGCACAAACAGGCCAATAGTGCAGCAGAACCTGATTTCTGAAAGGATCAAGTGTCTACTTTGCTCTCCTCTTTGCTCCTGACTTGTTCCATCGGATCTGTCACAACAGTGTATGTCAGGCAGGAAATTGAGTCATCTAGCAGTAGACCAGGATCTCATGCACCTGATATTCTTGGTCTGAGGCACACCACTACCTACTCACTCATCCAAAACTGTTACCAGACAATCACCCAGAGACTGATACTGCAAATACAGAAAATTCTAAACATTTTCACACCATTAAGAAGAAAACAAATCCATCACAATCTTGCACATATACACTTTCAGGCACACATAAACACTTGATTACCTTGCTTCGAGCCACAACACTCTCACAGCCATCAGTTGTACCAGACAAGCAAACACTGACTTAGCCACCTTCACCTAAACATAGCCAACACATTCAAATAAAAAAGAAAAAAAACACTGGTCACTTTCATCACAAACAGGGGCTCAGGGAAGAACCAAGACCCCAATCACACCATCCCCAGGTCTGCCAGACAAAGATAGTATATGTATTGATAACTTAGGTAAGGGAATTTCATCTATGACAGCAACTTCAATTAAGACAGCCAATACCCTGGCAATTCTAGGAGGTTATGATTGTCAGATGTGGCATGACATCGCTCCTTTATTGGAACTCATCCCTGAAGATAAGAAGGAAACAGCAAGAGCTGTCTTTAAGGAATGAGATTTGACTTCCTCCTACATTATTAATGCAGGAATGGATGCCTCGAACACAGGTTTTTGCCAACCTGAAGGAGATACTGTTTTAAGAAGGCAAGGCGGGTTAAAGTTCGCAGTCTTTTGTCCTGAGGTCCAAACTAAGATTCTGTATATGCTCATTGATGGCCTTACTCTTTTTGTTAAACATGTAGATGAGGATCTACAAGGTCTTAAAATTGACAATGAGACCGCTAAGGCATTAGGACTTCTACAATACTATAGATTTGGAACATCACATTTTTGTGGCAACACTTTAGAGAAAGATTCAAGCAATATGGAGGTCAGGGACGTATATACTACCCCCAAAGACAATCCAGATACAATCAAGTATACTCCTACAATCGTAATTAAAGACAATCTTATGGGAGACTTTGAGGGAGGAAGCGGTGTTTCTCACACATTCACCCACATACCAATGACAATCTGAAGAGAGCTTGACACTCTGCTTTTGCCTTCTTATCTATCTGGTCCTCAGCAGCTAGGAGGTAGAATATCCCTTTCTGTTCCCTCTTGAAAGGATGTAACATCAGACAATTGGGTGAGGCACATTGTTTATTCAGAACATACATTGGAGTTCATTCAGAGAACCCAAGTATGCCCACCCAAAAAAGAACATCATCTCCATCTGAAGGAACTTCATCTGGAAATTCTCACACTTCTTCTCAAGGGGCCTATAGAGATTGTATCCTAGTCACAAAGAAATTTCGAATCTTATTCTAGTGTTTTCCAAATCAAAAGACAGGACAGTGGATACCAATCCTGAATCTCAGGCAGCTAAACAATGATGATGCAGGAAGGAGATTTTATGACTTCCCAGGATCTTTGGGATGCATATTTCCATATACACATTCACCAAAAACACATAAAGCACCTTTGATTATTGGTAGCAGGGCAACACTACCAGTTCAAGGTACCACCTTTCGGGCTCAAATCAGCGCCTTTAATATTTGCAAATGTCTCTTAGCAGTAGATGCCTTTCTCATTCGGTAAGGTCATCAGGTGTTCCCATTCCTGGACTACTGCCTCATTAAAGTATGATCAATGAAAGAAGCGAAGGCTTCTACAAAAGACTGAATCAGTCTCTTCTGGAGATTGCATCTAATTTTAAACAGAAAAAATCATATTTAGAACCCCAGACAAAAATCCAGTTGCTGAGTGCAATACTTGTCACACAATTAGGAAATGCTTTCCCGTCAATGGAAAGAGCGAGGAAGTTTCAATATAAGGCAAAACAATCAGTCTCAGTAAGGCAGTACAAGTCCCTGTTGGGTCTGATGGCATCATTTATAGGCCTCATTCTATTTTGCATGCTCCACATGAGACCTGTTCAGCTAGAATTGGACCTGCAATGGAAGCTGATATAAGGGTCAAGGGAGGATACGGTACGTGTCACAAGATCGTTGTGGTGGAGGATGCCAACAAATCTAAATGCAGGACTTTCTTTTCTACCAAAACAGAAAGGATAATACTTGTATATGAATCCATGGATGGTCAAGGGAACTCACATACAAGAGCTCGCAACCAAAGGCTTCTGGTCACATGCAGAGAAGATACTCCACATCAATGTGTTAGAACTCTGAGCCATATGGCTGGAGTTATAATCTTTCCTCCCCAGATTAGCAGATTTGGGAGCCCAAGTCAGAACTGACAAACCAACGTTTATCTTCTACATTGAAAGGAGGAACATGGTCCAGATCCCCCTCAGAAAAGGGTATGAAACTGGGACATTTTTTTTACAAGATCTGCATCGCTGTAGAACACCTGCCGGGCTACCAGAATGGTCAGGTGGATACACTCGGTCAACAGCTTTCGGTTTGTCATGAGTGGGAACTAAACTAAAACCAAGTGAATTACATATTCAGTCGATGGGGTTGGTCCATGATCGATCTGTTTGGCACTCCAGACAATAATGAATTCCGGTACTTCGGAAGCTGGTTTTGGCATCCTGGGACAATGGGCAATTCTCTTTCGATCAGCGGGTCCAAAAATCTTTGCTTACAATTTTCCCCAATTTCCCCAGGGAGCTGCAGAAGGTGAAGATAAATCATTGCACTCTGGTCCTCATTGCGCCGGTGTGGCCACGCCAATACTGGTACAGTGATCTACTTCATGTCTAGCCGTTTCGCTGAAAGCACATCCCGAGATCCTCTTTAGACATGGGGAGATTCTCCATCACAACCCCAAGCTGCCAAACTTGACAGCATGGTCCTGACCACTTAGAGTTTGGCCATTTGGATCTACTGCAAGACTTCCGAAATATTTTGGTGCAGGCTTGAGACCCAGTACCTACAAAGACCTACAACGCTAAGTGGAAATTTTTCTAGATCTGGTGTAAGGTCAAAGCTCATCATCCTCTTCGAGTTACACCTCCTCAAATTCTCCCATATTTTTGGGACATAGTTAAGAGAGGACTTAAATATTCTTCATTCAGAGTCCATATGGCTGCAATTTCAAGATCCAAAAGAACTCCTGTTGTCTTCTACTCTTTCTCCCAGTGGATCATAAGACAGTTTATAAAAGAGTTCTTCAGAGCATTCTCACCTATTCAACATCCTCCGCTTCCATGGGAACGTAACTCTGTATTTATTCAGTAATGCTATCTCCTACCTAGCCGATACATAAGGCACATTTGAAAATTGTCTCATGGAATATAGCGCCTCTCCTGTCCTTAACATCTGCAAGGAGCGCAAGTGAAATTCAAGCGTTCTCTTTTCCTCTGATTCACAAAAGCTAAGTAAATTTGAGAACCAACCCTAGATGCCATTCTCAAATTTTTCTTCCCAAATCCATCTAGGACAGCAGAAAGATCTTTGCGAATTCATTTGACTTGTATAGATGTTTCAGGTACTACATATACAAGACAGAGAACTTAGAAACACCAGACCAGCTGTTTGTGTCTTTTGGACAACCACGAAGAGGTCATCCCCTGTTTTATACAGGGGATAGCCTATTGGCTCTCAGCTCTCAGCTGTAAGCTCAAACTCAACGGAACAGTGAGGGTGCATGTCATGAGGAGCATGGGATCAACTACGGTGCTGGTGTGCCCTTGATAGACATCTGTCATGCAGCCACCTGGAAGAGCAGGTACACATTCACGAAGCATTACAGAATAGACGTGAACCCAGAAGCTGGTGCAGCAGTGAGACAGACATTCCTGAGAAGCCGGTTTCTACATAGGTGAACCTGCTTCCCACTTTATGTCTTATAACGTGTACTGGTTGCTATTCCGATTCAATCATGTGAATATATAAAAAGATCCAGTGTAGGAGAAGAAATTAGTCACTTATTTGTAACCCAAGTATCACAAGAGCTTTTTCCTTTGGAGAAAATGTAATCCTATGTCTCCTATATATTCAATCTATTCTGTTCATTCCCAGTCACTAACATCCTCTGTATACATTGGAAGTGAGACCATATATCCCTTACAGATAATCGTGACAACTTTAATTATAAAAAAAGTACAAATCGATTTATTAGTTAAAAAAACTCTTAGAATACACAATTTAAAATGAAGACAGTTTTACATAATACCGTTGGTGTGTTACACTCAATTGCAACAAAAGCATTTAGACAAATCCTAGTTACACATTTAAAAATCAACACACGAAATAAAAAAAGAGAGTACATATCACAAGACAAGAAACACTATCTCATTAGCAGCGAACCCATCCGTAGGAAAAAACTTTATGGGCTAGTGCCTGGTACTGTTCAATTCATAGAATACTCTTTGACCATAGCCACTTGGCGGATTGTGTACATTTCAACAAGGCGTCGACGTGTTTCGATGGACTCTCATAACACCATCTTTTTCAAGACAAAAAACCTTTGGAACTCTCAAAAAAAATACGATAAACATGTGATCAGTTAAAAAACCTGTTAAATAAAACACAAATGACAATCAGCAAACGTAAGAAATGACATAGATTGGAATATCATGTTGTTCAAGACAGCCTGAGTACATAATCTCCTTTACAGGGCACATGATGATACAATTTATACGTCTTACAAAAAGATTCATCAAGTTTACACTAGAGACCCAATTGGGAAATTATATTATATAGGTGCCCAAACAGTACATCACACCCTGAGCGTAATGTTCATAATACTATAACATTTGTTTGCTACGCAATTCGTAATCCCCAATGTGCATCTCCCAATACCACATGATTATCAAGGTATATATGTCACTCTTCCCACCATTTACACTCATACTTTCACCCATCCATATAACTCTAGGACCCACATGCGACCTACTGTCGCTAGCAGCATGTAACCAGCTATTTCAATTTTATAAGATCATATTTTTATAAAGGAATACCTCACCTCTCTAAGGCGGCGGTGGCTGCTACCTTAACCCTAAGCCTATGCTTCTCGGGTAGTGGGGGTCGATGCTTCCTGCTTCTTATCTGGATTGTAATTCAATCCTATTGTAAAAATTATTAATAATCACATCATTGTCTATATTTAAGAATATTTATTAATTCAGATGATAATCGATAAAGCAATCTTCACAGAATGCTCATGTAGCCAAGTTAGAGCATGGAGGGCTCACCTTGGAGTTGGTCTACAATCGGCAGGACGATGGTTCTATGAATCTAGAACAGTCCCACAGAACGATTAAAAATCAGGGCTGGTTTTATAGTTTCTGAAAAATAAAAATAGTATGGCTATATCATTCGTGACCTCACCGGACAAAAATCCCTATTTGATATGTGAGCAAGAGAATGGTTCTTACATTTAACCTGATGATGGTGGGCGAAGGTTGTCTCTTCTAGTTGGAGTAGTTCTGTTTGGGGGTATCACTCTGCCACCCGTAGCGTACGAGATTGCTGGCCCAATGACTGATTCTACAAGACACATGATAAGGGGCTCAATAGCGTATGTTCTCTCTGTAACTAATCTATCAAAGATAGTAGACAGGAAACAGCAAAGTTCTAAAATTTACAGTGACCGGACATATTTGCCTTCATAGTAAAAGGGTATATTTATTGATATCCACTGTCGCCTTCTTGAAGTGTAAGGGTTCAGGTTCCCCTGTAATAATTAGGGTCTAAAAAATAAACGAGTAAAATACTAGTTTAGCACTCTCCTCTTTTGAGCTCACACATGGTATAATCGAAAACCCTCACTATCTCAGGGAAGTAAACTACCCTACATGATAGTATGCCCGATATTTCATGTTAATGGACCTTTCCAGAACTATAACAGCATCTCGTCCAGCTAAGCACTCTCAGTAACAATAGCGTGTATCCCAACTTATCTGTAACTCGATTCTACAACGTTGATATCCTTTATATTCACATGCAACCCTCCCTCCTCGCCGGTCAGAGGCTCATTAATTTTATACTCTTCTCTCACATGTTGTTTGAAATCTGAGTTATGGTAGTCTCTAGGGGGAGCAGGAGAACTTATGCTTCCAGCTCATTGGCTGAAGTTTGGGTTCTTGCAACTGAAGTGGATGTGCTACTAATTCGATGTTGTTTCAGATCAATGGTCATTTTAACACATTATACTGCTATTTTAATCTACAGAGGATTCCCAGCCTGATGACGGTGAATGATTCAAGCATGTGAACATATAAAAGATACAAACATTGGAGAACTGGAGTTACAAGTAAGTAACTAATTTCTTGCTGCCCACTTATGAATGAAGTAGGTGGCCAGACTTTGTAGACCGTTGCCTGGTGACCTATGTTTTCTCACCAAACACCCTACTCGAGAGCTTCTTATTGCACAGACCTCGAACAGTAAGGTGCACCCTAACTAATTTCCATCCTATCCTCAGGATGGAGAATCCGAAAGGATTGATTCCTTTGGCAATAGAGAATCCAAAAGAAGTGATTCCTTTGGCAAATGCATGTTTTACTCTGCCAGCTTGATGCTGTAATCTGCTGTGTCGGTACACATTTGCCCTTTGGGATATGGCTAGTGAGATCTTAGTGGCAGTCGCACTGGATCTTAGAGCCTCTCTGGCTCGCATGATACATGATGGGTAGGACCGAGCCAAGTATTTTGTCTGTGCCGAGCTGCATACAATAGATTGCCTTGGCATGGTGGGTCCCTACAAGTGTGGTTAATCATAGACATGCCTGGATGAGGTCCACTGGGTTTTCCGGCGATGTGCAGCCTTTGCTAATGGCTATGCCTTTTGATGGGTCTTGCCGCTTTGGAATGCTTTAAAGACAACAGAGCTACAGCATGTCCCTTAGTGCTATTGACCCCTTCTAAACAATTTACGTGCGATTCCAGAGGGCTGACAGATAGACAGAGGCTGCCATCCCAGCCAGTTATGCAGCATACGACCGAGTCCTTTCGGGCCCGTGCATGTTACCAGCAGACAATAAGGAGGCCAGTAGGTGCATCAAACCTCTAACTCCTCTTTCCCGTTCATCGACAGCCACCAAACTGCAATATTTTGCCCTTTCTGGTGCATGCTTACCCAGTGGGAGGCAAGATTCAATACCCCTTCCTAGGTTGGGGATCTATCACATCTGACAGATGAGTCTTACAAATTGTACAAGGAGGTTGCGCCCTACCCTTTCGCTCTTCCTCACCTAATATACCTCTTACACCCGAATTAATCTTGGCAGACCATCTGTTGGTTCCTGCTGCAGCAATCGGTCCTGTTGCTGACCAAGAGTGCCACAGAGAGCATGGTGAACTCTGAGAAAAGGAAAGGTTGTTATTCTCGCTGTTTTCTCATACTCAAAGAAAGAGGGGGGCCTCAGGGCAATCTTGGATCACATTAACATGAATACTCACATTGGATCAGATCAGATCAAGATCTTATCTGGACCCATAAGACTGGATGGTGCCATTGGACTGGATGGACTACACATACTCACATAGGCTTACCTGTGGACCAGGAGCATCTTAAGGTTGCCGTGCTCTCCTTCGGCCTCACCAGTGTCCATTGGATGGTCACAAAAGTGATGGCGATGCTGTCTGACCATTTTTGGATGACGGGGATTCCTGTATACCCATACCTTGACGACTGGCTTCTAAAGGTGGGCTCACCGGAGTCACTTGTGGGCCACCTTTGGAAAACAGTGAAAGTTTATTATTGTTGCTTTACGCCATAAACCAGCTAATGTACCACCGGATTCCCTCACAGAGAGGTCCATTCATTGGGGGCAACCCTGGACATGGTGATATTCAGGGCTTTTCCCCCTCAGGAACAAATGTGGCTATGATCCTGATGTCTCCGGCTCGATATTGGAGTGGGTGGGTCTGAGTTCTTGGTCTCTTGACTACATGCATTCTCCTTTTCAGCCGTGGCAGGGGGAAACATTTAAGCCCTGTAGTGGAACTAGAAACCCAGTGGGCCCAGCACCAAATCTGACTTTGTCACTAGGGCTGGACTGGCCGTAGTGGGCACCAGGCATTTTCCTGGTGGGCCCGTGGGGGCCGTTTTTGTTACTGAGGGCCAGGTTTGTACCAGTGCTGCAATATCGGCCCCATGTAACAAAAGGGGAAGTGGTGCAAAGGAGGGCTGGAGGTTCTCAGTAGCAACCTTTCTCCTCTCCCGGGGGGCAGGTCTATTCCCATCCAGCTCTCACATGACAACTCAAGATTTGCAGTGGAGGCTACTGATCACACTTTGTCCTGCAGCAAACTACTTTCCGGTCACCACCCAGAGTTGAAAGTGGTGACAGATGCATGGCTGCTGGGTTGAGGAGGGTCCCCTGGCAGAGGTGGTGATCAGAGAACTCTGGCCTCCAGCGGAGGGTCGACTCTGTCAACCTCCTGGTTCTGCAGGGCATTCATCTGGCCTTGAAGGCCTACCTGCCGCCCATCAAGGTGAGGCTGGTACATGTTATTACAAGCAACACCACAGCCATATAGCACTTTATCAAGCATGAGTGGGGCCTTCAACCCTACCCCAGGATGCTTTGCACCTCTGAAGTTGGCCAGAACATCTTTCTGTTTGCAAACTAACAGGCAGGGTCCCTGAATGCCAGTGTGGATAAATGCAAAAGGAACAAATGATGAACGGAATGCTGAACAATGCAAACATTCATCCCCAGTCACAAAGATCTTTATTTATTCCAACGTTCTTTTGCTCACCACACCACCCCAGTTTGGACCCAGCAATATGCAAATCAGTCTTGACCCTGTTCATCATGGGAACAGTCCAGCACGAACTGCCAAGCCAGGTTCTCCCTCGGCCGGAAATAAGCATCCTAGAACCGGTTTCAGGGCATCACCCCTCATCAGCCAGGCTAGCTTGAATCTAGTGTGGATAAATTGAGCAAACGTAGTTTGGCAGATTTGGAGTGGTGTCTGCATCCTGAGGTGGCACACAGTATTTTCCCCAGTGGAGAGAGCCTTGACCATCAAGAACATGCATTTTCAATGATTTTTAACCTTTGAGCTTCACCAGGAACACTCAACAAGGGTCGGATTTCAGATGGAACAGAGCGGAGCAAAGTTTTCCTGACGCTACCTCTCCTGCCCAAGTTCTGAAGAAGATCAAGAGCAACGAGGCCCAGTCCACCCTGGTGCCTCCTGATTTGTGCAGAAGGGTGTAGTAAACCTATATTTTGAGAATGAGTATCTGTCCTCCGATAAGGCTACCCTTTCTGGAGGACCTCCTGACCCACCAAGAGGGCTGAGTCCTCCACCCAAATCTGCACAACCTCCACACTTGGAGACTGAATGGCAGCAGATAACTGATTTCAGTGTGCTGCCTGAGGTGATAGATGTCATCCTTACCACCAACACCCCTTCATGAAATTAATCTATGCTAGGCCCTGGGAAAAGTTTGTGCGCTTGTATAGTAGCCGGAAAACTGACCCTTTACAGACAAAACTGTCAGACATCCTTTTGTTTGCTTTATCTTTAGCCAAGCAAGGTCTTGCAATGGGACTAGTCGAAGATTATTTGTCAACCCTTTCGCCCTTTCTACGTTTGCTAGACTAACCATCCTTGTTTAAATCACATGTAATGATTTAGTTTAATGAAGCTTTGACACACATATTTCTTTCCACATGTGATATCATAGTAGGACCTTAATTTACTCCTGTGTATGCCTTTCTAGTGTATGTATAGCTTCTCCTCTTCACTATACTGTTTACCTCATTATGATTGTCAGCTCCTTGCAGGAGAGAACTACAGGCACTGTCACCGCGTTTTTCCCAGACAAATTATTGCTGAGGACTCTGGTGGCCTTCTTACTAAAAGAGGTTCTGCTTTCCATGTTGGTATGATCCATCACTCTACCAGTGTGCTTTGCTTCCCCTCGAAAGAGGACGATAGACTCCCATCGGTTGGACCCCAAATGGGCTTTCATCTTTTAGTATCTCATACTAAGGACCATAGAGTAAACAATCAACTTTTTGTGGAGTTCTCTTGAGCAAATGAAGGGAAAGCTGGGCAGAAGAGGACCTTGTCAAGTTGCCTAGTCCTCCGCATGAAGAGCAGCTATACATTGGCCAAGAAGTAGTCCTCGGAAGGTCTGAGAGACCATTTCACCAGTGTCCAGGATGCTACCACCGTGTTAACGCTGGTTGCCTCTCCATGACATCTGCTCTGCTGCAATTTGGTCATTGGTGCATTTTTCCATGAAGCACTGCTGCCTTAACTGCTAGGTTCGCAGAAAGTATACTTTGCCTGCTCGATTCTGTAAAACATTTTTGTCTAAGGACAGGTCAAAGACCCTCCACATTGGGAAGATACTAATTTGATATATTTTCCTAGGTGAGGAATCTGCAATTAGAAGTATTCATCAGAAGAACACGTATATCTGACCACAGATTCCTTACTGCCCTTCCGGTTCTGTGAAGTGGCCTCTTTTTAACCGCTAAAATGGCTCCAAGTTGTTGCTCAGCACACTGTTAACAACATTGTTCACATTCCGCGTCTGAGGATGCTGAAAGGGAACAGACAAGTAACTGAACGTCCGAGCACAGGGGTGGGGCTTATATGCAGTTCCTCGCTGTTACTTCAGGGGTGGTTTGGAGTCAGTGTGAAGCCGTTTAGTGCCACCTTGCGGCATATAGGAGCACCGCTATCAAAAATTTCCTGATCAGTCTGGCATCTGGGGGATATTCTAAGTTGAGGAATTTGCGGTTAGATAGAGTATTCATTAGTCCGAGCATGGAAGGTAGAACCTTGTGCTTGTAGGTTCGAAATACAGCATTTTCCATCTATAGTCTTCTTTGAAGTATTTATAACACAACATAACATGTGTATTTGTGAAGCGCTCGTTCACCCGTAGGCATCTTGGTGCTGAATAACAAATGTTTGTCACCCAACTCAATGGTACTCATTTTTATCAACCTTGGATGTTTGATTGAAAGGCTGAGTGGACCTGCCGGTATTTGAACCTGTGACCATGAGATAGAACACAGGGCTCTGCAGTGGACGCATTAGTCCATTGAGCCACCAGACTCAACAATATTAGTGACATAGGGCCATATGTAGGTAAATTACATTTACCGATTCTTAAATACCGAATTTTACCGATTCGGTATTTATGAATCGGTAAATGTAATGTAGGTAAAATATTACCGAATCTGTAAGTGTCGGTATTTTAGAATCGGTATTTACCGATTCGGTAATGGCAACTGGCTTCCCATTCATTCCTATGGGCCTGGAGGCCCATAGGAATGAATGGGAAGCCAGTTGCCATTACCGAATCCGTAAATACCGATTCGGTAATGGGGGAGGCATCATCATGGGTGGCAGGGTGTCACATTGACACCCTGTTGCACCCCTGATTCGTCCATGTGTGCACATGTGGCGCACATACATGCCCTAAGGGCAGGTATGTCTGCCACATTGCACACTTCAAAGTGCACAAAAATGCTTTTTTCCAGCTATTCGTCATTTACCATCAACTTTTAGTTGGTGGTAAATAACGAATCCCCACACCAACGACACACTCCCCCTACATCTCATTTCAGGATTCGGTATTTACCGAATCGGTAAAATTACCGATTCGGTAATTTTACCGATTCGGTAAATTACCGAATCCTGAAATGTGCCCCCTACATACCAAAAGCCTAAATACCGGTCGGTAACGGGATATTTGCCGAAAATCGGCCGTTACCGACCGGTATTAGGCTTCCTACATATGGCCCTTAGTTCTTAAAAACAAGGTGCTAGAGATGACACAGGTGTGCAGCACATTTATTTTCACCTGCTTCCTAATTTGCTGTTGAGTACAAATCCACTGATATTTCTAAATGAAGAAAAAAAAATTGGTCATACTGGTCAAGGCACTGAGTTTGCACATTCCTCTGTTTAATATTTTATTGAAGAAAAATCAATACCAGTTTCTCCTGTGATTTCATCATTTAAGTGGCAACAGCCTGCTCCTCTCACAAGAATATTCACAGCATGATCGGCTACACTAACTCAGGTTTCTTACTGACCACTTCTGTGTGCTTTTTTGTAATTTGTACACCCATACCAAGATTATGTCAGAGGGCTAGTCAGTCATGTTTTGTAACAGCAGACTTGTATTCAAGCAGTATTTCTTTCCCAAGTAATCTTCATATGGGGTGAAATTACACAAGTAATGTGATAGTTCCACTGGATTCACACTATTTCAGAGTACACAATTGCACGGACAGTCGTTTGGCCCTCTCAAGCTCCCTGAAAAAATTGTTTGGGTCTTAGTGTACCCTGTGGTACATTGTGGCTACCATTTGTACATACACATTTTTTATAGTAGCTTGCCATTATTCAAAGTCGTTTATGATAATACAACAGTGGTATGTGGCACAATATGCCAAAACATATAGTAGCAAGAAAATAGAAAGTGGGGGAAACTCCATTCATATAATACAGCAAGAAAATGTTTAGCCTTTAATATACTATAAAAATCTGCCATGTACTTTGTACAATTAATTTTTCCCTCCCAAGATTGCATTAAGGAATGAAAAGCTGACATTTCTGAAGTTCTAAGTTGCTGCAGTCTTATGACTAGCATGTTCTCCAGAAAATGAGAAAGTGCAAGAATGGCATTCAACTCATAAAACATGATGCCAAAAGTGTGTCTAACCTTCAAAGAAAGCAAATGCACAGAAACACTTCAAAGTGTGCCAGAAAAGTGCTGTTATGAGTGATCAATGCCTTTCAAAGCTTGAACTCTGCATTGATGGATCTTTTGAAGTGTAGCAAACTAAAATAGAGTGCTGAGTGTAGCAGTAATTTCCGCTACAAAAGTGCATTTTATACTTTTCCTTCAGGGCATGTCACAAAAATATTGTTATCACTTTCTCTTTTGCTTTTACAACCCTGGGAAATAATGTTTTGTTTATTTGATCAGTCACTGCTTACAACCAGGCAAAGATAATGCAGGTCATCTTCCTTATTGTTCATTTTTATTTATATCTGATAAAGACATCTACTCGCAGATTCCTTAACTTTTGGAATCTCTCCTGGCGCCAGACTGGATCCGGAAATTTTTCAGCAGCAGCACCTCTGCACGTTGGTAGATGGCATCACGTGACTCCATACCGACAACGTTCACGCCAGTGACATCAATGTTGTCCATATAAGGCGCCCTCAACGCGCTTACATCATTTTCTTCTTTTCCTCGTTTCCATGTGGATCCGGAGCAGCATTACCTATGGCAGTTTTGCCAACTTTAGTGGTTTTTCATCGAGGAAACCATGTACCTTTTTCCTGCCACTCCAACTGTATGTGGTGCCTGGGTGAGCACCATGATTCGGCATCGTGTGACTCCTATCAACTGCTTCAGCCCAACAGGGAAAAATCCCATGACTTCTTCAGGGCTAATGAAACATAACATTTTACACGTTTGTTTGCATATAATCGTGCAGTCAAATCCATTTATGCACACCAGAGTGTTTATTAAAGTGACCTGATCAGAGCATCGTCTCATATGGTGTAACTTAAGTGGAAACCCATGCTAATTGCCTCTATACGATACGTTTACTTTATTTAAAAAAAATATTCCACATTGTATAGTGTCTCATGACGTGATAAGGTGCATTGTGGTTGAGATTGGCCTCCGACTATATCCTTTTACTGACCCTCATGTTGTCGAGACCAAATAGTTTTAAGTGCATAGAGTCGCGAAGTGCTCCCATAGTGCATATCTCCTTTGTCAGGTAAATCAAGATATACGATACCTAATAGCTTGTCTTTCAAGTTTCTATGTACAAGGAAGGTGATAAAAGTGTCAGCAGTTGAGACTGCGATCGTTTGTACGCTAAACTAGTGGAAAAGTTAGCCCTTATTATAATCCTAACTTTAATTCGGTGATACTTCTGACTCGAATTGGGTTCTGTGGAATTTTCATATAGGTAGTAACTTCTCTTTGGTCCGAATATTAATATCTGAGAGGTGATATTTTGAATCTGATGCCCGGTACTAAAGTTTAGAGAAAGACATAAGGCATTCCCTATTTATACTTGCTGAGCACGTATCCTTGCTTGGCTTAGACGGCCATAGCGTAGTCACTGAGTTTTCTTACCAGCATCGATTTCAGTTCTCAATGTGTTTCCTCGTCCTGTGGGTACGCACTGAATGGCTTCGTTGTTACGGGAAGTTGTTGTTCTAATGATATGGCAAGTGTTCGACATAAACGAAGGACTGGGCGAGAACCACCTTATTGTAGTTCATTTGTTCGCCCATCTTGGCAAGGTATGCCTATACGTTCTACCATCTATCCTTATTGAGAAAGTGTTTCAGGCATAATTGGTTGTGTATTGCGGGAGAGATGTTATTCACACTCGTTGAGTGTCACTGTATCAGAATGGCCTCCTGTTGAGAGACAGTTTGACAACATGAGGGTAGTCAAAAGGACATACGAGATCGTGTTAGTATAACATAATTTTAAATGGAGACGGCAGACATATTCAATCATCACAATGTTTATCAAATGTAAGCGATCATTCCTTTCCCGAGTGCATGGTGACAATCTTGATTGAACGTTCAGTATCTTTACAGCTTTTATCAATCCTCAATATCGCATTCCTAAATTAACTGTTATTGAATAGATACATAAGCCAGATCATATATTAAACACATAGCAGTAGTTAACATTCATATATATCTAGTTTATAAATTGTGTGTCATAGAATAAATACACAAGATGGTATAAAAGTATACTCCTGAATATATCCATGACTGATGTCACGTGTGCAGAGACATTGTGAGGGGAATTTTCATGATTGGCATTTAACAGAAATAGTTCTTTTTTCTCATATACTAGTGTCAAAACCGTGGTGTGTTACCTTTATTTAGACATCTCATACTAATCACCCAGGAAGTATTGCAACTCGTGATCGGTATTTAGACCCTGTTCCACACTTCTTAGCCTCATGATCCAAAGAGCTTCCCTTCTTCTTAGGGACAACTCCCTATTCTACCCTCTCGGATCCTTGGGTTTGAAGTCAAAACCGTAGAAGGCAAAGACCCTTTGGGTATCCTGCGCTGAACATTCCGCTATGTGGATTGCTATGGGGTATCTGGTGTCACCTTGTTTGACAGCCCTCATGTGTTCCCCAATGCGGTCCTTCAGGCTCCTGATGGTTCTGCCAACGTATCTTCGTTTGCATTTACACTCAACGGCATAGACCACATATTTAGTGTGGCATGTGATGTTATGGTTAATAGTGTATGTTTTGTTACTTGGTCCAGGAAGGTGCTTTTTCTTATCCAGTGCCCATCTGCACATGGTGCAGTGACCACATCTGAAAAATCCTAGTGTGTGTTGTGTGAGCCAGTGTGTTCTTGGCTTCCTTTTTGGGTAACTGGGGCTAAGAATATTTCTCAAGCTTAAGCCCTTACGGAAGGTGACCTCCGGTCTTGTTTTTACTGTTCCCTGTAATGTCTTGTCAAAAAGAAGTAGATGCCAATGTTTCTGCATGCTACGTCCGAGTACGTGTGCATGTTTGTTATAATTTGTGATTAAGCGGATAGATTTGGTGTCGTTTTTACAGGTTTGTCCTTAAGGGTATTTTCATGTGTGATTTTAGAGATTCTGCTAAGAGCTTTGTTCACTGTTTTATTGCTATATCCTTTGTGTGAGAACCTAAAAGCCATGCTCTGAACACATTCTTTAAAATCCGATTCTTTGCTGCAGTTGCGTCTTGCACGCATGAGTTCGTCATATGGGATCGCATTTATCCGATGAGAAGGGTGTGCGCTATAGGCATGGAGAGTTCCATTACATGCTGTAGGTTTTCTGAATATTCTGCTATGTATCTTCTCATCTACAATGAAAAGTTCTACATCTAAAAAAAGTGATGTTTGTCCGACTGTATTCAAAAGTGAATTTGATTTTGGAGTCATTGCTGTTTAGATGAGTAAAGAAATCCGGCAGTTTCTCAGCGGATCCTGTCCAAATCATTACACAGTCATCTATAAATCTGCCCCAAAATAGGATAGAGTTGTTCCAGTTGCTACCTCTTGTGTTCTAAATCCAGTCCTCCTCCAATCTACCAATAAACAAATTAGCATATGAGGGTGAAAATTTTGAGCCCATTGCCACCCCTTTGGTTTGTCTTTACCAGTTGTCTTTGAACAGAAAAATGTTATTGTCCAAAATAAGTTTGGTCATTTCAGGCAGCATTTCAATGTGTTCCCAAAAGCTGGCCGATCTGCGATTAAGTGCATTTTGTAGGGCCTGTAGACCCAAGTCATGCTGAATGCTGGTGTATAGCGCTAAGTAATGAACAACGGAATCCACCATAAATGGATGAAACATATGTAACTGTCAAAGAATAAAAACGTAGCAAGCCTGAGGCCAAGTGTATGAAAAACTCCAAGAAAAGAGGAGTACACGTATGAAGGGTCTGTGGTTGTAGCAAAAAACAACGATCGTTATTGTAATTATGGAAAAGCAATCACCAGAACATTGATCATAAAACCACACCATACAGAACAAAAGCGAAAGAGTCGCTAAATAAATACAGGATACAATTAACAAGAAAAAAACCTAGCGTTACTATCAGCTAGGCCATCATAAAGACTGCAGAGAGGAGCCATGCTCTCTACTGACCCAGAGGGGGAGCCAACACTTAATGGCCATGTAAGACTGTTAGCAGAATGTTAGCGTCCATCTGCTTGGACTTGGTTGTTCTTTCGATCTGACTATTTCCGACGGATTAATGTCCATGGAAATCTTGTATTGTACTCTTTAAGTTGTCTTGGTATTCTTACCTTCAGGGGCTATTATCTGAAAGTGACACGTTAGTGATGGATTCCTTACCTTATAATATCCCCAGGCGTCAGACTGGATCCGGAAAGTCTCGCTTAGCAGTACCCCTGCGCGTCAGTAGGTGGCGTCGTGAGGCTCCGCATCCGTCACTGGCGTAAGCGCCGATATGACGTCACAGAGAATACTTAGGTGCCACCCATGTGCGCTGACGTCAGTTCTTTCTTTTTTCCCGCCAGCAAGATCCTGATTGAGCACGTACCTTAGTCATTTTTTTACTTCTATTTTGAGACTTTTTGGCTCCTCTCTTTTCTCCTGGTGCACGTAGGGATGCCCGGATTTAAGTCCTGTGGGGCCTGTTGCCGGAATATGTCGGTGGCGGACCCCCACGATGTGTGCCTCTACTGCCTGGAGACTGACCACGACTCCCGGGACTGCCGGGATTGTCAAGCCATGGCCCCCAAGGCCTTGCGGGAGTGGCGTCGGAAGTTGTTGGAGGTCTGGCATTCGTCACACCGCCGCTCCGGGTCCAGGGGTCGTTCCCGGGACCGCTCGCGGGACCGGAGCCGTCACTCCTCCGGCTCCACGTCTTCGTCTTCGGATTCCGGTAAACGATGTCATAAAAAGAAGTTGAAGACGCTAGTTCGCTCTCCGACGTCCCCCCGTTGCTCCCCAGAGGCGGACGAGGGGGACAGGGGCTTCGCCCCGGCGGCTCCGCTGGAGCCTGGGAGTCCCGCGGCCTACCCGCCATACCCGGGTCCGTCGGCGACTCCCGAATAGGTGCAAGAATTCCTTGCTACCATGGACGCCTCTTTAGGCCTCGGGCTCCCACCGGCGCGCCTTCGGGCCCCGCGGTCCCATGTCCAGATCCTGTTGGCCCGGCAGCTCCGCCACAGGCGCCACAGGTTCCTACGCCAGTGGCTCTGGCCCCGGCGCCACGAGGTGCGGCGTTTCCGGCTCCGGCCCCACCCTCGGCACCACACTGGGTGCCGTTTATTCTTCCCTTGCCCCGGTTCCAGGATCATTTTGTTCCGGCCTGGGATCCGCATTGGGAGACAGTGCCGGTCCGACCCCAGCCGGTGCCGTTCTTGGCACCGTTCCCAGCGCCGTTCGTCCTTTCCCCGGCTCCGGCTTTGCCGCCGCGACCGGTTCCCTCTTCGCCAGAGGCAGATGAAGACTGGGAAGGGTCCGAGGATCCTCTTGCCCAGCAATGTGACTCCGAGCAGTTTTGGGTGGACGACTTGGAGGAGGCAGGTGACCTCGATGTCTCCTCTGACCCGGGGTTCGCCTCCCCCCCCCCCCCCACCTACGATGGAGGAAGGTGCCTCTTACACGATGGTCCTCCGTCGGGTGGCTGAGGCCCTTAATCTTGACCTCCCCACAGTGACCCTCAAGACCAACATCCTCACAAAGGTGCTCCAGACGGCGTCTTCTTCGTCGGAGCCGTTGCTTCCCTTCAATGGCGCACTTAGCGACATCCTCTTGGGCACTTGGTCGAGGCCTGCCACGGGGGCCCCGGTGGATAAAAACGTCGCCAGGCGCCACCGACCAGCGCCCATGACCCTGCCTGTTTGACTACTCACCCTACGCCTGAGAGCCTGGTCATTCAGGCCTCGACGTAACAGAGAGCTTTTCCTACGGCCCCGCCAGATAAGGACTCTAAACGGCTGGACCAGTTTGGGAAGCGGTTGTTCTCTTTGGCCAGCCTTGGGCTGCAGTCAGTGAACACCGCCTGTTTGTTGGGCCGCTACTCCCACGCGTTGTGGGATGCCGTTGCTCAGGTGTTGCCTCAATGTCCTGAGGAGGTGCAGACTGTCCTTTCTCAGGCGATTGCTGAGGGTAAGGACGCGGCTAAGTTCGCCATTCGGTGTGGGTTGGCCACCACTGACTCATTGGGCAGGGCGATTTCTACGACTGTGGCGTTGAGACGTCACGCCTAGTTACGTTCGACTGGGTTCTCGCCCGATGTCCAAAGCTCGCTCATGGACATGCCCTTTGATGGCACACGCCTGTTTGGCGACAAGGCTGACAGTGCTCTGGAGCGCTTTAAGGATTATCGGGCTACGGCCAAGTCCTTGGGCCTTTCTACTAAGAGCTCGGCCTCTCCTGGGTTTCGTTCCTTTCGTGGCCAAGGTAGAGGCAGTCAGGCGTGCCCGTCCCCTAAGCCTGTGCAGAACCAGCCCCAGCGTGGCCGAGGTTGCGGTTTCCGCAGGGGCGGGTCGGGTCGGGGAACCAGCGTGAGTGTCCGTCCACCTCCACCCCCGCTGCTTCCGCCTCCAAACCTTCCTAATCTAAGCTTCAGGGTGCACCCCATGCCGGTGGGTGGCAGGATCCGCCACCACCTCCCTCACTGGCGCGAGATTACATCAGACAAATGGGTGCTGCAGATAATCTTCCATGGTTACTCCCTTCCCTTTCAGTCCTCTCCTCCTGCCATGCCACCTCAGTGCCACTGCATGTCGAGGGATCAGTTGGCTCTTCTCCGACAGGAAGTCACGGCCCTCTTGGCCAAGGGGGCCATCGAGTGAGTTCCTGTGCCGGAAGTAGGGAGTGGTTGCTATTCCCACTACTTTTTGGTCGCCGAGAAAGACAAAGGGGGTCTGCGTCCTATCTTGGACCTCCAGGACGTCAATCGCTTCCTCCGGAAGGAGAAGTTCAAGATGCTGACTCTGGCTCAGGTCTTAGCTGCCCTCGACCCTGGAGACTGGATGGTAGCGTTGGACTTGCAGGACGCTTATTTTCACATTCCCGTCCTGCCGGTTGCGTCATGCACGCATGAGTTCGTCATATGGGATCGCATTTATCTGATGAGAAGGGTGTGCGCTATAGGCATGGAGAGTTCCATCACATGCTGTAGGTTTTCTGAATATTCTGCTATGTATCTTCTCATCTACAATGAAAAGTTCTACATCTAAAAAAAGTGATGTTTGTCTGACTGTATTGAAAAGTGAATTTGATGTTGGAGTCATTGCTGTTTAGATGAGTAAAGAAATCCGGCAGTTTCTCAGTGGATCCTGTCCAAATCATTACACAGTCATCTATAAATCTGCCCCAAAATAGGATAGAGTTGTTCCAGTTGGCAGGTTCTCTGAACGCCAGGGCGGACGATCTCAGCCGCCGCTGCTTGATGGATCACGAATGGCGTCTGTACACGGATGTGGCGCAAGGTCTCTTTCAGCAGTTCGGAGAGCCTTGGTTAGATCTATTCGCCACCAAAGAGAATGCGCAATGTCATCAATTCTGCGCGTTGGAATTTCCAAGGCGGCACTCGCTCAGTGACGCTTTTCGTCGCGAGTGGAGTTGCGGTCTGTTGTACGGCTTTCCGCCCATTCCACTTCTGCCCAGAGTACTGAAGAAGATCAGGTGCAACCAGGCCCAAGTCATTCTTGTGGCTCTCGATTGGGCACGAAGATACTAGTGTCCTGAGCTACTCAGCATGGCGATCGATCCCCCGATCCGACTGCCTCTTCAGGAGGATCTTCTGTCGCAGCAGCAGGGGACGGTCCTCCACCCGAAAGTGTCCAGCCTCCACCTTCATGCGTGGAGATTGAGCGGCAACAGTTGACAGTTTTCGATCTTCCTCCCGTAATCTCTGATGTCATCTTGGCGGCCAGGCGGCCCTCCACTAAAACGATATACGCCTGTCGGTGGTACAAATTTGTGGCATGGTGCACAGCGAAGGCTGTGGATCCCCTCTCTGCCACTCTTTCTGAGGTCCTTCTGTTCCTTCTTTCTTTGGCCCAGCAGGGCTCTGCTCTGGGTACTATCTTTCTGCAATCTCCGCCTTTCTCCGGCTTCCTGATCAGCCTTCTCTTTTTACGTCTCCGGTTGTTAACCGTTTCCTGAAAGTCATTACACACATGTTCCCTCCGGTTCAGTTCGTAGTGCCCCAGTAGGACTTGAACCTTGTGTTGACCTATTTGATGTGCGCTCCCTTTGAGCCGCTTCACAACTGTCCTTTGCGTCTTCTCACCTTAAAGACTGCTTTCCTGGTTGCTATCACCTCTGCCAGAAGAGTGAGTGAGTTCCGGGCCCTTTCTTCCAAACCTTCTTTTCTTTCTGTTCATTCGGACAAGGTGGTTTTACGGACCCGTCCTTCTTTCTTGCCATAGGTTGTTACGCCCTTCCACATCGGGCAGACCATCACTTTGCCTACCTTCTTTCCGCCTCCGCATCCTTCAAGGGAGGAAGAGAGGCTCCACCGTCTGGACCCGAAACGTGCGTTTGCATTCTATCTAAAGCGTACACAGCAGTTCCGGGTGGATGACAAGCTTTTTGTTGGCTACGTGGGTGCCAAAAAAGGTCGGGATGTTCACAAACGGACCATCTCTCGGTGGGTCGTTCTGTGCATCAAAGCATGTTACTCCTTGGCTAAGAAGGAGCCTCCTGTGGGGCTGCGTGCCCATTCCACCAGCGTGACGGCAGCCACTACTGCCTTGGGACACGGCGTCCCCTTGCAGGATATTTGTCAGGCAGCTACGTGGGACTCGCTGCACACGTTTGCCAAGCACTACTGTCTTGACAGTCAAGTCCGGAGGGACGGCTTCTTTGGCCGTTCCGTGCTCCGTGACTTTCTGGTGTAATCTTGTTTGCAGACCCACCACCGGGGTTGGTATTGCTGGGGTATCTATTCTAAGGTAAGGAATCTATCACTGATGTCTCTTTCAGATGTACAAGTTACTACTTGTGTAATAATATATCTGTAAGAGACATTAGTTAGTGATAGATTCCTTACCGCCCCACCCATCCTCCCCGTTCTGCGAACTGTTTACTAGGGTTAAGGTCATCCCTCTTAGGGCTCTAGTTTTCTGCACCAATGGTCAGTATCTTGCATGGCTCTGCGTTCCTGGCGCGGAAAGTCGTGTACAGAACTGACGTTAGCGCGCATGGGTGGCGCCTAAGTACTCTCCGTGATGTCATCTCGGCGCTTACGACGCCAGTGACGGACACGGAGCCGCACGACGCCACCTACTGACATACAGGGGTACTGCTAAGCGAAACTTTCCGGATCCAGTCTGACGCCTGGGGATATTCTAAGGTAAGGAATCTATCACTAACTAATGTCTCTTACAGATATATCATTACACAAGTAGTAACTTGTGCATTACGATGATGCATTGTTTTATTATTGGATCTTTTTTCTTTCCTTTTGAGAGAATGTCCCCTTTCTCTTATGGGTTGCATTTCTTTCTGGAAAATGCTCTTTGTCCGTATACCGGGTATACTAAGGGCTGTCAGATCACTGCCCTTCTACTTACTGTGGTTTAGGAGTTTTCAGCTTCTGTAAGGCATTTTCTCCTCTAATGAGCCGTTGTGGCTCTTTTTTAGCGTGCATCTTCTCAGTTGCTTATCTTTAAGTTGTTGGTTTTGTCCCTCTGGGAAATTAGTCTACCTGTTGCAGTCAAGAAGAGGATGTAGATTGGTGGAGTGCATGCTTTGTGTATATGAGGGCTGGGTCCAATCCCTGGAATCTCCTCTCATTTAATATTTTATATTTTCGTCTAATCCTCATTAAGCTTATGCTCTTGTCTGATATGCCTGGTAGTTCAATAAACGGAATAGATATCTTTTCTGAGGTTTCCAATATTGTTTTGTTTTTGCTCCTTGTTCTCTTTAGGTCAAGTGATAACCATATTTTCTTGGCTTCCTTTTGCTGTAGTCATCTTCAGGATTATAGTCTTTACAGCCTCATTTGCGGCTCTTGGTTGGCTAGCATTGTTTTTAATGCTTCACCATCCAGGTTGTTTGTTCGAGGGTATTGTCTCCCTCTCTGTCTCTTTACCAAATAGTTTTGGATTATGTTCCTGATTTTTTGATCCATGCTACTTGTTCTTTCGAACATCAGCATGGTGGTGGCTTCTGTCTGTTATTGAAATGTTTAAATATACATGGCTATATGTTTTATATAGATCTGTATAGCAGTGCCACATACATATGTGATTTTGTATCTTTGTTACCACATATATAGGTTTGATTGTCAATATTGTGTACAATTACAATTTAAGAGTGGGTTACGTATATATTGCGTAGATGTGCTCACTCTCTATCTCTCATTTGTGGCAGTGCTACCTTTATTTGGTTATTGTGTATGCACTTGCTCTTCTTTTCCACTTCTTAAAGTCCCCTTTTAGTGTGATCCTGCTGGTCTTCACTTTACCATTAAGTGTTTCTTCTGGGACACGTGTTCAATTTTATTAAGTACATGTTCTTGGGCTGTCCTTCAGAATTTCTTGTGCAGGCTTTAATTTATGCTCGCTCCGGTTTGGATGTGTTCTGGGTTTCCTTTCTCTGTATTCTCAGAATAGGCTTCCCATCAACAATGGTTTTGCTGGCGAATGGAGCAATAGCTCAGTGACATTCACTTTTGCCTCGGGCCCTCTGAGTTTCAGTTATCCATAGGTCATCACACTTTGGGTTATAGAATGTTGATTATAGCTTTCACTGTTGTCCTCTGCCAGACTGTTGTTTCATTGCCATAATCACGTTTTGTTCCGTGTCTTCCAATGTTTTTCTGCCTGTGGTTCTTGCCACAGTGCTTATTGGGTGGGTGATATTGATCCTTCTCATGTAACTTCCTACACATGTCCAGTCTTCTATCTTAATTTAGACCGCCAAGTTCTCTTTGACAAGTTTTTGCAGGATTTGTTTGCAGACCCTCCTCCTGGGAGGGCTAAAGCTATGGCATTTAATTCAAAAGTTAAGGAAAATGTTGCTAGATATCTCTATCAAGTTACTTACCTTCGGTAACGCTTTATCTGGTAGAGACATAGTCTAACCTGAGATTCCTTAACGCCTACACATCCTGCCCGCTCGACGAACGGATTGTAGTGTTATGATTACACACCTTCAAGGACCGTGGTTTCTCGCACCAGTGGTCAGTGTCCTTGTTATGCTTGCTTTACGGTTTGGTTTGTCTTTCCAAACAAGCCCTAGTTCTGGGTATTACCATGTCTTTAAGACTTTGTAACTATTACTGTTTCTACCCCTTTTTGGCACACTGTTTCCACAGCCAGTTTCTGTGGTGGCTCCATGTGTGGGTGCGGAATCTGGCCACAGAAGAAACTAAAATAAACGCATCAGGGGGCATCTTATATAGACTCCAGTGGCATGACTGGTGTGGAAGACATCAAAATGGAGCCGCGCGCTGCCATCTACCAACGCGCAGAGGTGCTGCTGCTGAAAATTGTCCAGATGCAGTCTGGTTCCTGGCAAAAATCCAACAGTTAAATATTCTGTGACTAGACTATGTCTCTACCAGATAATGCGTTACTGAAGGTAAGCAACTTGTTCTTTATGTATTTCACATAATGTAGACATAGCTTAAAAAAATGAGTCTTTTACAAAGAATGAAAACGTATTATTGGAACAGTAATGGAGCTCACAGTAGTGTTTTACATGTTTACATTACACGTCTGGCTCACTGTCAAGCTTTGGAAGCAGCCTTGATTTCTTGAGTGTCTTACAAGTTTTGTGGTCAAGTCCTGAAGTCACAACTACAATTCATTTATGATTTTTAAATATCCCAGCACCCAGAAAACACAAGGGAAAGCAGCAGTAACCTTAGGAGTCATCGTTGCGAAAAGAATAGGTTTTCCTATGGCCAAGAAACAAGGAGATAAATCCTACAAATATACAAAGTCTCTACTTATGGGAGATTTCATTTTTCATTTGTGTGCTGGGGTGACGTGGACCTGTCCCCCTATGTGCAGCTATACATACCAGGTATCCAGATAATCGTAAGTTATAGGTTAACACAGATATGGGCCAAGAGATGGCAGGGATAAATTCGTGCATGTGGGACAAAGGAGAAAACGGCCACACTTTTGAAAAAAAATTGCTGAAAATCTGTCAAACGTCATGATCAGCATGTTTTCCGACCAGCCATTTGGAGTAACCAACGCCTGGCATCCTGCGAAAGAAACTTAGGATGTGTTGGTGCTGAAAACACACAGTTGTGGTATATATCCATGTAGATCAGTGGTGATACTTGTGAACAAAAGACAAGTACTTTTAGCGGTCATTTCACATTCTTTTGCTTTTACATTTATTTTAATGTACTGCACCTGCGGGTGTGCTAGATTTACAGAAAACCTATACATATCTGGTAACGTCTCGCACAGAAGACCCAGGGGGAACACAGATGTGGGTCAAACACTGTCAGGCATATGTCTGTGCACAAGTGAGACTGGAGAGAATAACAGCATTCTTGAAATAAATTGCATGTTTTCCTGGCCAACCAATCAGGATGCTGGAGGTCTGTCTTTCACCACTAGAAGCCTTAAGTTGTACTGAATTAGAAAGTATAACGTTTTGTATACTTTACACATACTTCTGAGTTTGAGCTCTCTTATCAAATGAAGAGTGAACATGAATAGAGATTTTGCCACAATTTTGTGACCTGTTCTAATATTAGGTCTATGTTCTCATGGAAATCTACATATATTTATTATTGCCAAACTCCAGACTTTGATGGCAACATTTCCTTTGAACGGATTTGAAAATATTAACATTTATCATCATGCCATTAGGCTGCAGTGAGATATTGATGATGGGTTTGCATCAATAAATACAGCTGAATATGTTCAGAAAGATATAATTTGAGTGGGTGCATAGTGAGACCAAACGGGTCCCAGTTTTGAAAAACCCAAAATTAATTTTTGGAGGTGCGCCAACTCCCTGGAAGCAAAATGGGTAATGTAGATAAAGTAGGACTCCTACAAGAATCCATTCCATGTGGCTTTTTTCAGATGAGAGCAGTATTAAGACATGGTTTGTGCCATTTCTGGATGTTTGTGTCTGTTGCCTTAGACATCAATGAATCATTTGCCCTCAATAATGGCCAGATAACCAGGTGAATCTAATTGTGCAACCTTGAATACCAGACTGGCACATTTTATAGTGCAGAGGGATTCTGTTGCAAGCCATTGTTGGCTTTTCTAGGATTGGGGTGATGTGAGACAAATTGCAGTATAAAGTGTAGCACAGCCAGCAGAACAACTTTCCTCTCATTTTTCTTTTTGTAAACAGATTTTATTCAGTGATACCAAGGCAGTCAATAGCAATACACCGAGGATCCAGAGCTTACAAATGACATTCAATAATTAGTTATTGACATCTATTCATAATAATCCCAGTTCGCTGTCTACAAGAAATCGCCAGTCTTGGTCTTGTGCAATGTGTTGACAGTTCTCTGAGTCTAGTTCAGGGTCCTCGAGCGAGCCAGGCTCTGCATCTCCTTATTAGACATTCAACGTCCCAGCAGTCTGAACAACTTTCCTCTCATACTGTTTTTTTTTTTTTTTACTACTATGGTCAGCCAATACTGATCAACACTTGCCCATCCCGATTGGCACATGATCTCAATTTCTGAATCAAAGGGTTTTCTTTAACTGTCTCAATTGTCTGCATCATTTTTAAAACTGCTTCTTTCCTGATTCTCCAATAGACCCTTCAGAAACCTGACAAACTCCATGTAATCATGTTTTGTCGACATGGTGGTATGGGTAGGAAGCATGGCTCAAATATTTGGAATTGCTTCAAGGGGAGTGTTGCAAGATGAGTTATGAATGATGATTTGTTATGTTTATGAATAGAATAAGCCATATTGAAACTTTATCAAATTTTGTGTGGGAGGCAGAATTGTTCGTTTTCATAAGCACTGTTGCATTTGCCTTTTCCTAAAAAAGTAAGAGCTAGCTAGAGACAAATGCAAAAAAGCTGTAAACATGACCAGTTTTCACCAGTTCTACTGACAGGGAAGTTGTTCTACGTAGTATATGCATTACATAATGCTCCAAGTGATGGACTGCTTATTCACTCAGGATGTCATTCTAAAGTATTGACAGTGGTACCTCACCCCTTTTCAAAAGCTTAAAGGTTGACATTTGCAAAACTCTCCATTGATGTTTTTCTTCAAACCTATTTCAATCCCTGGATGACTGTTTCCAAGTTAAATCCTGTGCCACTTCACGTATCTGTGAAAACTACAAATATAGTGGTTGGTCCTTAAGTCATCATTCCTACTCGGGACTCAATCCTATTCTGTTCACCTTCCGATGAGACTTAACTCTTTAGAATCTGCTTTAAAGAGTGATCTGCTCTTCCTTTTTACCCCCACACTATGTTATCAGTAGCTTTGCAGTGGATAACCACTGCCTTGGTCTACTTTACATATTCTACCAATCACTTAGAGAGGATTACCTATTTTGTTAATTGTACAGAACTACACTGCCCATGTGACTGAGTCCACACTGTATGAATTCCTTCAATAAAAATATGATTAAATAAATCCTGCTACATCTGAAAGAAACACGTTAGTTAGATTCCTCACCTTAGAATATTCCCTGGCGTCAGGCTGGCTCCGGAAAGATTATTCGTCAGCAATACTCTTGCGCGTCACTAGGCGTCGTCTGCGGCTCCGCGTCCGTCGTCGGCTGACATCAGTTCTTCTTTTTTCCACGCCAGACAGCGCCGATCCGGGAAGAGCCTACCCTTTTAGTCATTTTTTGACTGAACTTTTTGGACTCTTTTGGTCTATTCTCGTCGACTCGACTCTGGTGCCGGTAGAATGCCTGGTTTTAAACCTTGTGACTCCTGTTACCAACTGATGTCGGTTAAGGACCACCACCGCCGGTGCCTCTACTGCCTTGGGGCCGACCACGATGCCGAGTCGTGCCTCGACTGCCGGGCCTTGACTTCGAAGGCTAGGCGGGAGCGGTCCCGCTAGCTACTTGAGCTCCGGCAGTCGGCTCCGCACCGTTCATGGTCCCGGTCGAGGAGGAGGTCGAAGTACCGTTTGCGGAGCCGCAGCCATCACCACTCGTCTGGTTCCAAGTCTTCGGGTAAGTCGAAGCATAGTAAGAAGTCCAAGAGGCGACATCGCTCTTCGGGCTCCCATCGCCGGTCGCGTGACTCGGCTGAGGGCTTGGTTGGTACCACCCACGCGGCTCCGTTGGAGCCGCAGGAGTCACGTCCGTCCCCATACCCGCCGGTCCCTGGGACTGACGCGACTTCGGCAGAGATCAGTGCCTTCCTCTCGGCCATGAGAGGCCTGGCTCCACCGTCGACGCCTGCCGGCGCGCCTTTGGGCCCCGTGGGCCGGCGGCTCCGGCCCCGGCGTCGACTCCGGTCCTAACGCCGCAGGTCCCCGTGGGATCCAGGCCTGGATCCCAGTCGGCGCGGTTCGCCCTCACGACGCCGGCTCCGGTGCCACCCCTGGTGCCGCCTTCGGATGACGCCATTCCCCGGTTCAGTCCCGGTCCGGCCCCGGCGTCGGAGCGGCGCCGCACCCAACGCCGATGGGTGGTAATTTCATCTTCTGCCCGGCTCCGATCATTCCACCTGTCTACCAGGAATCGGACGACTGGGAGGGGTTTGATGACCCTCTGGCCCGGCAGGGCCTGTTATCACAGGACTGGGCAGACGAGCTGGGGGATGCCAGTGGTCTTGACACCTCCCCTGACACTGGCTTCATCTCTCCTCCGACCGTGGCTTCGGAGGAAGGTGCTGCATTTTCTGTGGTGCTGCGCAAGGCGGCCGAAGCCCTTGGGCTGGAGCTACCTGCTGTGGCCATGAGGACTAACCTCCTCACAGAAGTGCTCCAACCGTCCGCAAGCTCCTCGGAGCCTCTGCTGCAGTTTAATGAAGCACTAGTGGACGTTCTGAAGCGCACCTGGTCCAAGCCCTCCACAGTACCTCCTGTGGACCGGAACGTGGTCCGGCGCCACCGCCCTGCACCGGGCGACCCTAGTTTTCTGTCCATGCACCCCACACCCGAGAGCCTGGTTATCCAGGCCTCTACTTCCCAGACCTCCTTCCCGTCCGCTCCCCCGGATCGGGAATCCAAGAGACTAGAACAGTTTGGTAAGAAGCTGTTCTCCTCCCTTAGTTTGGGACTGCGGTCTATTAACACCACTTGTCTCTTGGACCGTTACTCCCACTCCCTGTGGGATACGGTGGAGGACGTGCTGCCCCAGTGTCCGGAGGAGGCCCGGACACGGCTCGCCCAGGCTCTTGCCGAGGGGCGGGATGCAGCGCGGCATGCAATCCGATGTGGACTGGACACTACGGACTCGCTGGGTTGGGCAATGTCGACCACGGTGGCGCTTCGTCGCCATACCTGGCTGCGGTCCACGAGTTTTTCTGGGGATGTCCAGAGCACCCTCATGGACATGCCCTTCGATGGCAGTCGCCTTTTTGGCGACAAAGCGGATAGTGCGCTGGAGCGTTTTAAGGACTCCAGGGCTACGGCCAGGTCCTTGGACCTCTCGTCCCCGTGACCGCAAACTTCCGCTTTTCGCCCCTTTCGTGGCCACGGTAGGGGCGCCCCCTCACGTCCGCCTAGCCACAGGCCGCAGAACCAACCTCCACACGGACGTGGATTCTGCCGAGGCAGTACAGGGGGACAACGTGCCGGTCCGTCCACATCTACCCCAGCAGCATCCGCCTCAAAGCCCTCCTAGTCCGTGCTTTCAGGCCCATTCCACGCCAGTGGGAGGCAGAGTTCGCCATCACCTGCTCCACTGGCGTTCCATCACGTCGGACAGGTGGGTGCTGCAAATCGTCCGAAGAGGCTACTCCCTCCCCTTCGAGGCGACCCCTCCATCCATGCCACCGCAGTGCCACTGAATTTTGGGGGATCACTTGCAACTTCTGCAGGAGGAAGTTACGGCCCTCTTGGCCAAGGAGGCCATCGAGCGCGTTCCTGGTCCAGAAGTAGGTCGTGGTTGTTATTCCCACTACTTTCTGGTTCCCAAGAAGGGCAAAGGGGGCCTACGCCCTATCTTGGACCTCAGGAGTGTCAACACCTTCCTCCGGAAGGAGAAGTTCAAGATGGTCACTGTAGCTCAGGTTCTGTCTGCCCTAGACCCTGGAGACTGGATGGTAGCGTTGGACTTGCAGGACCCTTACTTCCACATCCCCGTCCTGCCGGCCCACCGGCCCACCGGCGTTACCTGCGATTCACGGTGGGCCAGGAGCATTTTCAGTTTACCGTGCTCCCCTTCGGCCTCACCAGTGCCCTTCGGGTGTTCACGAAAGTGATGGCGGTGGTCGCAGCTCATCTGCGCAGATCAGGGGATTCAGTCTTCCCCTATCTCGACGACTGGTTGTTGAAGGCGGGCTCGCCCCAAGCAGTCGTCTCCCACCTCCAGACTACGGCAGACCTCTTGCATTCGCTGGGGTTCTCCATCAACGTGCCGAAGTCTCATCTGAGTCCCTCCCAGCAGCTCCTCTTCATCGGAGCGGTTCTGGACTCAGCGCGGTTCCAGGCCTATCCTCCAGAACAGCGGGTCCGGGATATTCAGGCTCTGATTCCCATCTTTCGGCCTCTATCCCGGGTTTCGGTCAGGTTGGTGCTGCGGCTTCTGGGTCTGATGGCCTCCTGAATCCTGTTGGTGCATCACGCCAGGTGGCGAATGCGGGCTCTGCAGTGGGACCTGAAGTTCCAGTGGGCCCAGCATCGGGGCAACCTGTCCGACCACGTCCTGATCTCGGAGGGCACTGCGAGACAGTTGCAGTGGTGGCTCACGGATTGCGATTGGGTCAGTGGCAGATCCCTCTCCCTACCCCAACCGGAGCACGTTGTGGTGACGGATGCGTTTCTCCTAGGATGGGGAGGCCACATGGGAGAGGCGAAGTCCCGGCTCCATATCAACCTTCTGGAGCTGAGGGCGATCCGGCTTGCACTGAAGGCATTCCTTCCCTCTGTCAGGGGAAGTGTAGTGCAGGTGTTTACGGACAACACCACCGCCATGTGGTATTGCAACAAACAGGGTGGGTGGGGTCATGGACCCTTTTTCAGGAGGCTCTGCGCCTCTGGACATGGCTGGCACATCAGGGCATCACCCTGGTGGTTCAACATCTGGCGGGCTCTCTGAACGCCAGAGCAGACAAACTCAGCCGCCGGTGCATGATTCATCACGAATGGCGTCTATACTCGGATGTGGCGCAAGGCCTCTTTCGCCATTGGGAGAGCCTTGGTTAGATCTGTTCGCCACCAAAGAGAACGCGCAATGTCAGAAGTTCTGTGCGTTGGAGTTTCCAAGGCGGCACTCGCTCGGGGATGCCTTTCATCACGAGTGGAGTTGCGGTCTGTTGAACGCCTTTCCGCCTATACCACTTCTGCCCAGAGTGCTGAAGAAGATCAAGCGCGACCGGGCCCAAGTCATCTTGGTGACTCCGGATTGGGCACGAAGATTCTGGTATCCCGAGTTACTCAGTCTGTCGATCGATCCCCCGATACGACTGCCTCTTCAGGAGGACCTTCTTATGCAGCAGCAGGGGACGGTCCTCTACCCGAACCTTTCCAGCCTCCACCTCCATGCGTGGAGATTGAGCGGCGGCAGTTGATGCCATTTGACTTGCCTCCTGAAGTCTGTAATGTTATTCTGGCAGCCAGGCGTCCCGCCACAAAATTGGTAAGGCTGTGTGTCCCCTTTCCGCCCCTCTTTCTGAGGTTCTCCTCTTTCTTCTTTTGAAGCTTAAGACTGCTTTCCTGGTAGCCATCACCTCTGCTAGAAGGGTGAGTGACCAGGCTCTCTCTTCTAAGCCTCCTTTTCTTTCTGTCCATCCGGACAAAGTTGTTCTCAGGACTCGTCCTTCCTTTCTCCCTAAGGTGGTAACTGCCTTTCACATCGGGCAGTCTTTTACGTTGCCCACCTTCTTTCCGCCTCCGCATCCTTCGAAAGAGGAAGAGAGGCTCCACCGTCTGGACCCAAAACGGACGCTGTCCTTTTATTTGGACCGCACCAAGCAGTTCTGGGTGGACGACCAACTCTTTGTAGGCTACGTGGGTGCTAAGAAGGGGCGGGCAGTGCACAAGCGAACCATCTCTCGGTGGGTCGTTTTGTGTATCAAAGCTTGCTACTCCTTAGCTAAAAAGGAACCTCCTGTAGGGCTGAGGGCCCATTCCACTCAGGCCACAGTGGCGACAACTGCCCTGGGCTGGGGAGTCCCCTTGCAGGACATCTTTCAGGCAGCAACGTGGGCCTCGCCGCACACGTTTGCTAAACATTATTGCCTAGACAGCCAAGTCCGGAGAGACGGCTTCTTTGGCCGTTCTCCAGGACTTTCTGGTGTGATCTTAGTTCGCAGACCCACCACCGGGGTTGGTATTGCTGGGGTATCTAGTCTAAGGTGAGGAATCTAACGCGTTTCTTTCAGATGAACAAGTTACTTACCTTCGGTAACGATATATCTGTAAGAAACATTAGTTAGTTAGATTCCTCACCGACCCACCCATCCTCCCCGTTCTGCGAACCGATTTCTAGGGTTGAGGTTGTCCCTTTCAGGGCTCTAGAACGCTGACGCCTGGGAATATTCTAAGGTGAGGAATCTAACTAACTAATGTTTCTTACAGATATATCGTTACCGAAGGTAAGTAACTTGTTCTTTAATGTCCAAATCCAGCTGCCCATAAATTCCTCCCACACGCCCAGGTGCTTGTGTCTCAACCCTTGGCGGCTTTGAGTAGATGGTTCTCTCCAAACAAATTCCCCTCATCTGAACTTTAAACAGCCATGTCAATGACTGAAACTTCCCCATGTTTGCTTTTTTGCTTAGGACAACACACTTGATGGTTGCCTTTAGTGTAGCATCCTCATCCAGTAGGTCAGCCATCTTCAATCTGTGGGGCGCGACCCCCAGGGGGCCTTAGAGTCCTGGGAAGGGGTCGCGCATTTCCAGCCCTAACTTCTGCCTGGAATACAAAATATGCTTTTCCTTTTAGACAAAGACAACGGCCCGGACCCTTCATTCCGATCGTTAAAATGCTTTATCTGAAGTTAATCGTGTCTCATGTGTTGTACAAAGAAAGAGAAATGTGAACTAGAGCACAATGTTCTAGTCAGGATGTGCACAACGTGTTACACTCAAAAATGAGTGTGTATTATCAATTCATCCAATTACTTAATTGATTGACAAAGCGAGCAAAACAATATTGTACATAAGCATCTCGTTATTGATCAAATTCCTATATTCAAGAAATGATACTGTAAACAGATCTAAAGTCCTTGTTGTAGATGTGCTTCTCTTTTATTGACTCATCTGATGAAGATCCAATTACAGGTTTAATTCCATCAGTCCATATGGTACATCAAAGCCAGTGAAAATAGAATTCTTTCCTTAATCCCAACGCATTTCGGGTGATATTGTCACCCTTCTTCAGGGGATATCTATAAGTCAAATTTACAAATAAGATTTATCACAATAAAAAATTAACTGAGACGTGAGATGTTAGTTGTGTTACTCAGCAGAAAAGAGAAAATGGCCCTTTATTACCCAGGAGGGTAGGGAGCTACAACGTGAGTGAATTGAAGTTAATTGTTGGTCGCACAGTGAGGTTGCTGTGCCAGATGTCAAGACTGAAGCCCGCAAGAGACCAAAAGAGATGCCAACTCACTCAGTGAATAACTTGTGTGCAACCAATGAGCCATAACGTGCAAAAATCTAAATCTATCTATTGGCATTCCAAATATCGGTCCGGGTATGTGCCCTAGACTTCAGTCCAAACAAGTTGCTGACGAACTGTAAAGTCAAAACTAGTATCAGCTGCACATGCCCGAGTGATGTGAGGCGTCAGAAAGTTAAGACTGAGAGTAAAAAATTAATTAAATTCACCAAGCGTCAGCGACGCCGGGACTATCCTGCTTGTGGTGCTATAACGCGTCAAAGACAAGCCTTCTGGTGTCGTAGTTCCAAAAAGACGGATGAAGACTCAACTTTAATATGTTCATGGGCACCCCTGGTGCATATGAGAGTATCTGCAAAATATTGCGTGGTCGATAAAGACGTAATGAAAATTACAAGCGACCAGCTTGCTGGGCGTTCGAAGAGTATCCAGTAGCTTAAAATTACTTACAATGCCGGTCTCCAAAAACGTAGTTATTCTGAGGATGCCAAAGTCAAACCATCCGATGAATGGTGTCGGTTGGGCAATATATTTTGTCACGTCCTACGTCAATGTGGTAGAAACAGAAAGTGGACTACAAGTAGCAAGTCTTACTGAAAAAAGTGTCAGCCATGTTGGAAAGTGAAAAGCTATAGGTTAGCCATGAATGCTAAAAGTGCGTGAACCAAAGTATGATTAAGAGTGCAATAACCAGAAAAAAGAAAAAGACTATGAACCTTGTGTGTCTAAATTCTGAGCAACAATGCCGAGAAGGTGACCCATTTGCGCAGTGACTGAACACCTTAGTCTGCGAGATAGTTGTACGCTGTATTTGTGTAAGGAAGCCTGTATAGCATCTATAAGGGTGGATGATGTCTATCATGAGAACAATAATGACATACGGAATATATACTGTCTACGTAAATTACTATGTAACAACGTAGGATACAAACTCCTGTACTATTATATGAGTTAACATATGAAACAATTACAGGTATAAAACATAATTCTCTGGTAGGAGAACATGACTCGCATCGTAGACATGTGGAACAATTATGAATATGCAGCATTACTTCTCAGATAAAACAGCATGACTCAACGAGGTTTGCTAAAACATGTATCGTAAACAAATAATGTGATTATCGTAAGTTATGAGCTAAATCTAATACGTTTGAAACATGTTGCTTGCATTAGACATACATTTTTTGTCTGTCTTGTGTTACTCAAATCTACATTTTAGAAGCTCCATTATATCCTAGAACTATTTGTACAGTTTGTAGCAGTCTATATTATAATGTGTGTAATGCAAGTATAAAATAATGACTTACACATTCACTGTGCTTTCTATCACAGGCTGTAACCTCATAGCACTAAAAATACACAAGTCACTATTCTTCACTGCGCCAGCCAAATTTTATTCTGTGTCTATCTGGTTACACACAGACCTCTGCAGGGCATTAAGTAATAGAGGTTAAATAATGTAGTAGAGTGCATTTCCCATTGAGTAAATTGACTTATAATTTAAGCTACGCATTCTTTTATATGTAGCTACCTGGTGGGGACAGTCCTAAAACACTAACAAAATATTATGGGGCTGATTTATGAGAGGCTTGCTCTGCCAGAGCGTCACTTTTTCTGAAGCTTTGGCGGCACAAGCATCTCAATCATATCTATGAGGCGACGCAAAGTCACCCTGCGTGACTTTGCATGGTCTCATAGATATGGAGTAAGACAAAGCAGCGCAAGTCCCTGCATTACCTTACACTATTTCAAGTAGGCGTTCTATAGGCATTACAGTGGGTGTTCCCACGCAACACCCATGGATTTTGACGCTGCCCCAGATTTGTAAAACCATGTAAACCTGGGGCAGCACCAAAACCTTACACCTCCTCACAGCAGTTATAATTAGGTGAAATGTTTTCATTTCTCCTTGTTTTTCTTCTTTCTATGTGTGTTCCTCTTTCTTTGTGTTTCTGCAGCACACATAGAAAGAGGAAAACCCCCTCTCATCAGAATTGTTTTTGTGCAGGAAGGTGCCCCTTCCTGCACAAAAACAATCCTGCCTATGTTGGCGTTAGGCAGCAATTTGTGCGCCAACGCTTGGGGAAAGGACAGAAATGCACCTATTTCATAAATAAGGTGCATTCCTGCCCTTTCACATTGGCATAGGGCAGCTCAGCAAGAAGACTTGCAGCTCTGTCCTACGCAAATGGTTCATAAATTAGGCTCTTTGTTTTAGCCACACCTTTGACCACGCCCCCACGCTCACGGACCTTTGGTTTGCTAAACACTGTTTCATTTATTTCCCCAATGTAAAAATGATTTGCTGTGGGAATTGGGGGCGTTTATGGATGTTGATAGTTTGCAATGATGAGGAGGACCAAGTTCTCGAAATTTTTGTCAGGAGGGGGTCCCTACGCTTAATCTTTTGACTAGGGGGTCTCGGCATCAAAAAGTTTGAAGACCTCTGCAGTAGGGGCTGAGCTCTTGATTTCTGTTTTTTAGTTCAGTACCCAAAACGAACAGTGAGGTGATCAAATTTGTTCTTTTATACTCTGCAACAGACATGCATAACCTGTTAGTGACTGTCTTTCAGAATCAAAATAGGTTATGATGTGCCATTGAAGTAAATTAAATCACTAGCAGACTAGTGTCAAGGTTGTGAATCACACCCGGTAAACATGTAACCTGAAAAAGACACGTTTGTGATAGATTCCTTACCTTAAAATATCCCCAGGCGTCAGACTGGATCGGGAAAGTTTTTGTCAGCAGTACCCTTGCGTGTCGGTAGGTGTCGTTGTGTGGCTCCGCGTACGTCGCTGGCGTCGAATTCGCCGAGATGACGTCATCGGGGTTACTTAGACGCACCCACGCGCGTTGTTGTCAGTTCTGTACACGACTTTTCTATGCCAGAGACTGACTACTGGTGCAATAGAACTAGGGCCCTTGTTGCAGTACCACATGGCAGTGGTGTTGTCCATGAACACCTGCACTACTCTCCCCTTGACAGAAGGAAGTAATGCTTTCAGTGCAAGTAGGATCGCCCTGTGCTCCAAAAGGTTGATATGGAGCTTGGACTCCGCCGGAGACCAGAGGCCTCTGATCTCCGCCACTCCCATGTGGCGCAATCAGATTGCCCTGCGTTTTAATGGGAGAGGCATATTTTCAGGAAGAGGCTTCTGCATTTTGTAGTAGGCCCCTTGTACCAGGCTGGACATCATACAAGGAATACATTAGTACTTAGAGAACCATTGTAGAGTTCTGCTATCAACTGTGAAATGGTTGGTTTTTCTGAAGCGAGAGAACAGTTTAACTATGAAGTTCTGGATATGGCAGAATTTAGCAAGAACGTAATCTGGTAATTCCAGATACACAGTATTGCTGTAGTTCAATTGTGAAAATGAAATTTTGCTCTTTTGGTAACAAAGGTGTACATTTACCTTCAGTTGGTTGATAAAAAGGTTGAAACCTTGATACAAACTCTCCTAGAATTTTAGGTATGAAGCCTGGAAGAAGGAAAATCCCAGAGCATGGGGTGATAAGGAGCCATACCAAAGTGCCCAGTTTATGCCGATTACATGTTTTTGTGTTTTATAAGTTTGTGTCCCCATCCATTGTTTTACAGCTTCTCCAGTATTGGATCTTTCATTAATTCACATGTTTGAACCATTCTCTGACTTAGAAGTGGGAGTTCCACAGTACAACTAGAAAAACAGTATAATTTTAAGTATAGCTTGGAAAGGCTATAAAACCTTCACTTTAGTAAGATACATCTGTCATTTCAAAGAAACCAAACTCCAACCAATCAGGTTGCAGCACCCTCTTGAACACTCCACTTAGAAGCTTCTGTCTCTCAGATTTTCTACTGCACGCCGTGTGAGGGAGTCTCCCCTAAGCTTAGCTCAGTTCACCTTCCTTACAGAATTTTAAAAGAGATTGTTATACTTTATATTATCACCAGATAACTTTAGCTGAATAAATCTGACTGCCTACAATGTCAAATCTGGCAAAAAAAAAAAGTCTATCTGATAGAGACGTCTAGGTGCAAATTCCTTACCTTCGAATAATCCCCGGGTGCCAGACTGGAACCAGAAATGTTTCTACAGCAGTACCTCTGCGCTTTGGTAGAGGGCATCGAGCGACTCCGTTGCGACATCCACCGAATGTGACACTGTCAGAGTCCATATAAGCCCCCCATGCTCTGACGTCAGTTTCTTTCTTTCCGTGCCTCCCCGCAGATATCTTCGAGGTCTACGATGTCAACCCCGCACCCACATCCTATTTGCATGTGGTGTCTAGGGACGCACCCTCACCCCGAACGGTGCGACTTGTGTCTTCAGCTTTGGTCGTCAGCGTTGCAGGAGCACCACATAACACTGTTAGCGGTGCGGTTGTCAGCTGCCTCTTATCGATCGTGGTCCTCTTCTTCCTCTGAGGACGGCTGGACGGCCAGCTCCTGAAGTCCTTCGTCCTCACTGTTGCCTGGTAAATCATGCCTTAGGAGGTCGGCACCACGGCCTTCCCCAACTTTATTGTATACGCGAGGTGTCTCTGACTCGCCACCTATTCCTCAGATTTCAGAGTCGGAGTGTTATATTCTCAAGTTAGGCCCATGCAGCGAAGCAACTTATTTTTTTACATTGTCCTATATTTCAGCAGTAACCTCTTGCACATATTTGTGTGACAATGTTGGATTAGTTTCCACAAAACTAAACTTGTTTTCACATCTAGCTTCGTACAACGTTATCACAATGCCCTGAACATCATGTACAAGGTCTCTTCCTGCACTATGTACAAATGTCATCTCTATCTTCATCCACGGGGCAACAGGGCTATCGACATATCACTAACATCACTAAGCTATAAGCACATCGCAAGGCTGCTTTCTGTTATAAAAAGATGAGCATCCGAATAGATTAGGAGATGAGGCACTTCAGCTGACACCGAGGGTCCTTCTTTGCTGAGACTTCATCACGCAACGGTTTGACATCTTGTGTGGGGTGTCCAGTTCATGATCAAGACTGGGTTCCTCATTCTCTCCCATGGGGGGGATTATTTGCTCTACACCTACACACACACTAGGTACACTCAGAGTAGTGTTCACCTAGTAGGAGTGCGTTCGATTACTGCCCTACCTGCATACATACATTGTTTTAGCACCATGGTAGAATTCTATCTACTATTCACACTTTTGGTGCTTGTAATTTCTTTTATTTGCTTCTGTCTATTAATCATTGCAGCACATGTATTTTATACAACAATAACGTTGGTTCAATAAATATATTGAAAAAGTCCTACTGTGTATTCTCTGTATACTTTTCTGAGAATCAGTAAGCATGAGTGACTGAGCAGAAGGTTCTGTACTGTTTCCAAGATCCCTGAGGGGGCCAGAGTTTTCCTGTTCAGTGGTTGCCAGAAACCATTCACTCCCTGGTAAGGTTAAGGGGGCTTACGATGGCACTGTAAACTAGCTAGTCTATTGGACAACATATCCTGCAGGGGTGTCCAGAATTAGCTTTGTCACCAATCCCCTAGTTTATGTTGTCCAAACAATGCGCAGATCCTATGGATTTGTAGGAACTACATGACAGGAGCAAGAATCTGGGCCGTGCCATCCAGTGCTGAGGTGACAATGGCTCAGATGAGGGAATACGATCACTCCCTCCATGCCATTTTTGGCTCTCAGCCTCCCACGATGCGCTTCTTGGACCCAAGAAAGTTGGTGAGCCTCAATCAACTCCAAACCGGCGGGACAAATCGGTGTCAGCGGAGTCCTGGGTGATGTCAGGATCCTCACTCATGTTGTTTCCTGGCTTGTTGACTGGGTACTGGTTGTGCCGTACACACAAGGACTTTACTTTTCTTCTGGCCTTCATGCTTTTTAGGCTTTGGGCACTGCCTCTCTATCTGTTACTTCAGTTCTTTACACTGGCCCTTTGGTTGGACCTTCATTTCTGGCATTGGTCTTCCAACACTAATTTCTTTCACGATGTGGACTGGTTGTTTGAATAGGCCTCCCATGTGTGGCCCTGTTTCACTCAACCCTTTTTTCGTCCTCCATTGAGGTCTTTATTTCTCTATTCTAGTGGGTTTGTTTCTCCCCTACAGTTTTCTTTTAAATTATCTTTCAACTGCCTAATCATACCCGTTCAGTTAGTAATGCTGTTTCCGTCTGCCCCCTTGGTTTTCTGAGGTGTGTGACTACCACCCCACCCTCTCCCTTTGGACGAGGCCATGTGGCTGGTTTCCAGATCACCGTTGTCGTGGTCATTTGTATGTACCCTTATAGGGCGCATTTGTTTTAAAGTGTGATTTCTGTAAATGTTTGTTTAAATTTAATATATATGTATCTTTATATATATAATATATTATATATAGATAGATATATATGTATATTCATGCCTCTCTATTTATATATGTTTTATACGTTCTTTTCTTGGGATTCTGCATTTCATAGTCCCAGAGGACTTCTCTTCCGAAGTGTTTCCTCTTCCTCACATGATTGTTGCTGTTGGTTGAGATGCTTTTCTTCAGCTATTGGTTGGGGCTCTCTGCCTTTCTTTCTTCTATGACTAGGAGCTTTGGCCAATTAGTTTTAGCTGTTATCTTTAGGCTTCTGCCACAGTCTCTTGGGCCGGTGACGTTCCGGCGGGGTGTTGTAGTGCTATGTTTGTCGAGTATTCTTCCCACTCATCCTGTCCTTCTGCCATGTCGTTTTCTCCCATGGTTTTGCACAGCTGCAAAGTCGGTTCCATATGGGTTTCTCCCAAAGTTTTCTGGTGGGATGTTTTCTTCCTCACCCTCCCTTCCTGGCAAGCGGTCTCTCTCTTTTTCGTATGCAGACCAGATAGCCTAGTGAGGGATCTTTCTTGGAATCAGTTTGCAGACCCTCCTCCGGGATAGTATTGCCTGCATATCTATTCTAAGGTAAAGAATCTGCGGCTAGATGTCTCTATCAGATGAATACGTTACTTCCCTTCAGTAATGCCTTGTCTGGTAGAGACTAGATCTAGCCGCAGATTCATTACCTACCCACCCTTCCTCCCCTCTCTGCGAACTGATTTTCCTGTTCTTCCAGATCCCTTCTATGCAACCAAACAACCGTTAATAATTAATGTAAGTGTCTTTCAAAAGGAAGATTTTTTTGGGGCATACTGTTTCCATGCAGCTTCTATACGTGGCTCCCCATTTTAGCGTGGAAAGTAGTCAGCGCATCAGGGGAGGACTTATATGGACCTTGACGACCTCACATACGGTGGACGATGTCGTTATGGAGTAGCTCAACGCCCTCTAATGACACACGGAGGTTCTGGTGTCGAAAAATTTCCTGATCCTGTCTGGTGCCTGGGGATAATTCTAAGGTAAGGAATCTGCGGCTAGATCTAGTCTCTATGAGATAAGGCGTTACAAAAGGTAAGTAACTTATTCTTTCAAACCATGTGGAACCTGTGGGGAAGAAGAGGTTGTATTCTGAAGAACAACTCAACAACTGCATATTCTGTCTCTACCTATCTCACAATGTAAAGGATTGCAAGATCTACTATACTTTTTCTTCAAAAATGTCAAAGGATTGAGAGGGAGATTATTACCATGGCATCAAAACCTAAGAGCCAAGGATAATCCAGTTTCTGTGGAGGGTAGTGAGGACTCTCCATCATCTGCCAAGGGGGTATTAAAAAAGGAAGTGGTCAGAAGTTCAGTCACTTCATGAACCTCCGATAAAGTCTTTAAAAAAGGTTTTACCATAGGTATTCTAAGGACCAATGTCCCTCTGATAAACACTCTTAGAAGCATAGGAGGCATGATATGTCCTCAGAGAAACGAGAAAAATATATATCAGAACCTTCCACATCCCCTCCGTTTTCTCACAAATTCATAAAACCGTCGTTGGCACAGTCGAAATAGTCGACTAACGCGCCATCGTTGAAGAAATAGTGTACTACGATGACAGCAGCGATTGCACCACGATAGTGATGATGATGATAGTAGTCAGTTCACCAATGAAAACAACCACATCAGCTACCACACAGTTAATGGCAACAATCCTGTCGATGATCAAGGTGGTCCCTGCCTCGCCGGCTGCAACACCGGCGACGATGGAACCAATCCCCCTTACCACCTAGTCGTCAATTACAGATGAGGACGAGTCTGACGACGATGGTCCATTTGGTGTGGTACTTAGTCCATCAGAGCTGCATGTCAAATACCAGTAGGATGAGGAGGAAGAAGACGGTTACTATGGCCAGGAGAATTCTCCTTCCCAACAAGATGGCCTACATTAAGTAGAGCAGTTCCAGTTGTATTTGCAAAAAATAGTTCCAGGAGTACATGGTATGCGTACCAAAAGCGATAGTGTCAGATTTATGACTGATGCTCACAGACTACTACTAATGATTCTCAACCAAATTGACCTCACCTAAGCAGGTTACAGTGCCTCCTCAAACCACACAAATACAGCCCTCCAACCCACAAATCCCACATAATAAACCAACAGCCACTTCTCCAAGGCATAAACCACAATCAAAAAAATATCCCAGTGGATGATAGCATGTCTTCAGATGATGAAGGGAAAGTGAGAGATGTACATACTGATTGAAGTGATTATCTTATTCCAGCTCCTTCATCTCCAGTACCACAATCTGCAGATTCTCCACCTGCGGGTGTAGGCAAATTTAATTATCTACTAGAAAGGGCGGTAAAGAGTTTTGACCTTCCGTTGATTACTAAACAATCAGACTGTTTCTTGTAGGACTCCAAATAAGTATCTCACAAAACCATAAGAGCTATCCCTATTGTAGATTATATATGGGAGGAAGGTATTAAAACTATGAAAATTCCGGCAACTGTAGCGGCAGTGTTGCCACGTCTAGATATAAGGGCCCTGAAAATTCTCCTGCTTGCCTAATTGGACACCCAAACCCTGACTCAGTTCCAACGCAAGCGGCCCACTGCCATTCAAAAAACCCATCAGAACCTGTATCTGCACCACCTGATCGGGAAGGCTCCTGGACAACATCAGAAAACGTTTTTCCTCTATGTCAGCATTGATGGTGTGACCGGCTAATTCTTTGGCAGTACTCGGATGCTATGACTGACAGATGTGGTCGGACATGGCACCATACATAGCTCATCTGCCAGATGACGTCAAGTCAGAGGCCAAAAATATTCTCAGAAATAATTGACTGCGCGATGAACATTGTATCCACAGGTTTCAGACAGCTAGCAGAAGCAGCAGTCCTGCAGAGGCAGGGGTGGTTGAAGGCCACTTCTTTCAGGCCGGATGTGTAATGCAAATTTTTTTTTTTACACTTGCCATATGATGGTGCAGCTTTTTTCCAGAAACACATTAATGTGGCTTTACAATCTATAAATACGGATACAGCAAATTCTTTGGGTACTCTTCAATGTAGAAAAAATCATTTTCGTGGAGCACGAGAATGAGAATATTTTTCTTATGGAGGAGCTTACCAACCATACAGGTATCAAACCTACCAACCTTCATTGCAGCAGTTTCCACCACAATATCAACAAAGACAATCTCCTTCATCAACATACACAAGATGAAAGCAGGGTCCACAGGGCAAAGACACAGAAAGGTGACAGTGACGGAACACAGATACCGGCTACAGATCCATCTATTCTTGCATTTCTCTGAGGCAAAATTTCCAGTCACCTCTCCGAATGGAGAGAAATAACAGACCAGTGGGTGTTCAACTTAAATACATTCAGTCACACTCTGGAATTCATTAAAAAAAAAAAAACACCTCCAACTCCACCCCTGAAGTCCCCAAACATATCTGCATCCTCTAAGGTTAGACGTGCAGACCATTGTTCAGCAAACAGGCCATATAACGAGTCCCTGGAAACCAGAAGGAAAGGGGTTTTTAATCCTGTTTCTTCTTGATCATCAGAAAGCAGTCAGGAGAATTGAGACCCATCCTGCGTTTGAGAAAATTAAACAAATATCTAAGAAAACAGACCTTCTGCATGGTTACGATTCAAGACATTAATTATCTCCCATGGGCTACTGGTCTATAGACCACCTGGACCAAGGGCCGCGTTTTTGGAGGCGCTTCAAAAACATCTAGAGTCTTGTACTAAGTTTGAGGCATACATTATTCTCGGGGATTTTAACTTCCATCTGGAGGCCAAGAAAAATTCGGACACCGCCAGATTGTTGGATAGTCTGGAGGGATATGGACTCCAGCAATTGGTCTCCGACCCGACTCACACTGGGGGACATACTCTAGATGGTCTGTTCTCCAGCCACCCAGACCTACTATATGTTAGGACTGAAGTCCTCCCATGGACTGACCATCGGGCTTGTTTTTCAGTTTAGGGGTCAAGACAAGGCCCATAGGGGGTTCGCAGAGACCTACCAGGATTATGCTTAGGAGATGGAGTAAAGTCACACACTCATCGCTTTCCGAGGCGCTGGGCAACCCCCCCCCCCCCCACCCATGACACCAATAATGAGACGGCCGTCTCTCAGTTCACTGACTGGATTATCAATGCAGTCAATCAGGTCGCCTCCCCTCCAGTTAGCTACCCAGAACAGATGTCCACCTGGTGCCCCTTGGTATGGCCCGGAGCTGAAACGTCTTAAGGTTGAATGCAGGCGGCGGGAACGGCTCTGGAGAGTGGACTATGACGGGGTCTGCAAGCAAGCCTATAACCAGGCGTTGTCGAACTATAAGCAGGCCATCCAGAATTCCAAGAGGGATTACTTTTCTCGGAAAATCTCGGAGGCAGGGAATTCCTCTAAAGAACTTTTCAAAACGGTGTCCTTTCTGGCGAATCCCCAGCAGACGAACCGGTTCAGTCCGGATCAGTTGTTCTGTGATCAGCTGGCTGGTTTCTTTCAGAACAAGGTCACCACCATCTATGACGATCTGTTAAATACAGTGGCACCTACTACTCCCCCACAGGAGACACCTATCTGCAGTCTGTCAACTATTCCTCCCTTATCTAGAGATCAGGTCATGACATTATTAGGCTCCATAAAGTCGGGTGCCGCCTCAGATCCCTGCCCTCCCCATATCTTACATCAGGTTGCTGATAAGATTATACCTACTCTCACGGCTCTGATTAATCAGGTACTAGCCGCTGGACCCTATCCAGGTACCTGGAAAATGGCGAGTGTTTAACCCCTTCTGAAGAAGGCCTCGCTTGACCCCTCTGAATTTAATAGCTATCGTCCCATCGCCGGCCTTCCTCTGGTGGCTAAAATCATCGAGAAGGCTATAAACCAGAGCCTGATGGAGTATCTTGATAAGAATGCCTTGCTGGATAGGTCTCAGCATGGCTTCCGACCTAGACACTCCACGGAATCGGCTCTTATAACCGCAGCTGAGGGTATTCGAGCTGCAGTGGATGGAGGGGGGAGAGCGGTGCTCGTCCTCCTGGACCTGTCCGTTGCGTTCGATACCGTCAACCATGCGGTGCTATTGCAGCGTCTGAAGGAGGTTGGGATTGTGGACCGGGCTCTGGCCCTCTTCTCGTCCTTTCTGGACAATCGTAGACAAAGTCTACAATGGGCCGGCCTACATTCGGCCAATTTTTCTCTACCTTGCGGTGTCCCACAAGGGTCGGCCCTGTCTCCGACCCTTTTCAACATCTATGTCAGACTGCTGGCCAGTCTGGTCAGGAGACATGGTTTCATGCTGGTGTCCTATGCGGATGATTCACAGTTAGTGATATCAGTTGTGGTCCACCCTGACCAAATAGCGGCCAAGTTTCACGCCTGTCTTGTTGACGTGATGAATTGGATGCGCCTGAGTTTTTTTAAAAATCAATACCGAAAAGACTGAAGTGATGGAGTTCCCTCAATCTGGAATTCCCTCTGGTGGCCTTCGGAGGCTGGGCAATGCTCCCTCCCGGTCACTAAGGTAAGGAACCTGGGTGTGATCTTCGACGAGAAACTGGACATGTCTGCCCAGGTCAACAGCCTAACTTCATCATGTTTCTTTCTGTTAAAAACTCTGCGAAAAATTCTCCCTTACATCCCTTTGGCGCTCCAGAAGACTGTGATGGCCGCTTTATTCATGTTCAGACTGGATTACTGCAACGCCATGTTTTTGGGGATGGATACGTTTCAGGTTGGAAGAATCCAGTCCTTGCAGAATGCCGCGGTTCGGGTCATTCTGAACCTGCCCAGGGGTTGTCCCACCTCTGCCGGTAGGAAATCTCTGCACTGGCTTCCGGTCCAACAGAGAATCGAGTTCAAGGCACTCTGTGTGGTTCACCGGGCCCGTTTTGGGGGTGGCGCCAATGATGGAAGTGATAGATTTAGACCCTACATTCCGCCCCGTGCCTTGCGGTCGGCTAACCTGGGCCTTATCTGTACTTCCAGATTTAAATTTGCGAGATGGGGCAGTCGCTCTTTTGTCACGTGTGCAGCAAGATTATGGAATCACCTGCCTGTGGAGATGCGACTGCAACCCAACTATGCCCTTTTCAGAAAAATGCTGAAACATCGCTTATTCCAGGCCCAGTATTAACTTGTTTCTTGCTGACCATGCACACCACAGCGCCAAGACACCTTTGGTATTCGAGCGCTTTACAAGCTTCTTTTATACTTGTACATCCTTCAGCTTCAGAACCATGGAGATTATATGACAGCATCAGCTCTCCAAGATGCTTATTTCCATATTCCAAAACATTCATACCATCGAAAATGTTTGTTTCATAGTAGCCGGCAGCCATTCCTGCTAAGGATAGAAGGATCGGCAGTGCTCATCCTCGCAGACAACACCACAACTATGCATTATCTCAACAAGCAAGGGGGCCCAAAATCCCAAGCACTCTCCCAAGAGATACAGAAGATATGAGAGTAGTAAATCAGTCATCACGTAAAGATGAAAGCAGAACATGTGCCTGGGAAACAGAATGTCATAGCAGACACACTAAGCAGGATGAAAAACAACTGCCATGGATTGGAAATCAGTCAAGAAATCCTAACGAAAATGTTTCATTAAGCTGGCATCCGCAACCAGGGTCGTGGGGGAATGTGTTGTCATCTGCATGGTCAGAAATCTTTGCCTTTGCTTTTCCTCCGACTCCTCTCCTAACATGGATTCTCAGAAAGATGAAGATGGAACCTTACAGGACCTTATAGCTCTTAAATGGCCACGGCAACATTGGTTCCCAGAACTACTACTCCTATCAGACAGCCCAACCAACGACAACCACTTCTGTCTCTACTGACAATGAACCGAGGCCACGTACTTTATCCAGGCCCAAAATCCTTACACTTGTCAGCTTGGCTCCTGAATTCAATGAGTTAATGCACACTTGAACATCAGAAGGGAATACAAAGATATTCTTGCTAGAGCAGATAGAAAAAACAAGACTTATAGTCTTAACCTCTTGCATGCTCATGACGAGCCCAGCTCGTCATGAGGCACAGTGGAGCTGTGCTCATGACGAGCTGGGCTCGTCATAACGGCCGCGCTCCGCCCACACGCGATTGATTCCCCGCCTGTGCGGGAGAATCAATCAGTGGGCAGAGTCACGACGAGCTCAGCTCGTCATGAGCACAGCTCCACTGTGCCTCATCACGAGCTGGGCTCGTCACGAGCACCACGGACCCACCCTCTTCCCTTGAGACACTCACCTTCTCTTTGGTACTAGTTGATATTCACACTTTTGCTCTAAAAATCTTAAAGACAGAAACCTCTGAGCGGGAGTGTTCAAGAGGGTGCTGCAACCTGATCGGTTTGAGTTTGATTTCTCTTAAATGATCGTTATGTTACTAAAGTGAAAGTTTTCATAGCCTTTCCAAGCTATGTTTATCATTATACTGCTTTTCTAGTTGTACTGTGGGACTTCTACTTCGGTGGGGAATGATTCAAGCATGTGAATTCATGAAAGAAACCAATACCGGAGAACCCTAGTCACAGGTAAGTATCTTATTTTCTTACAGTCATTCACTCAGCAGTCAGCCTGCACTCTGGTCTACACAATTGAACAGAAGAGTGTCATGAGAACGGAGCAAGGTTTTAGGCTATGTTGAAACATTTGGGAAAGTAAGAGGATTCCTGCAGTACAGTACAAATAACCAGGAATTTCTGTGATCATAATGGAGGGAGAGATGGATATTGTACACGTTCCTTCAAGAACACTTCATTCACAGCAGTCATTCCCAATATTGCCAACATCTACAAGACTCTCTGCAGAATGTCATGCTTCACACCCAACACCAATTAATCTCTCAAATTAAAAATGTAACACTTTAGACAACAGAGAAAACTTCAATGCCCACGGATGATGGATTTCAAATATTGTTAAATGTCTAGGCATTGTTTGATAGTGTTATGCATTGTAGGAGCTTATTTGATAGTCCTAAACATTTGAGTGATCCCCTATTTGTGTCCACTCCAGAAACCATTACAAAGCTTTTTCTCATGTAAGCAGCATCAAATAATTTCTATAGCCATGAATGTTTGAAGTAGAAATGTCTAATGGAAGACTAAACAGGTGTCATTGTTCATGAATGTTTGGTTAAAACACTCCCTTTTATGGAATATATTTCACTGTTGTATCTTTCAATAGAAAACATAGCGCTATAAGTTGAAACCCATGAATGTAAAAATGGAGCTTTTACGCGCACATTTAACAGAGAAGCAAAATCAAAAGCTGCAATATCATAGGTGATATCAGAGAAAAAAATCACTACTATCAAAAACCTCTGTCAAGAGGAAGATGTTTCTCTGGAAATAAACAATGATGCTTCACCACCACCTTTCTTCTTTTTAGTTACCCACTAATGTAGTAGGAACGGTGCTAAATCACCTAGAGTGGAAAACGATAACAACAAACAAATGGTTACTAAGCGTCATCCAAAGGGGCGTATTATATTTGCTTCAGAACATTTCTACCTAAACTAAGATCGAAATCCCAACTTCCCATCCTACAAAAAAGAAACTCGACTCTTAATAGCCAAAAAAGCAGTACAAAGAGTTCCCTTGCATCAACAAAAAAGAGGAGTATACTCAAGATATCTTATAGATACTGAAGAAAACTCATCTCATTCAATACCGACCAATATTAGATCTGCGTCTGTTAAACATTCATCCTAAAAGAAAAGTTCAAAATGTTATTTCCCTTACTTCAGGAGCTTAATGGATCTTCTCAACACTTATTTTCACATTCACATTGGGATTCAGGCAGAACAAATCTCAGATTTCTTGTGTGGAAATCCCACTATAAATACACTATTCTACCAATCTGTCTCAAATCGTATCCATGAGAATTCTCAAAATGCACAGCAGTAATGGCTGCACATTGGCATAAACGGAAAACAATTGAATACCCATATCTTGATGATTAGTTGATAAAAGCAAGTGCTTCCATGAAAGCAAAACAAGGTTTCCAGTTCACGATGAGTCTTCAAAACTTCTAGGACTCAATATCAACATGGCAAAAAATCTATCATAGACCCAGTTCAGGCTCTCATTTACTTAGGGGCACTGGTAGGTACGAAGACAGAAAATGGCTTTCCTTCGCAGAAGAGGAAATAGTCTTTCCATCAAAAGTGTGTTTCTATAAAGAACTGCTATCCCACCACTTGTCATAATACCTCCCTGCTGGGATCCATGGCAATCTGCATTTACATAATTCCAAATGTGAGACTACATATGTAACCTATTCCACAGTGTTTAGAAGACCAATGGTCACAGAAAAGAGTCAATTGGGAAGGCTGTCTTCTTCTGACTCAATCACAAAAGCCTTTAACTTTGTAATACTAACAGATGCTTCTCTAGCAGGTTGGGGAGCAAATCTAAACCACTGACGATTCAAGTCCCTTGGTCTCCAAAGGAACAAACTTATCACATCAACCTGTTTGTACTGAAAGCTGTCCATCTGGCCCGGATAGCTTTTTTGCCATCCCTAATATCAAACGACATAATAATTTAAATAGACAATGCCTCCACCATGCATTATATAAACAAGCAGGGAGATACCAGGTCAAGGCACTTGTCCCTATAAGCACAAAGCATGTGGTACAAAGCTCTAGCCAGAGAAATAAAACTTACCAGCAATCCATAGTCTGGGGGAAATGAACCAGGAACAAGATTTTCTCAGTAGACATCACAAAGAAAACTACAAATGGGTCTTAAACAATGAAGTAGCATCATCTATCTTCCATGAATGGGGTTTTCCACCACTAGATTTATTTGCTAGAAAACAAAACTAAAATTGCCAAGACTTGACGTCCATGGCAGCAGGACACAATTCACTGGGCAATGCCCTTTTGATAGACTGGTCAACAACAATTTCTGTTTCTTTCCTCCAATCCCACTCAGTCCAACACTAATTGCCAAACCATGCAGATCCAACATCAAGATATTAATAGCTTCAGACTGGATAATGTTGGTATCTGGATCTCCTGGACATTTCAGCAGTAAAGCTCAGGAGATTGCTGTGCAGATCGGATCTTCTGTACAGAGTTCAAGATCAGATTCACCACCCGAAATTTCAATCTTAGAATTTGGCTGCCTGGCTCCTGAAGTCAGACAATATGGACACCTAAATCTTCCACATGAATGCATGAACATTTTAAAAGAAGCAAAACTTCCTTCAGCGAGACCTTGTTAACTGCAACTCAGTTGTGTCTGTATATGGTGTCAATCTAAAGGCTATAATCCGATTAAGATTCAAGAGGAAGTTATTCTTTCATATTTATAACATTAAGCAAAATCCAAACTCCAATTTTTTTTCAATAAAGACTCTCCGAGCTGCCATAACAGCGTACAGGAAATAAGTTCAATAAAATTCCTGTTGTCTAAGACTTTTTGGAGGGGCCCAAAAAGTATTTTCCCCTGTGAGAAACGCATCTCCTTTGTGAGAGCTGAATCTGGTTCTTCACACTATGAACCCTTCTTTTGAATCATTCATCAACTTGCAAACAGATCTTCGCCTTGTAAAACAAAGGCTCATTCTACAAGGGGAAAAGCAGCTACCACGGCATGGATTAGGAAGGTTCCCATTGCAAATATCGGTAAAGCTGCAACTTGCAAATCAACTCACACTTTCACCAGGCATTATTGTCTAGACGCTGATACCTTAGCTGGACTCTTTGGTATCTTCCTAAGGAGCTTAAACTGGTTTGTTTATGTAGACCGTTTTAAAAATATATATATTTTATTGGTTTTCAATACAACAGATGAAAAGAAACATAACAGTGACGATATCCACCCACCACCTGTTCTTTGAATTGAATATTGTAGTTATAGAGTGCACTGCACCTCCCAGTGGAGTATCTTGGCGCAAAGCGGCAGTGAGTATAACTGAGAATACTACCCCTGTTTCCCTCCAATGCACTCATCAGGACATGGTTCTATATACTTGACTGTGTTTCACTCCTTCCTGGGTTCGTCCAATGACCCAAGTCTGTGTAACTATTCTCTGATGGATCTACTGTACCCCCTACCAGCCCTTGTAGAAGGTGTGTACACTCCACTCCATCCCCCCTCCTAACCCGCTCCTTTTCCCAACACTCCCATATCTTATCATATTTTCTCCTGCACCCTCTCCCCTTGTAGACCTCCCTTTCCATTATTCTACATAATTCTATTCCCAATACCAAGTCCAGATGTGCAGGATGAATCCCGGAACCCCGCCTCTGTGCAATGTCCCTTTTAGCCTACGTAGGCAATTTTTATCTTCATGAACATAGGCCTATTTCCTCGGTAAGCTATACTGGTTCTTTTTACCTTCCAGCAACGGCTTTTGGTTCGATATGATAAGCTTGCTACTCTGTTCAATCATTTATGATTATCAGTGAAGATCGATAGATAGTGCAGAAGAAAAGGTTACATACCTGTGGTCCTGGTTCTGTATTGTAGGAATCTTTAGTGAAGTCATAAATGACCCACCCACCTCCCTGTCTGCTGGTATATACTGCTGTATAGCAATACATATGTTTGCATACATCCTCTCTTCACTTTTACCCTGAAAAAAAAGAAGCGAGTGAGTGAGGCAGCTACCAGTGCAAGGCATTCTAGGTGTGGTACCTCCCAGGCTCTTAACGGGATATGCTATTTTTTCAGTCTGTTAAATGTAAGTCTAGAGGCTGCATTTTTATATTCATGTTATTCACCTTACAGTGCCATTGTGCTATGCTGTCTATTGAAAGATGCTACAATGCAGTTTTATACCTAAACTAGGAGTGTTTTAACTGAATGTTTATGAAACATTACACCTGCTAAAAGTCTAACATTCAACAGTTGTACTTCAAAGATTCATGGATAAAGCCATTCTGTGTTGCTGTTTCCAAGAGAATAAAACTTTTAATGGTGTTTCCGGGTCTGAACAAATGGCGGGGAATTATTCAAGCGTTTGTGACTAAAATGAAGATTCCTACAATACAGAACCAGTGCTACAGATATGTAACCTTTTCAACAGAGGAATGATCTGTTTTGAGTGCAGTGCATAAATCATGATATGGTAAACACTTTTCAGCAATCTCCATTTTTTGCTAGATTCTGAAACTTTATATGCTGATATTTAAATACAGCAATTCATTTATATCCTTGCTGTGCAATTCGCTGGCATTAGGATGTATTCTCCATAGAGTCCTCATTGCCAAGGTACCCCGCATAACATACTGCACACTTTGAGATATTCCAGCTCTAATTGTTTATATTACATATAATCTCTTAGCATATCTTGAGCTTGTTGCAGGGATTCTGCTCATGCACAGAACTATGCGCAGGAAACCAGGACCTCAGTGTATTGTTGTGTACCAAAAAAGCCACCTCAGTGCCCAGAACCCCAATCCGACTAGCAATAGTGTCTCATTCGTTCTCCATAATAAGCGAAGCTACCAATGATTAGACAACCTAGAACATGCAACTTAGTAAACTCTCAGGAATAGTGGGAAACAAGAACACTCTTTCGTTCACACTCATACTTGTCCACAACGTGAGTAATCAGAGACACTGTATCGTTTAAAATGTTTATTTTTAACTAACGTACTCTAAGGTGCAGTACTCTAGCCAATAAGAGCAGCATAATGCATAGGAACAATACAATCAACATTGTTACAATTCCATAAAGCACAAAAGGGGAAATCCTATTATAATAACAGTGGAAACAGGACTATAGAGCCTTCGATCACCCTCCCCGTGCTCATGAGCTAGTTTTAGAATAACTATAGAAGACCTCTGGGATTTGTCAGTGAGACCCCATACCTACGAGATCAGATGCAATTAATTATATCTCAGTTGTAAAGGTTTTCTCCAAGTGCCTTCTCATGCATGTAATGCCATATTAAAAAGCACCAGTTTTAGTTGGGCTGCTGTGCTCCATGTTATGTCTATGTGCGTGGGACTGACCAAAGTGAATCAACAGCATACATTGTTATTCGACCTTGAACATGCTGTGCAAACAGAGCGCGGTGCCCAGCTGGATATGTGAAAGGTAGACAGTTCTCATGTGAAGCAGCGCCAGCAAAGTATTTCACGAGAACGGAGCCATGTAGTGTTGTGTGCAAAAGCGGCAGAATGGCAGCCAAGCATATACTACTTATGCTAACTTAGCAATGTCTGCAGTTAACCTAATTTCCTCACTACACCCTCCCCTTGGTCAGCCCAACGGACAGTGGACTCAATAGAACACAGAGTTTAAGTCAGAATGAGCAAGAATTAAGAGCAGCAGTCATATTTGGACAAAGAGTCAAATGATGCACTAATTTGTGTGTAAAAACTCGATTTGAGAGGAAAAAGAAAAACAATTACAAAAAAATATCCGGCAAATGATGAGTCATCCTGGTTAATCCAGTAAGGTGTATGAGTAGTAAGTTGCAACAGCCTCCAAGAGGAAGTCATTGATATCGTCAGAAAAGAGAGTAGCCATCCAATCCAGCAAAGAGAACGAACATACATGTTCATCAACAATGGGAGCTTCAAACACCATCAGTGGACAACTTGCGTGTTCCTCAAGATAACTCTGTTGTAGGAAATCATGTGAAGCTGCTAAAACTCCAAACGCAGCCACGCAGGCCATAATCCCAACACCAGAACAGTCCAGCTCATGCGCTACTACGTGACTCATTAGCAGGTCATAATCCGGGGCAGGAGACACTGTATTGGAGAGGCAAAGATCCAATTCCTCATTCAAACGAACATTCCAGGCAGTGGAAGACTGGTTGCACGCAAGTGAAATAACCAAAACAAAAGGATAATCCATAAGCCATGCTCAGAGTGGCCAGTGGTAAAGTACCATAGCCGTCAAGCATACGACTACAAGGCAGCAGCAGCCGGTCTTTGCTGTTTGGTGCCACAGGATGAGCATCCATTTCGGAGCAAGCAAATTAACAGCAGAATCCCAGCGGCTAGGGCAAGTAATAGTGGCAAGCCACTGAAGACGCTGAAAAAATAGAATGGATAAATGCTGGTATCACACCAAATATAGTTTGAAAAGAGGTCACAAGGCCAGAGCCCACAGTTATAAAAAAATGGGCAGTGCCTGTAGTGTTAGAAGCATTGAAGATAGTGTGAATCAACGCATCGAAATGTAGTGGGAGATCCGTATTAAGAAGCGCATGTATCTCTGTACGGGTGTTAGCCACGTGAAGGACGAATGTCTCACTGGTAGATGTGAGAGCAACTTCTTTTAGGGACAATAATGCTCTTATTCTGCTCAATTTGTTGAACTCTGCCTTCAAGGTCGGAATGGAAGGCCAAATCGACATATCGAGCCTCCCATGTGGGGGTGGAAAAAGTACATTTTTTACAGCAAACCACACGATGTGAGACTGTTACAATGTAAGGGATGCCAGTAAGCAGCAATCTTCATTATTTAAAAGCAAACAGCTACTGTTTGCTAGCAGGGTAAACGTAGTTGTGATAGCTGGTACTGGATGACCCTTCAAAACACACACCAAATTTGGTGCTGTTAAATTACCTGCGCCGTGCAATAATATATTTGTACACACAAGAGAATGATCAGGCGAGGAATCACATGGCTCCCCAGTGAGGTACACCTCTTTGTCATCCCGTAAGCATCTGTATGTGAATGGTAAAGACCACACCTCATGAAGAAATGCACTACCTAAAGGTTCATAGCGGCCCAAGGGATAATGTTTCATACATGAACAAAATTTAAACAAGGAAAATGGCAGAGTTATTACCCCATAGATGAGCCACACTGCTGAATTCGTTTCAGCAACAGAAAAAGGCAAAGGTTCTAATTTTTCAATATGTAACAGAGTGTATGTGGAATCCTTCATGGACATAAACCGTTGTCTGTCAAGTTAAATGGTGTAAATAACGATGACGTGTTCATGTAATCCCATTGAACTTTCCCGATCTTCAAAGTTTGCAATGTCCATGCAAACTGCATAATTAAACGCAATTGATTTTGACCATGATACAAAACAGATACCTCATCATGAACAATATCCAGAAAAGGTGAAACAATATTGTCTAATGTGTAAATACGGGAACAAAGAGTGTTAATACTATTATCAACAACAGCAAGCACTTTTTCTAAATTAGCTTGGTCTATTGCCCTTAGGTGCGTAGCAGCTTCAATTTGGGACAGTTTCCAGATTTCATTGTAAGTGGCATAAATACATCTTTAATCTGTCAAGTCAACGTCACTGGACAACAATGACAAATGGCGTTCAACTGACGTAAGGGTCGAGTGTTGCAACCAATTTTGACGTCATTTTCCTACTGAATAGGTAGTAACCGAATGGGAGTCAGAAAAACGAGGATCAGGTCTACTCTGAATGTATCCTGGGGCCTTGCCTAGAAAACGGTGTTGGCAATAATCTGAACTTGTTTGCCAAACCAACCAACCCTGGGTGTCCAGGCTAGAGATATTAAAAGTACTATTGGTAAGCAACAATTTTAAATCATCAATGGCCAACTCAGTATGATTATTCCAGTTCTCATAAAGAGGTAGTGTAGGTCTTTTAGGTGCATTCATTTGTTTTGCAGTGGCCAAACCTAAACCGGTTGTTTGATAAATCAAACTATTCAAAAATAGGATTTGTTTTGGGATAAGGCACGCACGATGCAAAGCTTCAGAGCCTTGCACCTGCCAGTATTTAGAACCCTAAACAGACTTAAGATCTACTGTATCCTACCACAGCTCATAGCCACCCACTGCCAGTTGATCAATAAAGAATTTGGAATACATTAATTTAGTGTGGGTGAGCATGACTTTAGAATTGGACGTAAAATTAAATTTAAAATAAAATGAATTATGAATTTATTGAAATCAGTGAAATATACACATTTTTTCAAAATACTTTTCGAACTGCCTTCAATGGGAGCCGGGCAATGTTCCCATTGTGTGTAATTAAAAACATTTCTAAATGTATTAGCTTTATGCAGGAAATGGGCGTAATGCTGGTAACAAAATAAATCAGCATAATTTGCAGAATTTAAATTCAAATCCTCCGCATCAAATGCAGCATAATACTTTAAATCAGAAAATAAAGATTGAACGGCTTGTACGTCACACTCATCAGAGCGTATGTTATGTTTTACTACATCCCCCCATAGAAACACGAAGTACATTTGGAACATTAATCACCTCGGTGGGACCATGAATTTGGAAGTTTACTGCATCCCACACTATTCCATCCGCAACTGGCCAGACAGATGTTGACAAAAGTCTGGTCCCTTTTCATGATGTTAGAAGAGGAGTGCGGTGCCAAAGTTCCATCAAGTACTTTTACTGCAGAGCGTTCAATGAGGTAGTCACCATTTATTAAAAGGAAGAAAAACGTCACAAATCTAATCGGCATGAACAAAAAAATGGCGATGAGCAACAACCAAATGTATGTCCAAGGAGGAACCAAATAATTTCTCTTAAACCAGGTGGCAAAAATAGAAAATTTGGACGGGGGACTCGATGATGTGGAGTTAGTGTCAAAAGAAAAACGTGACTGGTTAAGGGTGTTGTCTTGTAAACCAGGCAATGACTATGTAGTGGGATACGCATATTCAGTTTCTTCATGAAGACTGCAAGCTGGAGGGTTTAGCAAAGGATCCGTAACAGCGGTCATCTCTATGGCAGTGTCAGGCCTGATGTTGTTGGAATTGTCCAACTGTATTCCTAGATATTATTGGACAGGAAGCAGCAGGTGTCATACTATGTAGAATCGGCCAGGCGTTGTAGTTTGACATTGTCCACTGAGATGTATTTGTTGTCTTTGCGACCAGAAAGTGGTGGTAAAATGACTGTACGAGTACCCTTCACACCAAGCACTGGGACAGGTGTACGATAAGAGGGGCCAAACTCTTTCTTGTTCTCACCCTCCTCACGGACCAGGTCTCCGAACTTGGGAAGCCAGCCGATGACCGGAATCTGCAGCGTCGCTTCAGCGGCGGAGGGTAAATGTTCCTTTGCAAGACTGTCTCGAGTCTCCTGTAGTTCCTGTAACACATCAGAATGATTATCTACGTCAAAGGATGCGGCTGTCACCACTATGTCTAGACCATCAAGGTCAGGAACAAACATTTTCATGCCAAAGAGCATTTCGTATGGAGTCCGCCCACCCAGAGATCTTCTAGGGAGATTGTTTAGTGCACGTTGTACGCTATACAAATGGGTGAACCAGTTCCTGGCAGTACCTATAACTCTAGCTGTCAAGGATTGCTTTAAGTCATGGTTCATTCACTCCACAACTCAATTGCCCTCAGGCCTGTATGGAGACAAAAATTTGACTTGCACCCCCAAAGACGTCCTGGCATCCTTGTATGCCTTAGAGGCGAATGCGGGACCCTGGTCAAAATGAAAGGTGCCACATGCAAAAATTCCCACAGAGACACGCAAATCCCTGATGACAGTTCCTGCGTCAACACTGCGTTGTGGACAAACCCAAAGAAAATGTGTGCACAAATAACCTGCAACCAAGATAAACGTATACGCAGTATCTGAAGAAAATGGACCGCAGTGATCTAAATAAACACAATTGAATGGTTTATTGGAAATGTACAGCTGTGTTTGTGGCGGGCTTGCAGCCATTGAAGGTTTAATCTGCTGACAAATGTCACAAGAAAGCACATAATTTTGGGTTTGTTTATATAACCCACGCCACCAGTAATGTTGCTGCAAGATATAGACAGTCGCCGAAACGCCTGCATGAGCCGAGGGGCATGCCTTCGTGCGCTGCTGTTATCAATGCTAGTCTGCGGTCCTCGTTGGGAATCAACCTGACACCAACGTCATTAATTCTCACATCGGGAACTTTATCGGGACTTAAATAATATGAGTATTTCAAAGGGAAATCCTGTGGGTACTTACTTCCCTTCTCTGTAGCAGCTATAGCTGCCAAGATGTCATCATCAATCTTAGTCATGGATCTTGGAACTGCTGCTACTGAATATGTGGCTACTGCTTTTTTAGCTGCTTCATCAGCCAAACTGTTACCGACTGTGTATACTCCTACGCACTGGTGGCCAAGATTATGAATTACTAGTGTGAGAGGCAAACGTTCTTTAAGCTCTGCGAGTCGAACCCAAAGCATTTTATGCTTAATTGCGCTGCCTTTAGAATCACGATAGTCATTTTGTGACCAAAAGAATAAGTTGTCATTAAAAGACTGAACACAGTAGTAAGAGTCACTTACAATCAAGGTTGTCACATTAGGATCAGCAAACTCCAGTGCTAGCACCAGACCACGCAGCTCCGCTAACTGGGCGGTACAATCCCCTAGTGCCTGCGTGTGCACAACACTGAACTTGAACTCGCCGTTCACCATGGTACCTGCCACTATATCGCATGCTGCAGAGTAAGAATGTTTTGATTCGTCGGCGGTTGCGCAGAACTGTCGGTATAAATGATACAATGGTAGTCCTAGAGTGGGCGCATTGACATAGGAGCAGGATGAACAAATTCATACTGCAAGAACTCCTGAGTTTGTAATGAGGAGTCGAAGATATAGGTGACATCAGATGATGTCAACGAATTAGCCCATTGTATCCAACGCGGATGTAAAGCTTTTGAGTTTGGTACACTGGCTTTCGTCACAGCCTCCAGAGCAGGATATGGTGTTACAACCATGATGCGTTTTCCTTGCGCCAGTTTGTGTTCCTTCAGGATCGCCATCTGGACTGCGGTCAATACTTTTTCAACAGTCGAAAAACACAGTTCAGCCGAAGTGTACAAATGTGATTTGTAAGCAATAGGTACTGTGTCTCCTTCATTAAATGTCAAGTAGGTGAAACCCACTGCTCCTGGCACAATTCTTATCACCAAATCTGTGTGGTTATCACGCGTTAACAAGTATTTAGATTCAAGAAGATCAGACTGCAAGGATTGCAGAATAGCTGAATGTTCCGGAAGCCAGCAGGCTTTTGTAAAGGTAGGTTGTATCAAGGTATACAGCGGCTTGATACGCTGGGCATAATCGGGAATGTAAGTTCGTCCGAAGTTTAAAAATCCCAGCAAAGATTGCAATTTTTTCAGGGTTGTAGGAGAGCTCAAACATGCGCATTTCTCCAAGAAGTGAGGCGCCAGGCCTCTACCTTCATTATTGAGCTCATAGCCCACGAACAACACTGTGTACTCTGCAATGTGTGATTTTGCAAAGTTAGATTTGTAACCGTAGTCCGCAAACTCAACTATGATGCAGTCCACTCGACAAAGATGCGCCCATAATTCGTCGTCTGTGAGATAAATATCGTCAACGTACTAGTACGCATCAGGGTCTATGTCGTCTAACAGAAACAACACATGCGGCAAAAATGCCCGGGCTGTTTTTGTAGCCCATGGCCAATCTTGTAAATTGATTTTGTTTACCGCCAAGGTGAATGCTGTCCATTGACTACTTATAGAGGACATATTGTGACTAAAAAAGCTATTGTAAATGTCAAGTGTAGTTTTATATTTTTTACGCACTAGACTGAACCGCACAATTACGACAATGAGAGTTCAAATGCCGGTAATCCAAAACTAAGCGGTATGACCCATCTGGTTTGGTAACTGTAAAAAGAGGGTTATTTATCGGTGACACACATGTCTCAATCACTCCTTGATACTCTAATTGTGCAAGAATTTCAGAAACGAGAGCTTTTACTTCCCGCCGGAGGGGATATTGGGGTTGTGGCTGTGGCATGGACCGCAATGGTATCTCATAAGGTGGAGAGATTTTATCCCAGCCCACCTGAGTATGGTACAGAGCCGGTGCAAGCACCAAAGCCCACTCTTTTGCAAAAGCCATTGCTTGCTCCTTGGCTACGTTGTGTGAAAAACTAGGGAGGATTACCTCCACCCCTCGAGGAGCGGCTAAAATAAGATGTCATACGAAGAAGTCAGATTGTCCAAAAAATCCCTTTAATTACACGGTGTATATCACCTTCAATTAAAAATAAAATTTCATATAATCTTTCGGGGAGCCACTTGGGTGTCAGCAGTTTTTACTGTGATGAAAGTGTCAGTTGCTGTCGCCTCCAGAAATGGACGCAGTGCTTGCTGCACTATGGTAACCTCCGCTGCGCTGTCTAGCAGTGTTACTGCCCAAGTTAGATTCCGAAGGTGGGTTCTCACCGTCTGTGGCATATCTTGCTGTTAAAGCAGCAACTTTTGTTTCCTGAAACAGAGGGCGCTGACGAGGAAAATTGTCCTGCTTTCCTTTACCGTCAGTCTGAGGAGGTTGCTTGCGTCCCTGCGGGCATCTCGACCTCTGTCGCGATCCTGGCAATCACCTCCACCGGCTTGTGAGCCCGATGTTTCCTGTGAAGAACGAGGAGAACACTGATCAGGGACCTGAAACCTGTCAGGAGACCTAGTTCTTGCGCGGTCGCGCTAATCATAAGTGCGCTCAGAGGGCTCGGGTACCAGTGACGCTGCACGTGACCCTTGTTTCTGTTGTTACTTCCCCTGTCTTTTATTTTTCCAATTCTTTTTAGGAAAAATAGGACGGTCGTCTTTATTAGACTGCGCCGTCTGAGTTTGCTGTTGTGCCGGTATTTTAGCAAAAGGCTTAAAACCCAAACTATTGCGTTCAATGGTCTTATAGGCATCTGCAATCATTTTTGGTAACACTCGGGGTTTCTCTTCCTCTGGGACAAGACGCAAAGCATTAGACACCAGAAAGTTAACCGCATCTCCTTGATGTTCACAAGTATGAGATCAGCAACTACATCAAACACTCCGACAAGCCTCATCCCCAACTCCACTGCCGCCTCCGGGCCGTGCTCATCCTGAACACGCTTAATCACGGAGGGAAGGACAGTCATAGAAGGTGTGCCAAAACACTTTGCATACACTGCTGCGAATACTTTACCCCAATTCTCACAATCGGTTACCTCTCGTATTAAGTCTTTCTGCAGACTTATTGTTAAGATCCTGCGTTTCTCCACAGGAGAGGTATTAGGAAATACGGCTTCCAGCTGGTCGAATTTCTCAGCAGGCCAGTAAGGTAAATCATCCTTATTCTGTGGTCTCTTGCCCATAACCGAATTAACCATGATGGGACTAATAGACATCCCGGCCAGGGCAGCTGGTTGCGCCGCAACCCCAGGTGCTCCCATCTGGAGATTGCGGGATACGTATTGTACTAGAGCCCTATGCACATCAGTCAAGGAGGTGTGCAAGACACGTAATTTGTCTATAGAGGCTGCTAGATAACGCGGATGTGGTGTGTACCCGGCCAAAACTGGCCAAGTGGCCCCTGGAATGGACAAAGGGCCTAAACGGACTGGAGTCACTGTGTTGGGGAGGGCGCTATTAAACCAAATACAGTTTTGCCATGCTGAAATCGGAACCTCGAGAGTCTTATATGGCCGATAAGCTACAGGTATTGCAGTGGGAGTGTATGTATGGGACAAATTATCATCACCGTTCACTGCCGGAAACGTTACCCAAGAGTAAAATACCTCAAAGTGGAAAGCCGGATTGGCTCCAACCACAAAGATTAGTGAGATACCAGCGTCTGGCACTCCATATGCAGCCAAATGATGACGGACTGGCGTGCGGTTATGCGCCGCAATATCGACTTTAGCCATAAGGACTAAGAAAAGGAATACAACTTAAAAGTGTGGCAGCGCAATAGGTCCGTAATTCATATGAATGAGAACCATTTTATAATATCAAGCTTGAAAAGACCTATAAAGTATCAATGCAGGTAGGTTATGCTGTCACCACTGTTTCCCGGAAAACAGGAGTGAGGGTATTGTGGACAAGTAGAAGTACTACTAAAACGTTTTATAAATAAGTACCAGACCAAGCGTTGGGTGCGCCATGTTGCAGGGATTCTGCTCATGCACAGAACTATGCGCAGGAAACCAGGACCTCGGTGTATTGTTGTGTACCAAAAAAGCCACCTTAGTGCCCAGAACCCCAATCCGACTTGCAGTAGTGTCTCATTCGTTCTCCGTACTACAGCGAAGCTACCAATGATTAGACAACCTAGAACATGCTACTTAGTAAACTCTCAGGAATATTGGGAAACAAGAACACTCTTTCGTTCACACTCATACTTGTCCACAACATGAGTAATCAGAGACGCTGTATAGTTTAAAATGTTTATTTTTAACTAATGTGCTCTAAGGTGCAGTACTCTAGCCAATACTAGCAGCATAATGCATAAGAACAATACAGTCAACATTGTTACAATTCCATAAAGCACAAAAGGGGAAATCATATTATAATGACAGTGGAAACAGGACTATAGAGCATTCTACCACCCTCCCCGTGCTCATGAGCTAGTTTTAGAATAATTATAGAAGACCTCTGGGCTTTGTCAACGAGACCCCATTCCTACGAGATCAGATGCAATGAATTACATCCAAGGATCAGCTCAGCTCTTCTATGTTGGAAAGGTTTTCTCCAAGTGCCTTTTCATGCATATATTGCCATATTAAAAAGCACCCGAGTTTCAGTTGGGCTTTTGTGCTTCATGTTATGTCTATGTGCGTGGGACTAACCAAAGTGAATCAACAGCCTACATTGTTATTCAACCTTGAACATGCTGTGCAGACAGAGAACACAGTGCCCAGCTGGATATGTGAAAGGTAGACAGTTCTCATGTGAAGCAGAGCCATCAAAGTATTTCACGAGAACAGAGCCATGTCGTGTCATGTGCAAAAGCGGCAGAATGGCAGCCAAGCATATACTACTTATGCTAACTTAGCTGCAGTTAACCCCATTTCCTCACTACAAGCTCTAATGATTGTTCTGCAATGTTATACTAATATGATTTTCTTAAGCGCTTAATAAAAAAAATTGTAAAAAAAAATGAATGGCCTCCCACGGCTTCTGGGTTGGTTACTTGTAATGCAACCCATTCTCTATATTGAAACCCAGCAATGAATAACTCAACTATGGTACTGGGATCAGAGTGTATATAGATTGTTTGTCCACCTTATCTAAGAGGGTGGCTATCCCACACCAGCCCAGTTTCCTGCTGGAAGGTAAAATCAACAGGCCCCACAGTTCAGGACCCTTATTTACAAAGTCTTCTTCAGGTACAATCATTGTGACCTTTCACAAGTGAGACTCAAAAAATGAGGAAGAGTAGCATATGAAAATGGCCATTTACCCTCCCCAAGCTGATCACCTTGTTGATTGATCTCCATTTCAAGGGATGTTTTTCAAATATTTTAACATCCGTTGCCAGCAACTTAAACGCATTTGTCATCGGTAACTGTGCCAATAGCTATGAAACTGTAAAATGCTGGCAAAACCTCACACTGATTGCACCCTATGCCTGGCATAAAATAACATATTTCATATTCCCCAATTAAAGATGACTAATGAGAAAATAAAGAACATGGAGCTCGGGTGATAAATTAAACTGCAGCATTCATTTTAAAACGTGGATTACTAGCATTGATATAGTGCTCAATAACGATGGTTGCTACTCATATAACAGGTATATTTTAAAAATATTTCAGTTAAGGTTTTATGGACCATACTTATGAATAACAAAAGTTGTTCTTTTTGACTGGACTATGCCACCTATAATCTTTTGCTGCCAGGAGGGCCTGGAACGGGCAGAGACAATTCAATTCAATAGATCTTTATTCGATTCACAGAATCATAAAAGCATTACACAAGCAAAAAAAGTAAAATATGTAAGATCTATTTACAATAATTGGGGAGATCCTTCGTGGAAATACGCCTATTAACAATTTAAAAGCCCATGATAATACAAGGTACAATGTACTGGGACCCTAACATGACTTATAGGATACTTGTTACCTGCTTCTAGGCTTAGTGCTAATATATAAACAGGATTAACTTTCATAGAGTGCAGAGTGCGAAGTGCAAAGTGCTTTATCATAAAGTGCTACGTTTTTTTTTTAAAAGAGTGTAAACATGACTTCCCTAAAAATAGTTACATTCAATCAAAAACTTTAAATACACACTAATTACAAAATTTTAAAAATCCCACAGATCTCAATAAAATGTTTTTTAAAATCTAAGTCCCTTTTTAGTCCTAATAAAGTAGGCTGACAATAAAAATCTGCTAATACCAAAGACAATGAGTCTTGATGAGTCAGTTTTTAAAATACGCAGCATTTCGAGGTATCTTCCAACACATAGTTTCCTGGCCAGGGGTTTTATCCATTTGGTTCTAGGTATTCTGTAAAGAGGGCAAAAAAATAAAACGTGCATCATCCTCTTTAGTCCCTGCATTGCATTGAGAACACCTATCTTCCGCTTCTCCTCTCTCTCTCTGGACAGGCCACCATTTAGACGTGAACGCCTAATTTGGAGAGTTCCATACCTAAATTTAAGGTATAGCACTTTAGCGAGCTGTGGCTCGATCTCGTCCAAAAATTGCTCAAAACGGGGGATTGTTTTAAACATCATGAATTGGGAGGTGAGGGGACCAGCATCACAGTTCAAGACAACATTGTGCATGATAAAGTTCCAATAAATACTTTTTATTTCCTGTTTTGAGTCAGAATTGAGCAGGCTCGGGTTAGCCCAGAACCTGCTCAAGCCCAAATCCAGCAGCCATTTACGAATATGTCCCAACCACGGGAAACTAAGGTTAGTGTCTAGGGCCAGGAGTTCGGTTAGTGATTGTCTATACATGTAGAGTTCCTCTGTCGTCCAAATTCTTATCCAGTAAGACAGGGACATCCACACAGCTCTGTGGCCCAGGCGTTTAATACCTAAATCCATCATAAGGGGGGTTAATGGTGTGTTTTGTGGGAGTGTAACAAATCTCCTCAGTATCTTATTTTCCCCCTTAGTTAAGGCATTAAGCGGGCCCCCCCCCCAAAGCTCTGAGCCATACAGCGCAGCAGATTGGGCCCTTGCCTTATAGACTTCCAGTGCTGGGGTAATTGCCCTGGACTTGGTTGCGTGCAATTTTTTTAAAATTGGGGCTGAATTTTGCATTAAAATTGTACTTGATTTAGTGATCTGTGGCTTCCAAGAAAGTTTGGAGTCAATGTTCACACCGAGATAAATAAAATTAGGGACACACTCTAAACTCATTCCGTTTAATTTAAGATTACGCTTAAAACATTTATGGGGTCTAATTGACATGTATGTTGTCTTTGCGGGATTCATTTCCAGACCCTTTAATGTGCAATAATCGTTGAGTGAGTTCAAAAGATTTTGCAGGCCCTTTGGAGTTTGCGATAGTAATATTGTATCATCTGCAAATGTTAGAGCGCAAACGTGGTTCCCCCCCAGATTCGGGGAATCGTGACTAGATTTTTGGAGGAACTCAACCATGTCATTGACGTAAAGAAGAAAGAGTGTTGGCGCCAGGACACATCCCTGGCGCACTCCTCTATTCACTACTATTTCTTCGGTGAGTTCACCCGCCTGACCCCAGCGTACTCTGGCATAATTGTTCTCATGGAGCCTGATCAGCTGGATTAGGATGTTTTTAGTGACTCCCTGTTGCAACAAGTTTGACCACAAGAGCTCTCTGGGGATTGAGTCAAAAGTGGCCTTTAGATCTATAAAGGCCACGTATAAATGGCCATCTCTTAGCCTGGTGCAGAGACAGCTGGTTGGCTCACTGAGCTGTGCAGCACAGAATCAGTGGCAGCTTCTCCGTTATGATGGAGCAGCGTCGCCCCGCCTGCTACGAGTGCTGCAGGCACACACATTAATAAAATGTTAATAAATACAATTTTGTTTTGGTCACAGGCTTGGGCTGTTACAGCGCAGGGCAGGGGGTGGGGCTGATTCATGGAATTTTCACTGTTACTGCAGCCCCTGCCAATGCGCATGTCAGCCTGCACAATCCCAGGGCTGAGAAACAGCCGAGGGTTTGAAGCCACAGGTCCCCAGCTGCAAAATGAGCGCTAGGTTGGCCTGCTCCAACCAAGCAGCTCCAGGATTGGTTGGAATCACGTTGCACAAAGGAGGTAGTCCTTCCCTTTCCTGCTGCCTGCTGCAGTCACTGCCTAGAAGAGACACACTGGGTGTGGCTCCATGCAACATATATGGGGAGTTTTTTGGGCATCGCGCCTCACCATATTTTAATGTTGCCGGCTGCCACTGTGCAGGACACTCAAACTTTTTTGTTGCTGCTGACCGGCCCACGTTGCCTAAAATCTCTTGTTGCTAGGATGGGCAGAGAAAGCGAGTTGGCACTATACAGCGCTTTACTGATTAAGAACTGGCCCGTCTGCACCAGGAGGTGGCTGGACTGGAGGACATACCTTTCATTTACCCAGTGGAATAACAGACATTATTGCTAAGCACAAAATCCCATCCTCCTTTGGCCTCAACACCCTAAAGGGAACCTGAAAAGGGTCATCCATAATCTCTTTCCTAACCAATGCAGTGGGGCGATTAAATGAAGATATTTTATCAGTGGAAGAAAAACTTGAACTTGTGGCAGAACCCTAAGTAAAAATGACAGATCCGTAACAATGAGGGGTAGTGGACAACTTGACTACTACAGAGATCGATTCCCTTAACATAGACAATTAATAGATCTTGCCAGGGGAGAGCTCCCCTCTGACAGCGGTGGTAGCGATGCATCAAATTCCCGGTGTTTCAACTCACCGCCCCGAAACTGAACCACATGCCAGCAAAAGAAAAAAGACTTGAGGGACAAAAGGAAAATTGAGGCTCCGAGAGACAGCCATGCAAGGCAGATTTAGGGCTTGCGATTAAAGGTAAATCCTAATTAGTGTTGAAGGAAGGGATCATAAGAGTGTCAACTGAAGCCATTAAATTGTTGATTGAACCATTGTTGAGTGATTTATATTGTAAAATGAAATGCTTTTTTTGTTAAATGTTTTTTTATTTCCATTTGCCTGTTGTAAATAGCATAAACATACAATCTTCAGAACTATAACTTCAGTCACTTAGAGTGCTATCATCAAGGACACAGTACAATCCATTCCAGTGGAGCCACTTAAAGGCAGCAAACATCGTATCAAGTCTGAGAGTCCTGGGTCTTTACCTTCGGTCAAGGGACAGTGACAACATAGTGGGTTCTAATCTAATGAGTACTTCAGTATGTGGTGTTATCTTCATGTACTGTTGCTGATGACAAGGGTTTGTGTGTATCGTCCAGCAGGTCTAGCCTGTGGTGTAAAATTGAATGTTTAATCAAGAGAACCTTTGATGCTTTTAACAGTAGGCTGACCACAATAGAGACCGCAATACGTAAGTTGAGTCGTTCACTCGCCCAAAATTCAAATTTAGTGGACAAGGGACCGCGTATCCCAAGTCATTCTGGTGAGAGAGATATTGGAGAGGTGTTGGGCCCTGTCTTAGGGGGCTTGCCTGCAGCTGCCTCTAGGAGCTCCTAAGACAGTGAAGTTAAAGAGCATGTGAGGGCTCCCTCAAAGTCAGTAGACCCCTGCATGTGATAGGACCTCCCGAGTTAGTTAGGCGTCACCATGCAAATTAGTTTAGAGGTTTACTCCAGCATGAACCTCTACATCAACAGAAGCAATTGTCTGAGGAGTTGTTGTTAGGAGGAGGAAATCAACTCCCTCTGCATTCTACTAGAATTCCACCTACAATGAATAGTTTAAATCTACCACCTGAATCAACCCTGCTATTTTCCATCTTATTCAATGTTTGACCTTTAAAACAAGGCATTAGAGAAACTACTCTCCAGCTTAAAAACAAAGTAGTGATTTGATTCAATACACAAGCGTGGTGGAAGGATTACTTATTTTCCTGTGGCAAGAAGGGCTGAGTGGATGGGGCCTGGTGCAAAAACCTTGGATGATGACTGTGTGGTCAATAACTTCGATCAGCCAGATCTCGCAAGATGCCTTATGACACAGCTAGGCAGGGCTCAGTGTTCTTCAGCAATGATCCAGGCCCACCCTTTAGGGTTTTTCTATCCCCCAGGCCACCATTTTCACTTCAGGAAAACATCAGAAAAAGTGCAAGGGCGGCACAGTTTGTGAGTAGTAAACCCCTTTAGATAACTAACAGATTTGAAGTCCTTAGTAGACTTGATTATAGCGACTGACTGAATTCAGTTACTGGTGAGCCAATTGTGGTATGCACAATAGCAAATTAAAGGGCCAATCGTCCTCAAACACAAGTGTTAAACGACTGGAACTCCTAAGTTGAAATATAGCTGGCTTATGGAATGAGAAACATGATTGTACCTGACTCCGTTTTATTAAGGAATTAAATACCATCAGGTTGTCTGAAACAACTAGCATCTGCTTTGTGGATGGTGTTACTTTTTTTTTTTTTTTGCCCATCCCGCTGTCCCTGCAACTTCTGGGAGAACCGGGCAGGAGGGCCTAACACCCTCATATCTTTGGATTTGAATTGTAACTCTACTTGGGTAGACCCTGGCTCACCATACTTTACTCTCCGCAATGCACCAAATATCTTGCTGCTTAGTTTTTCATAACTACAACTCCTCACAAAGAAAGGCAGAGCATCTGATTTGCTTGAATGTGTTTTCAGAAGGCTGCATGGAAGAGCAACAATCAACAGTGTCCCTCGTGCTTCTACGGGACTTTAACATACATTACATTATGCACTAATCCCTTCCACATTAGAGAATCAGACGATCAACGAGGTATTGATTATTCTGAACACATTGAGCACACAACATGAGGGGGAATGTTTAATTTTATTATATCTGATCTTAATTTCTGTTTTACTGCTTCTTTGGGTAACGATGGCACCCGTTTAAGATACGTTCCAACCTTTATTGGAAGAGGGTATACAAGTACTATTGATTATATTTTTGTTTCAGCGTATTCAACAAAATCTATAATGTATTTTGAGGATATATTGAGTGACAGAGTGATCATAGCCCTTAACATTTAACCCTGAATTGAGGTTATAGCGAAGGGGACCTACAAATAACTTAGTGAAAGCACCCTGATCAAGGCTGCACACTAAAATAGAACATGGTGATCCCAGAGGCCTTTTGACTCAATTTGTTAGATGCCTGCGGTCAGAACTTAGCCATTTTTCTGAATGTTTCTTCTCATCTATAGGCAATATTGGCCTCGTTTAATAGGGTTTGAAACTAAATTGCTCGTGGCTACTAATCTCTGGATTAAATGAGTGTGAAACCCAGTGTAGATGGGTTGATAGTACATGTTCGGTGCCACACCAAAATCCCTTTAAGGCCATGAAACAAAAATACCCTGATGCGGACCTGAGATCACAGCCTGCCGTCAGAGTTATAACTAGCAATTAAGAACAGAAAAATGAACTCTCGTGGAAGGGTTGGGTTCAACTCTCACAGGCTAGTACGCTAACAAATAGATCTGTATTTTGGGAGGTAGTGAATCGATTGGTCTCTGCTCTTACTGACAAGGTTTCTGTTGATTGTTATATATCCCCAGAAAGCTGGGTGAAACACTTAAGGGTGTAGCCCCACTGCGGAAAGGCAGCAGGTTAAAAATAAAATGAGAATAAAACGATTTAATTACCATTTTATTTCTCCACAGTCCACCGATTCGAGTGCGGGGCAGTGCCATCCTCTCTATCCCAGCGTCGTCAGTTAGGGAGGAGTGGTAGGTGGACTCTAAGTGCGCATGTCTGTTATTCGGCTGTCATAGGCCAGCCAAACAGACATGCACAGCATTTCTCCAACTGGCTGTGTTGCACAGCCAGGTGGAGAACCAGCGCAGGCTTCCTGGTCCTAAGTAAGTGGCATTTTAGCCCGCTTAGAGCAATCATGACGCTGCTCTCATGTGAGAGCAGCGCCGTGATTGGTGGGGACGGGAGCAGAGAAACATAGAGGCCACAGAAGCAGAGGAGCACCAAGGCGGGGGAAGCAGAGGAGCACTGAGGCGGCGTACGGTGGCAGCAGCAGCAGCAGGTAAGTTATTTTATCACCCCCCACCCCACCTAGTGTTATTAGCAGGTGCTGCTACTGGAAACACTTTGAAGGGATTTACGGGGTCTGGGAACATTGAGTGCCCAGATAATGGAAAGGTGATTGACCTGGGCAGGTTGAAAATTGTGTTTCAATTGGAGGTAGTTAGTGAGGCAATGTTTTACTCATTTAACAATAACACCCCAGGTCCAGATGGGGTGTCTGATCAATTGTACAAATCAGACCCTCCGACTTGGGCTATATTTCTTGCACATATTTTAAATGCATGTAAAATAAGCATCCCCTTCCTCTTGGACTGCATCCATAATTGTCCCAGTTTTTAGGTCTCGCCTGACGTAAGACTGTGCAGACATGCGCAGTCTCGCTGGCGAGATTTAGTGTTAACAGGTATTTTCCTGTAAGGGGCATTAAGCCCCGCCCCTCTCTTCCATTGGCTGGTGTCACCGTTTATGCTAAACGGTGGCCAGCCATTGGAAAAGAGGTGTCCGTGACGTATTAGCTTGGCTTTCTGAGCCGTCCCATTTGGACGGCCTGGCCTGCTTTGCGTTCATCGCAAAAGGTTTCTTATCTTTATGGGTCCAAACACATGGCCCCATAAAGACAAGAAACCTTTTGGCAGGCGAGGCCGTCCAAGTGGGACGGCAGAAAAAAGCCCAGCGAAAACGACCTGCCCCCGCACAGAGCGTCACTCGGAGCCGGCCGGGCACATTGTTTTGGAGACACTATCTTAAAACCGGAAGTGGCGGCTCTTCCGCTCCCACTCCTCGCTGCACCGCAACAAAGGCTCCGCGTGATGGCTGCGCGCTCCTCCATCCCTGGCGATTCGCAGCAGCATCAAGACTCTCCTGGAGCCCCAGCCGCCCAACTGGGTGCAGCCTCTGTCACCCCTGCATCCCCGTCTTCACCGCCCGGACTGCAGCAATTACCACGGCCTCAAACTCACTCAAAAACCCCACAGAACATGTCACACCAGCACATGATGCGCTCTCAATGCCCCTGGATAACTGACCACATCGTCCAACCTCCACTGTACCCGTCGTTGCATTCGGACCGCTGGTGACATCCTCACAACGTGTGTTTTTTGTTTTTTTTGTTTTGTTGCATATTTAGATAGCGCACACTCGACCCGAAGGGGTGGGAGTGGGGAGCCAGGGCCTGCATTCTTTGCACACACTCCCTGCCCCCCATCCCAGCTCCCCCCCGCCACGAGATGACCAGCCGCTCTGCACCCCTGCGCAAACAACCCCCGTCCCTTGGGTCGGAGAAGCGGCCCACTCCACGAAAACTTGCCTCCCCCGCATCTCTCCCTGTGCAACATGCCCCCGTGCCTCGCCTCTGGTGTCCCAAGACAAAGACTCTACAAACAACAGCTGGGGCAATAAAACACCCCACCCCGCCTCAGCTGAATCACGGCTGCACCCTATATACCACCTCTCTACTGCAAGCCGCCCGTGCCTCATCTGTGCCTCCCACCTCAAGGCGCCACAGAGCTCATGCTCTGCCAGCATGACAGACGGCCGACCCTCCCGTACGTCTGCCCCGGTCTGCGTGAACCACAACTGGGCTGCCCCTGCCATCAACCCCACTGATTACCGCACCTCCCGTGGCAGACAGAGCCCCCATGCCCCCGGGACCGACCTGAAGGTGTCACCGTGGAGAGGCTAATTAGGTGAGCACGATCTTCTGCACTGGTGTCCAGCGGCGTCTACTGTCCCAGCCACGCTCCTGCAGTTTCTCCTGTCTGGTCCAGCCTGCACATGTCCTAGGTGCGATCCCGCCCGGTCTCCGAGCCCATCCTGAAGAAGTAGGGCTGGTTTTGAGATCTGCCTGCCCTCCCCTGCTCCAGGGCAACAACACCTCCTGGCCATCTGCATACTCCTCTCGACGGGGGACGGAGAGTTGAAGGGGTTGGGGGGGGTGGGGGGGGTCAACCTCCTATCAGCAGTTCACAGCACCGCACCGGGCCTGCCCAGATTGTGCTGGTATGAAGGCAAAGGGCCTGTGTGTGCATATAATGCCCAGTCTGTGCCCACCACCCTCCAAGGCCGACGGCCCTCCGGACTCTCACGGCCAAGGTAAGGGTTTGTCTCGCATATCCTCTTTTTTTTTTTTTAATCTCGCACCTCTTCCGTGCCTTGCGGGATTTCAAACATCCTGCGGGTTTTCAAACGCTTTACTTACAACCTTCGTTCATCGAGAGAGCACTTCTGTGACGAACACAGGAGTGCAAGGCTATTTATTCATTTATATAGCGCTTACTACCCCTGACGAGCGTCGTGATTCAATTGTTTCGACTCTAATTGTGCATAGTTTTCAATGTCTACTATGCCTTTTATTAAAGCGCTCTGACGTCAACTTTGACTACATGCGCACCATATAAAAGAAAACATTTCCTCAGTGTGAACCCTTTGGCCGTCCCTCAGACAGACCCCGTCCGACACCCGTTCCCAGCGAGCTCTTAAAGACTGGCTTCCGGCACAGAGGCCTTGCAATGCATGGTCATTAACAATTGTATTTGTATGTCTGTTTTTACCTATAATGGACAGTGGTGCAGTAAATATTGCGTTTATTTTAAATTAAAATGCCCCTTTTGAAGGATGTTGGCTTGAATGCGGAGTGTTGCCTAGATGGATTTAGGCAAGCGCCACGGCATTGTTTCATATTGTAACTCATTCCATGCAGTACTAGGGCATCTGTGGGTGCATAGCACCCCTAATTCACAGTCCGTGCTCATTTCAAACTCAGAAGGATGAACGACAAGGCTGGCCCAGTAAGAATGTCCGTCTCTGCTGAATGTTGTACACAGCAGCAGCAGCAGGCGCGTTGACACGATGGGCTACACTGCCTCGCTTTGTATCCTGTCCGATCAAAACCTTTAATGGAAGTGCCGGTGTTCCCCCCTAGCGGTTACTTCCTATTGCTCATTTATGACTGAGAATAATGAGACTTTCAAAATAAAACTGTCTCCAGGCGTTGAAGGGGCTCGTGCAACGCCTGGCGTTCAGGCAAGAAAAGGCAGTGCCAGGCTCCCCCGAGGGGGGTGAAGAAGGGAAAGGTGCAAACGAAGTGATAGGGAGAAAGACAACAACGAAAGACATACAGGGAAAGTGGTGTGTGGTGTCCGATAGGAGGGTTTATGAGTCTGGTTGGTGGTCCGCATTAAAATGCATTAATCACGCATTTTAGTACCTTACCTACCTGCACATTGTGAGAGAGAAGCAGGGAGTGACCGTGACTGTCAGAGTTGCATTAAGAGCAGCGCGGCATCCGAGTGCTGTGTGCATACGGTGTTACAAGGCTCATTCTGACCACTCAGGCCTGTGTTAATAAATAAAATATTGCCTGACATGTTGAGAGATTGAGGATCATTAATACTATATATTGTAATTTTAGCAGCCTGTAACTCAGAACTGCTTCAGGCTCGTGCCACAGTGGGCTCTGGGCTCAGCTGACTGTATTCAGCAGCTGAGACCCCACTGAGACTCGCTCATGTGACTTGCAGTAGTTCTTTCTGTGCTAGTAGACAAACGAATTTCCAAGGGTGACCCCTTCCCTGACTGTTACTGTTCTTTTACCTACCTCTACTGTCATGGACTTTAAGGACATTGCACTCCATTTTCCTTTTTTTTTTTTTTTTAACTATAAAGTTGAGTGCGACGCTTGCTTCAGGGACAACGCGCTCTGTTTGTTTCTTTTTTGCTTTTGTTTACTTTATTGGTGAGCACTGCGTCCGCTTCACGGAAACCGCGCTCTACAATACAATAGGTCTTGCTTTTGCTAAAGTTTGACCTACTGGTATTGTAAATTACAATGCCTTTTAATATTATAAAAGGGCCATTTACAATGCCAATAGCTCAAAATCTCGTTATTGCGAGACCTATTGCATTGTAAATGCTCTTTTTTTTTTACTGGAGTTCTCGTGTTTAGGCAGCTCAGAAACCTCGTGTGAGTGTCTGAAATGGTAATACGAAGGCCAGTAGTGTCCAGAGGAGGTGCTGTAATTTCTGTCCATAACTTCTAAAAAGCTTTGCTTGCATAGAAGCGCAGAAGGATCAGTAGTAATAGGACAGGTCCAGTTCTGACCATCGTGACGAGCATGTTTGTTGGAATTCATACAGGCATCACCGCGGGCATAGCATATGTCCCTGCAGCCCCAGTGCTGCGAGGCGCTACCCTTAACAGGGAGAAGGCTTGGCAGCCCCCCAGTGCCCCTACCGGGCAGTGTTATTACAACTTGTGGTCCTATTGTGGCTGGTAGAGTAGGTAGCATCAGGGGCGCGTAGCTATCAATAGTGCAGCAGGTGCAGCCTCACCGGAGCACAGCTGACTGAGGGGTCCACTGCACCTCCAGTTATAGCTATTGTTCTTAGGTCATCACCATATCTAGGACTCCCAACATTTCAAGTTACATTACTGGCACACGTTTCACCCGGGAATTATATGCATTTCGTGGTCTTCACAGTTTATATAGTTAAGAAACGTTGATCTTGGTAATCCCAGCTCACGCAGTTGACAAATAGTGGGTTCCTGGGCAAATGACTTTATCTTAAGAGGTCCCATTTAGTTTATCCAAAATTGGGTGTTCTTCGAAACGTGCCAATCCCCAATGTAAAGTGCTGCATAGAAAAAAATGGATTAGCATTTTAGTAAAGCACACACTGTTACGTGTATTGCAGTGGAGAAGTGTAGCTCACTGGTTAGAGGAGGCATACCCTGAAGCAGAGGTCAGACCCGGGACCAGGGTTCGATTCCCGACGCGGCAGGGTCTGGAGCCCAATTGTCCACGGACTCGATAATTCTCGCTTCGGTGCCTACTCTAAGCACGAGTTCACACTATGCAGCTCTGGGCAACAAGCTTGCTTAATCTCCACACCGGCCCCCCGCGGTGGGATGCCTGGCTTTCACCTTGGGGATGCCCAGTACGGGTTATCTCACAGGGAAAAACCAGGACGGGTTCCCAATGCAAGCGCCGAGATGCCCAAGGGTAATTTGAGCGCTATATAAGACCGCACATACATACATACATACATACATACACTTTAATGCTATCACACGTACATGGGTAAGGGCGCCATGAAGCAGAAAACCTCACGCTACCACCACTATCGTTGTAATCACACTGAAATATGGTTTTATTTCACCCCATGTCATTATTTCACACAGGTTTTTTTTTTTAAGACCTCTTGCGTTCGTATCGAGCTTAGTAAAAAAAAAAAAAGCATTTGCAATGCAATAGGTCTCACATTTGCGAAAGATTGAGCTATTGCCATTGTAAAATAACAATGCCTTTTATTTATATATTTTGAAAACCTGCAAGCGGTGTGTAAACAGTCACTTTGTACTGATAGGCTGGCAATAACTGCACCTCTTTTACTGCCAGCTTTGCTTCTAGTAAGCAAGGACTATAAGTACAAAGTAACTTGTTTACGCACTGCTTTTAGGTATTCAAAGCACATAATTAAAAGGCATTGTCATCTACAAAGCCAGTAGCTCAAACTCTCGCAAATGCGAGACCTATTGCATTGCAAATGCTTGTTAAAAAGAGTCAGGAGGATTACCAACGGTGTTACAGGGCCATATACCTCATTGGCTCGGTGGTTAAGGCCATGGGGTGGGTCGTTGTTTCAAGCCTTGCGTCCTGGGCCGAAGACAGTAACGTTCTTTCTGATCTCCAGTACGGCTTTAGACCTGAGGTCACCAATACTGTATGCTTGTGGGCAAATCTACAGTGGCCAAGGATGGCTTTATCCATGTGGCATTTATGGATTTAACATCTACCTTTGACAGAGTTAATAAGAGCAAGGGATGGAACATTGTGCTTGATTTGGGGATTGATAAGGACATAATCTCTTTAATACATATCCTTCATGTTATATATTAATTACTTGGATCTTACTCCATGCTAGCAAGTAAAGCTGTACCACATGTGGGCTCGCAGTTAATTCCTGCCCTAATATATATCGATGACTCTGTTCTGATCGCAAGAACTGCTCTCAGTCTTCAACAACTCTTCAGTTCCTTTGTGGATTTCATGAATTATTTAGATTTTAGTATTAATTACAAAAAAAAACACACTTTGTTTATAGGCCCAAGATCAACAAAAACGAGGATAATAATGTCTTAGAGAGTTGTGACATCACCAGGGTCAAGGCTTATACATATTTAGGCGTGATGTTTGATTATAATGTAACGTGGACTCCACTCTTCACCACTGAAGGAAGTTTGATGGCCAGTACCACATCCCCCCTATTTGATTTTGCCATGTGATTGTGGAACAAGTTTATGAAGGCACTTATTAAAATCTATCAATCAAAATGCATTTCAGCTGTCAGCTATGGTAGTGACATTTTGGGATATGAGGGCATGTCAGACTTAAAAATTGTAGAGAATAAGTTTTTAAGGACACTGTTATCCGTATCTCAATCTATTTCTTCTTACGTCTTACACAAAGAGTTAGGCTTTGGAAACATTTCACACTTGCTAGCACTACGCCCGCTAGTGAGATGGATTTCGATTTGGCTAAATAGGGGAAAAGGGCTTATCCAGGCAATTAAAACAATTTGGTGGAGGGAGACAGAATCCCTTGGTTAAGATATTTCAAATCGGTATTTACTGAATTAGGATGTCCAGAACTATATGATTTCTCGGATCTTATTGTTAGACTTGATCTCAGCTGGATAAAAAGGCGTTTTATGTCCCTTGCACAAGAGAATAGAGAGATAAGGGAACCGAGGTTGTGAATCCCCATGCCATACTGAGAACTACACAGTTTATCATGTCATTCATGATTTCAGTGACAAACCTGACCCATCAATACTTATTAACTAGATTCAGGTTGATTCTGATACACTGCCACCTGGCTAGTCCAAAGGGTTCAAATCGAGTTGAAAATTTGGGAGCATGCACCTGCGACTCCTTTTCTGACCCAGACACTTTATTCATTATGATCTGTGTGTGGGCACTGTACTGGGTCGCCTAATAAGCACATTTTACCTCTATTGAGAGGAATAAAATGTACTCTGGTCAGGCCGCTCTTTTTTTTTTTTCACTACACATGCTACTGAATGAACTTGTATGTTTTAATATTGCCTGTTTTTTATCTAGTGCTGCCAGACTAAGATCCAGGCTGGTTAACTAGATAATTGAGGATATTTATGAATATTCTTAGGGCTATACTCAAACTAAAATGGGGATTGATGTGGTTTGATGTATATTTATGGATGACATTTCACCTCATCTTCTGATGTAACCCCTTATTTAGTAAATGCACTTTTGATTATGAACTGATGCTATTCGTGGTTTTAACTAAGCTGTGTTTACTTTAGTATGGTTAGTTGTGGCAGACATCATTTAGCATTTTTTCTGGTTTAATATCTTTTCTTGTTATTATTAGCCGATTTAAGAATTATTTGATTTGAATAGCAAAGACACCAGGAATAAACATTTAATAAATGTATCTGAGATTGGTTATAAAGTTGGAATTAGAGGACAGATATTGCAGACAACTGCGGTTTTGCACATCTAAAAGTAACCAGAGCAACAGAAATACCACTTGAGTTCGCAAGAAGATGGGTTTCTCAAAGAAATGTGGTCATCCCTAACTTGGCTCATTAACAAATGATTAAGAAATTAGGAAAACACAGTTGATGCTCTGCCAGTGATAAATATGTTTTTCACAAGTGTGGATACCTGCTAAAGGTGACAAGCATTTACTTAATAATTAAACTACTGGAGAAATAACATTATTCTTTGGAAAGCACCATTGGAATAAACAAATTCAGGAACAGAGGCCTAAGTCCTTGTCATAATAACCTTGACTATAGTTTCCCCCAAAGGTCCACAAGGTGCAGATGATTGCCACAGGATGCATCATCTGAGAAAGTGTAGAATACAATTTTTGGTAGTGTGACTGCACCAGCAAATTATTTCAGACATTACCCAAACTATTGTTCTCAAGTCTTCCAATCCAGGCAGGAGCCCTATTGGCTGGCCTGTAATGTCTGTTCATAGGGGACAACCGTGATGTGCTACATTCTAATTAATTAAAAGAGTTGTGTCTAGTATTTTTTTTTTTTGCAACTGAAAAGCACAGACCTAAGCATTTGAGAGTTGTTTAAATAAATAATGCATTATCTTCTTATCCTTATCTGAACCCAAACATTCAGTGTTTTTCACATTTTAAATGTTTTGCGAGGCATGGGCACAAAAAATTGAGTGGAAACTGCGCCAGATTTATATCGATGCATGTGTACATTATATGGCCATTTCTGATGGATACATGTGCCAGTGGATTCCTCACCTTGTGAATATCCCCTGCGCCAGCAACATTCGGAAATTTTTTGTAGCTCTCCACGCCGACGAGGACGACTTCACAATAGCATGGCTCCGCACGCGGCTCCGCTGACGTCACTGGAGCCATAAGAGAGCCTCGTCGGCGTGATGACGTCCGTTCCCTTTTTTCCGCGCCATCGACGCGAACGGTTTTCTGGGACTCTCCGTAGCTTGTCTAGTTACTTTGTATTTCTGAATTGTGTTTCTGGTCTTCTCTTGTTTCTTTCCTGAAGATTTTGAGGAAGTCAGGGTTCAAGCCCTGTAGAGAGTGCGGAGGACATATGTCCATCACGGCTCCTCACGAAGATTGTGTCTTGTGCCTGTCGTCGGATCACGACGTTGAGGGATGCTCTTGCTGCCGTAAGATGAACCCGAAGGCTTTAAAGGAGAGAGAGGCTAAGCTGTTCATGGCGAAGATGAGGAAGGAGAAGAGAGGTCGAAGGCGATCGAGGTAGAGGTCCAGGTCGAGTTATGGTTCGAAGTCGACGTCGGGTCATGCTTCAAAATCAAAGAAGCATAAGAAGAAGAAGAGGCACGGCTTTCGACGCCGTTCAGATAAGGAGACGGCTCCGAAATCGACTTCTCCAGTTCCTCGGCATCGTAAGGACTATGTTTCTCCTTCTCCTTCGGTTTCGAATCTGGCTTCGCCTGTTCGTCCGGCTTCGCCTGCAGCTTCTCCGGAGCATTCTCCAGCTCCGGCTCCATCTCCGACGTATTCTCCGGCTCCGGTGGAAGAGGCTTCGGTACCTGATGAGTCGTCGACTCCATTGGCTCCACCGTCGGCGCCGATTGGCCCGAGTTCGGTAATGCCTCAGCCTGAGCCTTTATCGGGCCCTTACCCACCTTTCCCTGGCCCGGGTCAAGACCCATTGCATTACTTAAATGCCATGTATGGTGTCTTTACAAGAGCAATGTACCCCTCTGGAGCACCTTCGGGTCCCATGGGTCCAATGGCCTTTAATTTGGGGGTTCCTCAGGCCTCTGCTCAGGCTTCCCTTATGCCATTCCTTCCAGCGGCACCATCCTGGCATTTCCCGGCGCCAAGGGCGTCGACGCCGTTCCCTTAATCTCTGGCTCCGTCAGCTCGACCTCGTTCGGCTCAGGCTGTGCCTCCGGAGTCGTGTGTGGCGCCGCCAACACCGGTTCCGAGTATAAGATCCAGGCGGGAGGCGCAGAGGATTTTGGAAGAGCAGAGGTATCGGGCAGAACAAATGGAGGAAGGTGAACTTCAAGAGTCAAATGACTTATTTGAGGACTTAAGGGAGGCAAGTGGCCTTGATATGTCCCCGGAATGGGAGCTTTCTCCTCCTTAAGATGCTCCCTCTAAGGATGTGGTTCCTTACCACACAGTTATAAGCAAGGCAGCGGAGCTCTTAGACTTGCAGCTCCCAATGGCTAAATATAATCCAATATTCTGACGGAGGTTCTTCATTCTCCCTCCACTGTAGAAGAACCTTTGCTTCCTTTCAATGATGCATCACTGAGCCAGTTATGGAGGTTTGGCAGTGTCAAAATCTGTTGCTAGGAGGTACAGGGCGGCTCCAGGAGATCCGGACTTCCTAACATCCCATCCTTCTCCTGAGAGCCTGGTGGTTCAAGCTGCCTGCTCGAAGAAGTCTTCTGGAGCATTTCCTCAAGTTCCTGGTGATAGAGAGTCAAAAAAGCTTGACCAGTCAGCCAAGAAGGTGTTCTCCTTGCCAAGTATGGCCTTGAAGTCCACAAATGCCACCTGTCTTTTGGGACGTTACATCCACGCCCTAATGGACTCTGCAAAACAGCTGGCTCCTAAATTGTCTGAGGAGGAAAGGCAGAATTTTGATGAGGTCTTGTTGGACACTCAAGCAGTAATTCAGAGTGGTCTGGACACTGCGGACTCTGTTGCCAGGATCATGGGCTCCTCGGTTGCCACAAGAAGAAGTGCTTGGCTTAAGTTGTCGGAGTTCTCTCCAGATGGGCAGGCAACACTTCTAGACCTACCCTTTGATGGTTCTGGACTGTTTGGAAAGAAAGCAGATGCAGCCTTGGAAAGGTTCAAGGACAGCAAAGCCACAGCTAAGTCTCTGGGCCTGCAGGCGCAGCCTAGAGGTTCCTCTTACAGAAGGTACAGAGGTTTTGGGAGGTCGTCCTTTCAGACCTACAGGCAGCCTCAGCAGCAGCAAAATACCCTGTATAAGACCTACAGGGGCAAGAACAGAGGTCGTCCACGAGGTAGTCAGCCCTCCTCTTCCTCCTCTTCTACTGCCCTCCCTCTTGCCACAGCAAAGCAGCCCTAGATCCACTCTGGATCATGTTGGTCCTGTGGGGGGTCGGCTTACCCATTTTCTGCAAGATTGGGAATCGGTCACTACAGACCTTTGTGTTCTAAATCTTGTGGAAAATGGATATGCTTTTCCCTTTCGGGAATTCCCTCCAAATTACTCTCCTTGCCAAGGTGCTTGCTCGGAGGACCACCTTCTTCTACTGCAGGAGGAAGTCCTAACATTACTGAAAAAAGGTGCGATAGAGGTGGTTCCAGAGCGGGAAAGGGGTCAGGGATGCTACTCCCGGTATATCCTGATACCCAAGAAGGATGGCAGCCTAAGTCCAATCCTGGATCTCAGGATCTTGAACTTTTTTCTGAAGCAGGAGAAGTTCAAGATGCTAACCCTTGCGCAAGTTCTTAAAAGCGCTGCAACAGGAGGACTGGATGGTGTCGATCGACTTGCAGGATGCGTATTTTCATATTCCGATCCTGGAGTCGCACAGGAAGTATCTCCGTTTTACGGTAGGGTCGCAGCATTATCAGTTTGTTGGTCTCCTGTTTGGTTTTGCTACTGCACCTCGAGTCTTCACCAAGGTGATTGCAGTGGTGGCAGCCCATCTCAGAAGGTCGGGGATTCCAGTTTTCCCCTATCTGGACGACTGGCTGATCAAGGCGGAGTCGCCAGGTTACAACTCAGCTGTTGTACAAATTGGGTTTCTCGATAAACATGCCCAAATCTCACCTGGTGCCCTCTCAGCGCAACCTGTTCATAGGGGTGGTACTGGACCCTACTGTGTGTCGAGCATTCCCACCTCCACAAAGGATTCTCGACATACAGGAAATGATTCCCTTGTTTTGCAATGGAGCGGTCGTTCCAGTCCTGAAGGTCTTCATCTGCTCGGTCTGTTTGCTTCCTGCATTCTGTTGGTCAACCATGCTCGCTGACACATGAGGGCGCGCCAGTGGTGCTTCCGCAGGCAGTGGTATTAGCACAACAGAGATCTCAGGGAGTCTGTGACTATCTCCAGAGAAGCTGCAGCGGGTCTGTCTTGGTGGAGCGTGGAGGGCAATCTGTCTCAAGGAAAGCCCTTCCATCTACCTCCATCGGTGGCCACAGTGATAACGGATGCATCCACTTTAGGGTGGGGTGCACATCTGGGGGATCCAGTGATCAAGTGTCTTTGGTCTCCAGAGGAAAGGTTGCTTCACACCAACCTTTTGGAGTTGCGGGCGATACGTTTGGCGCTCAAGGCCTTCCTCCCTTCCCTTCGCGGTCAGTCGGTTCAAGTCCTGACGGACAACACTACCGCGATGTAGTATGTCAACAAGCAGGGAGGATTGGGGTTGCATTGTCTCTGCAGAGAGGCTCTGCGTCTCTGGTCCTGGGTTCAGGATCATCAGATTTGTTTGATGGCAAATCATCTGGCCGGAGTTCTGAACTTGCGTGCAGACAGTCTCAGTCGGCAGTTCTCTGCCGACCACGAGTGGAGGCTCAATCCGGAGGTGGTTCGTCACGTCTTTCGGACGCGGGGGAACTCCTCAGGTGGACCTGTTTGCCACTCATGAGAACGCTCACTGCCCGTCATTCTGCAGTCTCCAGTATCCGATGCAGGGAGCTTTGGGGGACGTGTTTCAATTGAGATGGGACTCGCATCTCCTTGATTCCTCGGGTTCTGAGGAAGATTCGCCAAGACCAGGCCCAAGTCATATTGATTGCCCGGATTGGCCAAGAAGGGTGTGGTATACAGATTTTCTCCACCTCTCCTCGTGCCCTCCGCTCCGTCTCAGGGCAGACCTCCTCTCGCAGTCGCAAGGGCAGGTTCTACACCCCCACCTCCAGATGTTACACCTTCATGCCTGGAAATTGAACGGGGCAACCTGAATTCTTTTTCTCTCCCGCCTGACGTGGTGGACGTGATTTTGTCTGTCAGACGTCACTCCACCAAGTCTATCTATTACTATAGGTGGTCCAAATTTGTCCAGTGGTGTGGGGAGAAGTCTATTGACCCTTTGAGGGCTCGTTTATCCAACATCCTTCAGTTTGCTCTCTCGCTAGCTCAGCAAGGTTTTACTGTAGCTACTGTGAAGGGTTATTTATCGGCTTTGTCGGCATTCCTTTGCTTGCCGGATCAGCTGTCATTGTTTAAATCACCTATTGTATTACGGTTCATTAAGGGCCTTACCAACAAATTTCCGCCCACTCCATTTATTGTGCCTCAATGGGACTTAAATCTTGTCTTAACTGACTTGATGGGTTCTCCCTTTGAACCCTTGCACAAGTGTCCCTTGAGGCTATTGTCTTTTAAAACAGTTTTTCTCATTGCTATTACCTCGGCAAGGAGGGTAAGTGAGCTTCAAGCTCTGAGTTCGAAACCCCTGTTCTTGACCATTCATGCTGAAAGAATGGTACTCGGGAGCAGGGCTGCTTTTCTGCCTAAGGTGGTAACTCCTTTCCATCTGGGGCAGTCCATTACCCTTCCTACCTTCTATCCTCCCCATCACCCTTCCAAGGAGGAGGAGCGGCTTCACCGCTTGGACCCTAAGAGGGCGGTGAGCTTTTACCTTTATAGGACTAAAGACTTTCGAGTGGACTACCAGCTCTTCGTGGGCTTCATTGGCTTCATTGGCTGCAGGAAAGGCAGAGCGGTGCACAAGCGCACCCTTTCCAGCTGGATTATCTTGTGCATCAAGATCTGTTACTCTTTGGCCGGTAAGGAACCTCCAGAGGGTATAAGGGCTCACTCTACCAGGGCAAAGTCTTCTACATCTGCCTTACCTAGAGGTGTTCCTGTGGAGGAAATTTGTAGTGCGGCAACTTGGGCCTCCCTCCACACTTTAGCGAAGCATTACTGCTTAGATTCCTAGGTGAGGAGGGACGGACACTTTGCACGTTCCGTCCTTCAGGACTTTTTGGTTTAGAAGGGTGGACACCCTCCTCCGGGAGTTGGGACTGCTGTGGGACTCTATTCACAAGGTGAGGAATCCACTGGCAGATGAATCCATCAGAAGAACAAGTTACTTACCTTCGGTAACGCCTTTTCTGGTGGATACAGTATCTGCCTTTGGATTCCTCACTGCCCCACCCGCCTCCCCGTTGTCCACCCTTGTATACCTACAATAGTGATAATGTGATAAAATCTATCTATTACTGTCAAAGGAAGTGTTATTTCTTTTGCTTTCCCGCATTGTCTTCACACTGTGTGTGTTAGTTTGAATATGATGTGCTGTGTATACTGTATATATATTGTTGTCGGTCCGTCCGTGTGCCTCGAAGGCACGGAAAAAAAGGGCGGAACTGACGTCATCACGCCGATGAGTCTCTCTTATGGCTCCAGTGACGTCAGCGGAGCCGCGTGCGGAGCCATGCTATTGTGACGTCGTCCTCGTCGGCGTGGAGAGCTTCGAAAAATTTCCGAATGTTGCTGGCGCATGGGATATTCACAAGGTGAGGAATCCACAGGCAGATACTGTATCCACCAGAAAAGGCGTTACCGAAGGTATGTAACTTGTTCTTCTATTACTATGTTTTCTTCGCAACTAAATATGTTTCTTTGTGGGATATTATTAAAATATTGAAGTAAATGTGCCTTAGGGAAGACGATGTGCACATTTTACAGCAAGGTGACACTCGTTTCTTGGTTTGTTCATCTACTGAATCCAGTGAGAAAATATATTCGTTTTTGCTGGTCCTCTGAGAATGCAATAGCTAGGTCGGGGCAGCATATATTAGTGTTCTGATGGTTGGTTTAATAGCAGTGGGACTCCTTCACACAATGTGTTTAGTGAAAAAAATATTTCCTTCACGTAGGAATTCTAATTGGTCCTTGGCAAGTGTTGATGCTGTAACCAGGTCTGTGACATCTGCATCTCATGCACTTCTAGAAATGCACACAAAACAAAATTACAAGACAAGAATGGAAGCATCTACAAATCCTTTATAAGCAAACCCTCTGAAACAAAAACATTGGTTAAGCCTGTATTAAGAGAAATGCCCAAGTGATATTTACGTGGTGAAAATTATTACTCCAGTAAAATTAAAATAAATAGTAGTTTTTATATATAAATGACTTAGCATTCTTAAAATTGATCTAAGAATGTCTGATTAAAAAGTATGCTATTGTATTTGATATAATTTATTACATTTTAATCAATGCATAGTATAAGGTTCTTGAGCAAAATTTAAATAATATTTGGAATATCTGCTTCTTTAAGTATTTATATCATTTGCAAATGAATGTGTCCATTCTCATGGTCAAAATGCATGGCCTTTTCAGACATGGAATTACCCCCCTTCTGAAAGAAACACATGCATATAGTTGGAGTCTAAAAATAAAAAAGGTAATAGGTGTCTCCTTGTCTCCTTGATGAAGTTGTAGAGAGACGACGGGAGTAATGATTTCCTGACCACAAATAATCTTTTGTTTTTTTTTTAATAACCAAATTGTATTGTTTACTGAAATACCCTACCAACATATCTTTACAATCGCTTTATGTAACATCTACCAGCTCTAGTTATATTGATCTTTCTGGCAACCCACCTCCCTCCATCCAGCTGAACAGCTGTTTAATATCCCCAAACCGGTCCACCATCGTCCTCATATCTTGTCATCTTTCCGTGGGCATCCGCTGGCTCTATATATGGGTTCTTCACGCTTGGTGCACAATCTATGGGTACCTTCCATTTCTTGATGCTATGGGATGTGTTGGTGTTCCAGTGGCCCCAGATCCTCCAAAATGCCCAGTAATGCCACTCTGGAGAATAGCTCCACTTGTCTCCTAAAACCTCTTTTATTGCTGTTTCTGTGGTTTTCCAGTATTTCTGTATCATCTGACATGACCATATAACATGAAAGAAGTTCACCAAGGGCACTCGGATGTGTCTCTTTTACCCGCACTCCACAGCCATTTGGTCATGAGGTAGGTGGCATGCAAGTAGTTCGGTTGGATAAGTCTTAGGCGCGCTGAAATAGCAAGGGCGTGGATGGCCATGCGGGTCTCTCTATCAATCAATCACGTGTTTAAGTGCGACTACTCGCCCGTAAGGGTCTCAAGGCGCTGGGAAGGAGGGGAGGTGTGGGTTCCAGTCCATCAAGGAGGAGGTCTATCGAAGAGCCAGGTTTTGAGGTTTCTCATGAAGATGGGGAGTGATGTTGTTTGTCTGAGGTGGAGCGGTAGGGCGTTCCTGGTCTGGCCGTGAGGAAGGAGAAGGAGCAGCCTCCCGATCTGGTCTTTCTGGTGCGGGGGACCATGGCATAGGAGAGCTGGGCTGATCGTAGGGTCCTTTGGGGTGCGTGGAATTTGAGTCGGCTGTTCAGGTATGCTGGTCCGGTGTTGTGGAGGGCTTTGTGTGCATGGGTGAGTATCTTGAAGGTGATTCTGGCCTCAGTGGGGAGCCAGTGGAGTGTGCGCAGGAGCTGGGAGATATGGCAGTGTCTTGGCAGGTTGAGGACCAGCGTAGAGTGCGTTGCCGTAGTCAAGTCTGTTGGTGATGAGGGAGTGAGTGACGGTCTTTCTGTGCTCGAGGGGAATACATTTAAAGGTCTTGCGTAGGAGGCGGAGGGTGTAGAAGCAGGAGGATGCGGCGGAGTTGATCTGGCTGTCCATTTTGAGCTCGGAGTCCAGGACGTTTCCAATGTTGCGTGAGTGGTCCGTGGGGGTGGGTGGACTTCCGAGGGCACAGGGCCATTAGATGTCGTTCCAGGCGTCGGTGTGTGGGCTCCTGATGAGTACTTCAGTTTTTTCAGTGTTGAGTTGTAGGCAGCTGCTTTTCATCCATTTGGTGACAGCTTCCATGCCTTCTTGAAAGTTGTTTGCCTGCGTTGGGTTCGTTGGATAGGGGGAGGATGAGCTGGGTGTCGTCTGCGTATGTAACAATGTTGAGTCCGAGGGTTCTGACGATGGGGCGAGCGAAGCTATGTAGACGTTGAAGAGCGTGGGTTCACGGAGGATCCCTGGGGACTCCGCAGGTGGTAGGCGTAGGGTCGGAGAGGAAAGGGGGCAGTCTGACCTGCTGCGTTCTGCTGGAGAGGAAAGAGTGGATCCAGTCGACCTTGTCCCGGATCCCTGCGTCGTGGAGTCTGCATGTTAGGGTGCGGATGAGGGCTACTGTTTTTCCTCTGTCCAGGAGGGAGCACATGTTCTGTTTATTTATTTTATTTATTTATAAAGTTTTATATAGCGCGAACAAGATCCCAAAGGATATCAGAGCGCTTTACATTCGAACTGGAACTAGAAGGACAATAATGTAAAAACAACAACAAGTAGGGATAAAATCACGAATGATCGCGACGAGGAGGGTGGTTTCTGTGCTGTGCTTTCTCTTGTCTTCCTCCTCCAGGGAGCCCACCCAGGATTCCCATTTCTGTTTATAGGAGTCAAAAGTGTCAAGGAATTCAGTATGAGTGTTCTGTATATCTGTGAGAACCCTCCTTTCCCAAGTAAGCCTTGCAGGAGTCTGACCTGATTGTATTCTGGGAGAGCCATAGTGTCTCCTCGTAGCAGGATACTGTGTGTCTTAGCTGCAAGCATTTGTGAAATAGGGTGGAAAAGGAAGAGAATAGTGAGTGTAGATCTTAGAAGGATGTCAAAGCTGATTCTCTCCAGACATCTCCTGAAGTGTGTTCCCTATTTTGTCTTATGTGGCAAATCCTTCCAGTTGTGAGACTTAAATAAACCCGCGCTCTGTCCTGGGTGTAGTGTGTTGTGTAAGTTTCTTATTCCAACCCATCAATCACAGTGCGTCCTGCTACTCCGGTACTACTACTCTTGTGGGCTCAGAGAGTTGCTGGGGAAGTGAACCCCCAATTAGCACATGAAGGACATTTTCTAGTCCGAGCTGAGCCAGTTCCAGCCTGTATGTTGGGTCTCTACAGCCTCCATTGAGGCAGTCCTTATTTACCAGGAGATGTGAGACCCAATAATAAAGACAAATGTCTGCCATGCTGCTGTCATTTGTCTGTGGGCAACACTTATTGAGCACTATGTGAGGGGACCTTCAGCCCATAGGAAGGTCCAGATATGAGAAGTGAGGGTTTGGAATTAGGTAGCAGGGTTTTCCATCTGGAAATTCTAGAGGGTATAGAGAAAGCGAGGCAGGACCCTCATTTTGAAAATTGCCACCCTGCCTAGGATATGCAGCAGAAGTGGTCCCCAAGTGTGAAAGACCCATTTCACATGGGCCACTAGAAGGTTAATATTGAGGAACCATGTCAGCTCTGGGAAAACTAAGATATGAATGCCTCTGAGCCCCCTTAAAGTGGAACCAGAAGAGATTTGGCCCCACTGTTACAGAGACCTCATGCTTTTTTGTATAACTACAAAATCCATACTACCTGGAGGCCTGTTTCCGGACAGTTGCAGAAGTACAGAAGTATGTTGTTAGAGTATATGGAGATTCGATCTTCCTCTTCCCCTTTCCAGTGCCAGCCCTGCAGCTGTGCATTTCAACAGATTAGTCGGGCCAGCGGGTTGATTGGTAGGGTAACGAGGAGAGGTGATAGCAGGCAGCCTTGTCTTGTGCCCTTGTGAATTGGGAAGGGATCCGAGAGCCTAGCGTTGATGCATACTTGGTCCTGCGGGGCAGCATATAGAAGATAGACATATGAACTAAATCTGGGGCCTAGGCCCATGCACTGCAGTACAGTCTCTAGGAAAGGCCAGTCAATGGAGTCCAACACTTAACCAGAATCAACGAAGAGTTAAGCACATAGGTTTGGTATCGCTTACCTACGAGCCAGTGCAAGATGCAAGCCTCAAATGCAGTATTGGATGCCGTGTCCCTGCTTTAAGCCGCTTTGATCTGGACAAACCAGGTCAGGGAACACCTAGATGAGCCAGTCAGGCCAGTATCTTGGTGAGGATTTTTAATTTGCCATTGATCAGGGAAATAAGCCTGTATGAGGTGCACGATCTTACGGGTGTCCAGTTTTGTTAATGACTTCTATGGTGGCCAAATCTAAGCCCTTGGGGAATGTACTGTTAGACGTAGTCTCTATGTAGAGGTCTCGCAGAAAGTATATCACAGAACTTGTGATATATTCGAAGGGGAAACCATCAGGGCCAGGCATCTTAACTGTCGTCAGTTTGGCCAAACCGATCCTTTCTGCCAATCAGTCTCCGATTTCATCCAGCGTACGATGAAGCCAAACTCTTTCTGTTGAGAAAGAGACCAGGTTGGCAGAGGAATCAGGCAGTATGGGGATGGTTGTGTCCGCTGGACGGGTGGGCCGGGAGCTATACACGGTACCATAGTAATTGGCAACGCTTTCTGCTATGCCGGAGGCTGTGCGTCACCAGTCTCCTATATGGTCCACAACTTCTGGGACTGATATCAGAATATATCACCTGGTGTCCAGCCAGTGAAGCAGTTTACTGAATTTGTCTCTGTATTCATAGACACATTGGAGGGCGGCCTGCCAGTACTGTCGAGCCTTATCCAGGGCTCAATGCCGTAGTGAGGCCTTGGCGAATTCCAGTTGCCTCAGGAGGGTAGGGAGGGGGGCATTCATACATTGTGTCTCCAGTCGAAGGATGGGGTCTTCCAGTTCAGCCATTTGGTACTGTTTCCCTTTTTCCGCGTGGTGGATGATGGATTTTGCTACTCCTCTAATCACAACTTTGCTAGCATCCCAAAGGTTACCAACTGAGGTGACTGAGCTTTGGTTAGTATCAAAGTAAGCCTAAATCTCGGTCTCTAGGTCCAGGTGTACTTGGAGTCAGATGAGTGCCAAACATTAAGGCGCCAGAATGGCCAGTGTGTGTGTTCAAGATTTCCTAGGTGCAGGAGTATTGGGGAGTAGTCTGAGAGGCTCCACCACAGTAGTCTATGGCACATCCTTTGCTTGGAGTAGGATGAGGTAAATCCGGGAGAGAGTCTTGTTTGCTGCCGAGGCGTGTGTGAATTTCTTTCCCTGTGAATGCCACATTCTCCAAATGTCGCAGCGTCCCAAATAGGACATTCAGGTTGTTAGGAGTTTGGTCGGTGTGTTGTTTGGGTTGGACTGTGTTGAAATTGCACCCTATAATAGTGATACCAGAGGGGAAGTCCAGGAGAGAGTTCCAGCCAGCGTCCAGAGTACTGCTGAGTGTGTGGGGTGGAAGGTAAAGACAACGGAAATATATTGGTTACCCTCTAATGTGCCTCTGACAACAAAAACCCTTTATCCCAATCACTTGTTTGCAAAATTAACTGATCTCTCTAATCTTTAGAAATGCATATAACAAGGTTATTGCTCCTGTTAACTTCCCTCTGAGAGTACTAAAGTATGCTCCCGCATTTCCTACTTTACGAACAGAAAGAATTCTTAGCTGTTTCTTCTTGTCCTGGAGGGGCTTAGAAAGAAATCCTGTCACTTGTAAGTGCTGTCTCCTATGCCACAAGGTGATCATGTAGCACCTTTGAAATCTACGGCCACTGCTTATAAAACAAGAATTGCTAAAGCCATTGGGTGTTCTTAGGTGAAGTGTTCGGAAATGGTTGGGTGACTTTGTGTGCGCTGATCCCAGCTGTCCTAGAAAAAAAATGCCACGATGAAGCAGCATTTTGGGGTCCAACAATATAGAAGCAAGGAGTAGGGCGCCTTAGTTGACAGGCTGCATTCGCAGAGTTAAGTTGTACAGTCAAGCAAAAGCGTTATGAAAAGAAGTCAGAAGATGAAATTTGTGTTGGAAGTGGTAAACTTAAAAAGTCACACACAGCAACATTTGTACATATTGCTGACAACAGGACAGCATTTTTGTTGTTTCCTTAAGAAAGCCTATGTGCGCACCTGTCATTACAAAGGTGATGAGTGGTTAGCACTATGGCTCTTTGACAGGCTTAGGCATCCGAACAGCAATCGTTTCCAAAACCAAAAAACAATCCGTAATTAAATTGTTGCATCAGCAGTATACTGATTCATCCGGAACTTACACTGGCTCTCAAGTGCAAGCTACACATCATGTTGCATTTGCAGTCTGATAAGGAGACTACTGATGCTCCAGAACGCAATAGAAACACAAATGAGACCGCACAATCATCAATGAAATGCCTTGGCTGTAAGGTACAGCTCGTCCAAGCAATGGTAAACTATGGGGAACACACAAAAGCCAATCACTGAAGGTGGCTGATCCAGAGCCTACTTTCTGTTCTACTTCTTAGATCCTGCCTGCAGACAGCATTGAAGGTCTATAGTGAACAATATGATACATAGAAAGGGCTTTGGGACAGCTCCCAGTTCATGATTGGGTGACTTTCTTGTAGAAGTCAATTTCCTGCTTGATTCCTCTCTAATCTTTTTTTTTTATTTTTGTCCCACCACTGCACCGTAGCTTTACCATCCTTTTCATTGGATGAGTTGGATCCTTCCCAGTGTTTAATTTGTAAAATACAAAAATAGGTGAGAAGTGCCAGGGTCCAAGGAGACTACTGTTACTTGCGCTACTAAATGGACCCACCATTGCTGCCAGTAAAAACATTCCCCACTAAGCATCACAGTCCTACAGACGTGAAGGTTGGACAATTCCTGGCCACTGAAAGCTGTAAGAATAGCCTGGAATTGTTTTAATACATAATTAATTGTTAAACTGTTGTGCTCGGCTCAAGAGTAGTTAGAGCTAGCATGTTGTGGACCGTTCTAATTAAGAGACGGTGAAAAGTGCTGCTATACACCAGCACAATTGAAGCACTGAACCTTCCACTGCTGACATGATGGAACTAATTTTACTTCTAGCACTCCATTGAAGCACAAAGCTTTCCTTGAGTTCTACCCAAACGATCGCTCCTTCTTGCCACCTACATTCGCTCTTAGAATTTTGGATACTCTCCAGAAGTAGAAACTGCTGTTATAGTAACATGACTGGAAGTTTCTCAATGCTTCAGATAGAGGAGCGAAATTCAGGTTGTGTGGTCTGGTCGGTGATCTGAAAAGAAACAAGTTGCTGCACACTGCTGGCCATTGTGGAATGGAAAAGTCCAGTGCCTGATTTCCTAAGCTCTTCTTACACAAAATACTCTTAACAGTGCTTGGATGGATATGAATGACTTAAATAATGTTTTATCCCTATAGAAACACACAGAAACCCCTTCTCACATAACAGCCCTCAACCTCCCCACACACCATATGTTTAGTCCTTTACACCATAGTGATTATTGAGAAGCCTTAAACTTGTAGTCCCCAATCTCACAAACTTAAATAGGCCCAATTTCAGTTTGTGGTTGCTTCCCTTTCATAATCTTTACCATCTGCAGAAGAGCCAACTGTTATGACCCTGGAAGTTGTGCAGAGGTTAAAGGAGCTGGAGTGTCAAGTATCTCCCTGCTTAAAGCATAGCTAGGTTGTCCTGTTTTCAGTGATTCTTATTTTGTGAATGTTAGTGGTGTTTTCTCAGTGTTTCCCAAACCTTTTAAATTAGTGCTTCTCAGTGTTTAATCGAGGGCCTAACCCCCAAAATAGACAACAACTGTGCTTTTCCACTGTTTCGAAAACATGCTGTTTTTTGCATTGATTGCTATAAAGCACATTTTTAACTTAAAGGAGAAAGTAATACTGCCAGAATTAGGTGAAGGCATCACACATAACATTGGGACACCTTGCAGCTTTCAATTCTGTTGGTTTATGGAAAGACTTGTCATGTATTCACTACTATCCCATGTGCATGGTCGAGTAAACTACTCTAAGTTGAGTCGAGAAAGTACATTCTTCATTGAGCGCTCCAAACAATGTGGATATCCTGAGGTCCTTGGAAAAGTGAATATTATCCTCCAGTCCGTTAGAGTCTCTGCGTTTTTCAAGAACTTCTGTGCCTGTTTGGAGGAGCGCCAGGTTACCATTGTCGTTTCGTTGCTCTGTCCTGGGCCTGGGTTAATGAACTCGATTGAGAGTTTGTCCTGTGTTGAGACATTTCTAAGCGAGTCCATTGACCATACCAGCTTGAGAATGTTTCCCCTGTTCAGAATATCAGACAAGCCCGTAGAGGTGTATTCTGGATAGAAGAATGTACAGACTGCTGCAGTCGGAATTTGTAGGACCTCCTGGGCACTAGTGTTTGGTGCTGGTGATTTATGCTCTTTCGATTCCTGATGGAGGGTGGGCCTCTCCTAGTCCTCTTGTGATGGGAGGTGGTGGAACATGCGAGATGGCTGATCGCCCGTCCCCCCCCCCCCCCCCCCCCCCCACCACCCCTCAGTTCCAGGCCCAGGCCGTATGTTGGGCAACTCATAATTGTTGCTATGTTCGATGCTGGGGGCTAGGTGGGGCCTTCCTCTGCAGATGTTTAAGCTTAAGGGCGGGCTAGCCTGGGCTATTAGTCGAGGAGAGGTTGCATGGAGGCCCGATTTGTCTATAGAGGCCAGCTCCACTGCATCTTGAGCAGCAGTTACATGGCCAATTCTGACCCCATTTTGTGCTTGGGTCCCATGGGTAGTTGCCGCGGGCAGACCCCTTTCTGCAGTAACCTCCTCCAAGGCTCTATTGTAATCTTGACCTTTGTCCTGAGTGAGGGGAGCTGGAGTCTTCCTTGAATGAAAAATTGGGTATGCTGCCAGTTTGTGGGCCTGCAGTAGGTTTTTAGTGCGTCCCTTCCTTTTGTCTCTCTCTTGCCTTTAGGCTCCCCTTCCATTGATAGATATTCCCTGCTGGGTTCATGAGTACTTGCGAATGAAACTGGTGTCTCCCCATGACTGGTTACGTTAGTGCGCTCTGGCTGCTGCTGTCAGTATTTACCTCCTCTATGCCATCTCCAGGCCCAGTCTGGGTATCTTGAGCAACTACATTTTACTTTCCGGTCACCTTGGGCCCACTTGAGGCCTCCCACTAGCCACGTCCTTCACATCGTCCAATAGCTTAGTCGTCATTTACGGGAGAGTGGATAGCTTATCAAGGACCGGTGAGCAGCTGCACCCCCAACTCGGGCCTGTGCATCCACTTGTGCTCTTTTGATCAGCTTGTTTAAGTTTGCAATCTTTTCCTCAGTTCCTGCCACGTACATTGTTAATATGTTTAGGAGACTGATCTGTAAGTCCGCTTTGTTAGCCTGGAAGTTCATTGCCTCCACTCAACTGTGCAGGATTCCAAGCATTGTTGTCCAGAGCAGCTCTTTAAGCCCTTGGGCTCCCTTGTTGCCGGTGATGATGGGGCTCAAAATGGGTGGGGCTTCATTGCTGGTGACGATTAGGCTCGAATTAGGTGGTGCTTCATTGCCATACGTGGCCAGCATATTCTCCCACTCTTTCGAATGGATATAGGAGAGATCTTTCAAAAGGGCTGTTGAGACTTCTTCTGATGGGGCAGTTAGATTAACTCTGTTTTCCTGAGACGTCTTGCACTTTTAATGTCTGTTTTCCAGAGGTGCTAATGTCGCCCCGCCCCGGCAGAGCCTAAGTGTGGCTGGGGTAGTCTTGCTGTCCTGTACTCTGTGAGATAAAGCGGCCTCAGATCCAAGCGATTTGCAGTTTGTTTCCTCTTCCTCAAGTTAGTTTATGAGAACAGACGGATCCTCCCCTTCCAGTTGTCATGTAGTTCCTATAAATCTATATAGGACCTGCGCGTTTAGACAACATAAACTGTGGAAGTGGTGTCCAGACTGATTCCAGACACCATCACTGGGTATGTTCGCCTGTATACCAGCTAGCTCACAGTGCCGCTATGAACCCCTCTTACCAGTTTGCTTTCATTTTAGCCTCTCCAGGGAAGCAGGTTGTGACCTCCTGCAAAGTTTCTGTTGGTTGCGAATCTGGCATGAGAGTTGGCATTAGTGGTATTATCTGCTCCAGCAGGGCAGAGTCAATTAGTAGGTCTCTCTGCTTACGTCATGTGCTTTGGGGTGTCAAAAGCTGCTGAGTTGCCGAGGTGCTGAGGAGACAGTAGGTGCAGCCAGGAGGGAAATTGCCACTTCGGTCTCTTCCTCCCTTATGCTATAATGCGCTGCATCGGATACTGCACAGCGTTGGGGATTACAGGGGATGCTTGTATGCGTAAAGTGCTTTCCCTGGCCTAACCTGAATCAAGCAGCCTTTCAGTAAGTGGGCGCCTCCTGCTGGTTGCCACTTTGGCTTGTGGTAAATTGGGGCTGGCGGGGCTAGTGCATGGAGGGCAAGATGGCCGCAGGTTCACCGTCTCTAACACAGTCACAGGCCTTTCAGTTTCTCTGCCACCCCCACTGAGGTGCGCAGCCCTGCAGTCTTGGATGCGGGGGTGGCGATGCAGCAGTCACAGTTACTGTAAGGCAGCAAGATGATGGGGTGGCTTTTCCTGGAGCTCCTGTTCTGATCCTGCTGGTGTCTGGTGCCCAGAGCCGAGCTGATAGGCGAAAATTACTGCACCTCTGTTAACTGGGCACTGCTCTGCCCTTTGGTGGGCTAACATGAGCTGGGCAAAGTCTGCCCATCCTATCTCACAGCACGTCGCAGGACCACAATGGGGCTGCAAATGTGGCTGGTGCTGGCACCACTCCTATACGTCCCCTGGACCTTCCAGACGTGGGGGGCTCGCGTTGCTGGGGCGCAAGCACATCAGCGCTGGGCCCAACACAAGTGCTGCATCATTAGATCCAAGCTGGGGCTGAAAGCAGCAGGCACTGCAGTCAGCAGTAATCAGCGTCTGGAAATGAAAGGGTGCATCAACTCGGCTGTCGGAAGAGTCATTGTATAAGAACCTCATAAAATGTAGGTATGGTAGCTCAGCTACTCAGGTGCTTTAATTGTCCAAAGCCCGGCCCGTTCCATTGCATATAGCATAAAATTAGTAGGCATGTCGGACCCCTCAATTTAGAGTTCATTGCCTATTCATGACATGACAATCTAAAAGGTATCTGTTCAACAAGCATCATTAAAAAAGAGTTCTAAAACAGGGTTGATGTGATAGATCTCTGTTTGATTCTTGTGTTTATCTTTTTATTGTTGCTGTTTGAGGAATTGGTAATGAAAGGTATGTACATAATGCACACCTCCAGTTTTAAAAATTAATACTTATCTAAAAATATGCTCACGCGCTGTAAGTAAACATTTTGTCACTTGATGGCCCACTCACAAATTCACAAAAGTAGTGGAATTTTTCTGAATGATGCTACTCACTTAGTGAGCTTGTTTGCATACGGAATATCTTACAACATATAAATATTGCACTCATAACAGAGTTGGAGGGTAAATCTAGAAATATATGTGTCGGGTTTGTTCGGATGCAGTTCTGGGTTTATTTGATCAATAAACAAGCAAGGCCCCTTCAAATCTGCTACAAACCAGTATGATTGCAAACTTAAACTTGTCTGGTTTTCCTGTGCCCATCAACTTTTCTGAGAGGGAACATAAAAAAAAGGTACTAGGTCCGCAAAGGACTCTCAACTCAAGACAGAGCATGCAGAGCCTGTCCTACACAGCGTGGCCGGAGTTCTTTCCCTCCGAATTAATGAACTCAGTAAGAGGGGGAATGAATAGCACACCCCTCACCTTGAGTGCCCTGATTAAGTCCCAAATGAAAGATAGGTATTTATTCTTACCAGAAGTAGCTACCTACATACTTTTTAAGATTCCAAGTTCCTAGGGCTGATTGAAATGAGATGCCCACAGAGGAGCTCCAGGTTAGTGGATTCACCTGAATGATGCGAAAGACACCGTGTCAAAGGATATAGAACTGTGAAACAAGTGCCTGTCATAGCTGATACAAACAATTGAGGGATTATCTCGGGCAGAGGGAGCATCCTGTCATCACTTTGATCTATGTCTGGTTTCATTGGACTAATGTTTTAGTCTCTTGAAGGAGGCTATGTCTGTAACATCTGCAAGGCCCACAACACCTTCACATGGAAATCTAATGAAGAGCCCAACCACCAGTTCCTGGAAATGAGTGGTCCCCCAGGCTTACAATTAAGTGTGGCATGAACAGATGTAGTGGGAGTGAAAAATGGTGCTGATCCCTATAACGGACAGCGCATCGGAAAGGCAGCGGTCCAGGATTTGACCCGCTACTGTATGGCATCATGAATAGAAAGGATTTAATTGTAGATTAAATCACTGGAAATCAATATTCTGAAAGGAAAAAACCTTGAGAAATCCGAGGCCTTTGAGCCACCAGAGGTCTAAACACGTGTCGGCTGCTTATAGAGCATCACTAAAAATGTATGGCTACTTATAGAGTATCACTAAAAAGTGAACATAATTACTGTAACAATCTACTTTGGATAGAATTTGGCATTTCTAACTACAAATAAAATGGATATTTCAACAAGAGCCCTAAAGGTTTCCGAGCATCTTTTCAAATTTTGGGTAGACTAAAAACCCCTTCTGTTGGTCAAATACTCATGAGGCTAAGTAGGTCTTAACCTCATGTAGTGGACCACCCACCCAGGATTAATGGGCATTACCCAACGGACAGGACGAGTTGGAGCTTGAATAAACTACTGCAAATTGGAGCATTATTAAAATGGCTACAAGATAACGGATACAATGTGGTCTTATTACAAGAGACATCTCGTTGGGCAAGATGCTGCATGCCTTAAATCATTTTGGTTTCCTCATGAATACCACTCCCTTATAATAAATAAAACTAAGGGTGTGTCTACACTACTAAGAAGACCTCTCTTGTTTCATTTTGATTCCCTTTTAAGAGACTGGCAAGACAGGATTATTGGTATTTGGGGTACCATATTAGACAAAGACTTTACAGACTTTTCCATATATGGTCCAAATGAGGCTAATGATCACTATTTCCCCTGGTGGAGCTTTTCCCCCCAGATCTATAGGAGGCAATTTTAATGCTGTTCTGGACGATACCTTGGACAGGACCATCCAAAGACATGCTCCGTACTCAACACCCAGGTGTTATCAACATGTATTGAATCGCTTGGCCTGGCGCTGTCTTCTGAAACTGAAACAGAATACACCTTTTATCTGGGAGTCCGTAAAACACATTTTAGAATTTACTTCTTTTTTTCACTGAAATACCTGGTCATGGGAAGGTGTGATCCATCGAGATCAAAATCTGTACTCTTAGATCACATACATTATCTCTGGGCCTGGATGTGCAAGGTCCTTCAGCTGCTCTGTATGAATGAAATGGCATTCAGGGACATTTCCCCTAGAACCAATAGCAGATGCCATTAGCCACTATTTTACAGAGAATGACACTGGGAAACTCACTCCGTCCCTTGATCGGGGACGCCACTAAAATGGTTCTTTGAGGAGAGCCTACCTCCTATATGGCCACATTTTAACGACTAGCGTAAATTAGGAAAGACAGGCATGAATGACGATTGGGTGCACTCAAACAACAACATAAGATCAATTGATTTCCGCATACTTTTCAAATCCATTGTAAATCTAGCGATGAATTAGAACAGATTCTAATTAAACAGCCAAGAAAATGCTATTTACAGGTCAAAAATACTATGCAAAAGGTGGGAAGGCTGACTGCTTAATAGCTTTCAAATTAAAGGTGCTCCAGACTCGTAAATATATACAAAAGCTGATAGACCCGTTAGAGTTGTAGTATCGCATACCTCTGAAATTGTGATTGGAGCCCTTAGTCCAGAAAGGTCAAAGCCTTTACCACACATCTATTACCACGCATACCTTAATATGAAGGCAAGTACCACTCGGGTAAGTATTTCTACCTTTCTTCAGTATTGAATCTTTCATAGGTTCACATGCTTGAATTTTCCCCGACGTCATGGTAGTAATCCCATGGTAATAATTACAAGCAGTGCATAGAGAAGCATTGAAAGCAATAGAAAAACCAAGTAACATTGTTAACCAATTCACATTGTTTTATAAGAACCAAAACTCAGCCAAGAAGAGCACAGCCTCTGAAGCACTCTTATGCAAAGCTGACCATATCTCAGATTTCTAACTACACATCCTGTTTGAGGGAGTCTCCCCTGAGCTCTGCTCAGATTGCAGTCATTCAGGAAACTTTTAGGTGACACCAGTTGTGTTTATTCCTGACTAAATCAACATGTCGGAGGGGTCTAAAAAGCAACTATTTAGAACTTGTAAATCTTGTGGAAAACCAGGATTAGTTTCTGAGACTCCTCATAATGAATGCCTTTATTGCTTACATCCTCATCACAATCAAAGACTGTAAGCATTGCAGAACGTTTGTGGTTACAGAAGGAAAAGGACTTAGGAAATCCCACTTCTGATGATGAAGGCCAGAAAACATAAGAATGAAGACACAGCCTTGTATGAGAAATCATCAAAGTAAGTAAAATCTCATAGAAAATCTGCAGAGACTTAACAGACATATCATGTAAGTGCGTTTCTAGCGTACCCTTTCCCATAAAAGACCTTCTAAGACATCATCCAAGCTTGTAATTCCCTTTAAGTGGAGTTCCTCTGGCAAAATATGATGGCCGACGACAAATCAACCATCAACGAGCAAAGCTTTGACGAGTGACATGTCAACAAGGAAATTGTTGATGAGACCGTCCAGGAGTACAGTGCTTCGTCAGGGGTAGAAAGTGCTATATAAATCCAATTACAACAGCAACGACTACGGCATCGATGACCCCTACGACACACATGCTGATGACAACTTTCTTCCGGTAATATCGTCAGCTTGCTCCTTACTGTCTACGGCGAAAAAATTATTTCAGGCGCAAGCTGTTATTATGAAAACAAAACTTCATCATCTGCACCGTCAACTGGACCGTCGGCGGTATATAAGGACACTTTTGATTACTCTGGAGGGGATTCCGGTGACTGTACACCCGTATCACACATCCCAGAGTAAGGTGTCACCACTGCCCCCTGCGCGTCACCTGAAAATGGAAAGTCTAACGTTGAGGGGCCATTTGGGCCAGTTCGTAGTCCTATATCAAGTGTCAAGAAATGTATGATTAAGAACAAAATAAGGAAGTATCATCCTTCTTAGAAGATTTCTCCTATAAGGATTGGCCACACTGTACATCACAATGGTTAGGAGTCATTTCAGGATCTATATCCATATGATGAGCCTAGTAAAGAACAACCTCTTTTGTAGGAAGATGCAATTAGTGTGCCTATAGCTTTGGTAACTGATCTTTGTCACGTTGAATGATTACTAGCCGAAGATTCCCTGATGCTAACGTACCATAGAGCCAGAAGACTACTCCGATGCGTACTGATAATCTACGCATCTCATCACTTCCTTGACAAGAGAAAAGCCAGTTGTACTGGGAGGCTGAAATGGAGCTACGAGTTTTACCTCCAATCACGATACATGATGACTGTGTAGGCAGTGATGCGGATGAGGAGCCAAACGAGGATGAGATTCCTCATGATCAATCTGTCTCAGGACAGGAGTGGGATGATTGTCGCTCCACTATCTCCCACACCACCACCCACTAGTTCTCAAGAAGACAATGGAAGTTTCACGAGTTCCCAGAATGAGCTGCAAAACAGTTTGACCTGCCATTACCAGTTAAGCGATCAGATTCGTTTCTATTCAACTTCAAGGATTCAACAGAATTGGTTACATCTGAAAGAGACTGTAGTTATAGATTTCTTACCTTAGAATTACCCCCAGACGTCAGACTGGATCAGGAGAAATGTTTTCGTAGCAGTACACCTGCGCAACGGTAGGTGGCGTCTGTCGACTACGCATCCATCGTTGTTGTCATGATCACTGGGATGACGTTGTTGTGTCTACTTAGACGCCGCCCCTGCACGCTGACGTAATTTCTTTTTTTTTTCACGCCAGCCAGCACTGATCCGGAGAGAGCGTGCCCTTAGTTGTTTTTTGACTATCTTTTTTCGACTTTTTGTCGACATCTTTTTCAAGTCTTCGACTCCTGGTGAACGAGGGATGTCCCATCGTAGGACCGGTTTCAAGCCCTGTGACTCCTATCACAAGCTGTCATGCACCGATCCACACCTTGTCTCTCTTTGGTGCCTGGAGCACGAGCACAATCTGAAGTCGTGCTCCGACTTCTGGGCCATGAACCCGAAGTCTTTGCGGGAGCTGTCCCAACGCTTTAGGAGGCCCCGCAGTCCGCTTCGCCCCGGTCGAGGGGAAGGTCGCGGAGCCATCACCACTCGTCATCGAAATCTTCACACTCCTCTGGTAAGTTGAAGCACAAGAAGAAGGCGAAGAAGCATCGTTGCTCTTCACCTTCTCCCCTGCCATCGGCTGACGCGACACAGGACCTGGAGTGTCATCACTTTCCGGCTCCGTCTTAGGAGCCCGCAGGGACGGCTCTGAGCTTCCCTCCCTTTCCCAGAGCCGGAGCATCCCCTGCCCAACTGCGATCATTTTACAAAGCGCTCCATAGCATTTTTGTTGTCAGAAACAGTGGTTCCTGTGGAATAATAGAATCATATATAGATGATAAGATGCACAATCGCAATGGAAGTGTTAAAATTATGTCAGAGGGCGAAGAAACCACATACACCTATGGTTTTGGTTTGATAAAATTGTATTTTATATTTCACAAACAAAATTCTATATACAATGAAAAATAAAAATGTGCGTAGTGTCCCCAGTGAGAAACAGGAACCTAAAACATTGGTGACATAATTGTGACAGTATTTTACAAGGTTTCCAAGGTATTCAAAAAAGATGACCATTTAGCAACTCAATACTAAATATACAGCAGCTATATACAATAATACGCGCTGTTAATGATTCGCTTTCTTTTGTTGCCGACGACGTTTCAACCCTATACGTGATCTAGGGTCTCATCAGGACCTGTGGATTTAGGGACATCTAGGAAAAAAGAATAATGAAATAAGCATATGGCCCATGTACCTGCACAAATGCGACCAATTGGATAAAAGGTCATAAAATTCAAGAGTACCTGACGGGTAGATTGCGCAGCCGTGTGAGGTGTACGTGCCAACAGTGGGTGATGGAGAAAAAGGAAAAGGAGATACTCACAAGAACACCCAGCTGGGTACTGATTATGTGAGAAGAAAAACAAAGAAAAGAATATTAAGTATAGGGACGGCAGGCAAGATGGTAGAGGTGCTGTAAGGTCTATTTGTACTAATGATAATACTAAGGAAACCTTACCCCAAGTGAGAGTGAAGGCTGGCACTCTGTGGGTAACTGAGCACTGTTACTGTGTTGATGATACACAGAGACGCGTTTGAAGACGGTGATGAGGAACTCTGTTAAAAATGGGAAACAATTAGGGCCTGCGCACTTTAGGTGTGGTTCTATAAAATGTGTCCCTCTGGGGACTGGTTTTACCTGGAGTTGGTGTTAATCGCAAGCGGTTCTGTCGCACTGACCTGTGAATCACGAATGTTCAATATGGTGGTCTGTACCTGAGAATTGCAGGGGGGACAGAGTTACACTTGGTTTTACTGCCTCACAGCATTTTTGAGCAGCCCGACTCTGCAGGCGCGCCTTCGGTCCCACGGACTCGGCTGGGGGCCCTAGGCCCTGAGTGGCAGTCAGAGGAGAGTGAGGAGGACTGGGAATGGTCTGTTGACCCTCAAGCTGACCAGCTTGAAGAGCCAGACTGGCCAGAGGAATTGGGTGATGCCAGTGGTCTGGATATCTCCCCAGACCTTGGCATACTCTTACCCCCCCCTACCGTGGCTACGGAGGAGGGAGCTTCCTAATCTGTGGTGTTGTGTAGGGCGGCTGAGGCCTTGGGCCTCGAGCTTCCTACGGTGGCAGTCAGGACTAATCGTCTGACAGAGGTACTTCAGTCAGCAGCGGCCTCTTTGGAGCCCCTGCTGCCTTTTAATGAAGCCCTCACCGACATCTTTCTGGGTACTTGGTCCAGTAATTGCCCGACACCACAGCCCAGCCCCGGGCGGCCCACATGTTCTCTTCCAACACCCCACCCCTGAGAGCTTGGTGGTCCAAGCCTCATCTTCAAAGGTCCATTACCTACTGCTTCCCCAGATAGGGAATCCAAAAAGCGGGACCACCTTGGGAAGATGATGTTTTCTAACGCCAACTTACGGCTGCAGTCGGTAAACGCCGCATGCCTCTTGGGCAGTTATACCCATACAGTGTGGGATACGGTTGCGCAAGTGCTGCCACAGTGCCCGGAGGAGGCTCGAGCCATGCTCACTCGCGCAGTGGCTGAGGGTCGATACACAGTGAAGTTCACCATCCGGTGTGGGCTGGATACTGCTGACTCTCTAGGCAGAATGGTTTCCACATCGGTAGCCCTGAGGCGCTATGCCTGGCTGAGGACGTCTGGTTTTTCAGGGGATGTCCAATCCACCCTTCTGGACATGCCCTGTGATGGCCGTCACCTGTTTGGTGACAAGGCAGACTCAGCGCTCGAGCGCTTCAAGGATTCTACAGCTGCAGTCAGATTCTTGGGCCTTGCGGCAACCTCTCGCCCCACGCAGTCTGCCTGTCGTCCCTTTTGTGGTTACGGAAGGGTTGCCCCACCACATTCCACCCACGCGAGCCACAGAGCCACGCAAGCTACCCAGTCTATGCATGGCCATGGACGTGGGGCCAAGCGATGTGGGTGTGGGGGCCAGCAGACAGGCCAGTCCACCCATACCCCCCCCCCCCACCTCCCCGCAGCAGCCTTTAAGCCTTTCTAGGCCGACATTTCAGGGCCACCAGAAGCCAGTGGGCTGCAGGATTCGCCATCACCTCCCCCACTGGCAAAGCATCACGTCTGACAAGTGGGTTTTGCATATAGTCCAAAGGGGCTACTCCCTCCCCTTTGAGACTAGCCCTCCCTCCATGCCACCAGCAGTCCATCGCATGTCGGAGGATCATTCGGCCCTTCTCTGCCAGGAAGTTATGGCTCTCTTTGCCAAGGGAGCTATTGAAAGGTTCCCTGTGCCAGAAGTAGGTTGTGGTTGCTATTCCCACTACTTTATTATTAACAGCATTTGTTGAGTGCGTAACTACCCGAAGGCATCCCCGCGCTAGCAGCAGGACAGAGAGGAGCTAGATAGATTAATAAGAGACATTTTGGAACAGCCACGTTTTGAGGAGCTTTCAGAAGGGAAGGTGACGAGACTCGGATCGAAGATAAATAGGAAGAGTGTTGCAAAGTCTGGCTACGTTGTAAGAGAAGGACCTTACTCTAGATCTCACCCTTTTGACTTTGTTGATAACGGCCAAATTTAGATTAGCTGAATGTAGACATTTCATGGGGTGATAAAAGGTGGTAAGGCAATTGTTGATTGATGGGCCCTTCCCCCCATAATGTGCTATGGGCTATGCAAAGAGACTTGAACTTTTCTCTCTCTGAAACTTGAAGCCAGTGTAAGGTCTTTAAAGCTGGCTTAGTCGACTTAGTTTTCGGGGTACAGAGCAGTAGCCAAGCTGCACAGTTCTGAACGACCATGAATTTCCTTATCGTTGAATTGGGAGCTCCTAAATAAAAGGAGTTCCCATAATCCAGACGAGAGAGAACCAAGGCCTGAGCCATGATTCTTCTTGCTCCCATGGGAAGGAGGGGTAAGACTTTCAGCAGGAGTCTGAGAGTGTCATAACAAGCCCCTGCCAGCATGACTGCATGGTGAACGAATTTAAAGGATTTGTCCAGCCAAACACCTAGGCTTTTGATTTTAGTACTAGGAGTAGGGGCAGTGCCAAGACAAGTTGGCCAAGCTAATTCAGGATTCATACTCCTAGAATTGCACAGGAGCATTAGCTCTGTTTTTCCTCCGTTAAGTTTGAGACAGGAATGGTCCATCCAGGAAGCCACTTTCTCTAAGCAAGCTTCCAGGTCGGATGGGGTACTCTGGTGATGGTTAAGCGCAACCTCCAGCTGTGTATCGTCAACATATGTGACAATTTTAATCCTGTATGGCAAAATAATGTCTGCGTTTTCATATAAACATTGAATAAAGTGGGGCTCAGGGATTAGCCCTGAGGTACTCCACAACTGAGCAATAAGCTGTTAGAAACAGAATCTCCTGCAAATACCTGATCTGCCATCTAAATAGGACCTGAGCAAGGTAATGGCGCAGCCAGAGACTTCGATCATGCAAAGACTATCCAAGAGAATATCAAAACTGACTGTGTCAAATGCAGAGCTTAAATAGAGAAGGATGATGGTTACTGTTCCTCCCCGATCAGGAATTCTCTTGGATTCTTCAACCACGGCCAGTAGAGCAGGTTCATTTCCATGTCTGTGAATAGTACAGAAATTTGTGGGTTTCTAGGAAATTGGAAAGGATCGTGTTGACATACTTCTCTAGGATTTTACAGATCCCAGGGAGTAAGGAGATGGGGCGATAGTTACCGAGGATATCAGGGTTTCGGCTAGAATTTTTTAGCACAGCCTTCACTGTGGCGTGCTTCCAGGGGGCTGGGACTAGGCCAGAAGAAATAGATAGATTTAGCACCTCCAGTATAACTGGAAGCACTACTTCTTTGACGTTGCGTAAGAAGTGTGGGGGTGCTGGCTCACACGGAGAGCCGGATTTTATTTGGGAAAAGATTTCTGATAAAATATCCAAGTTCATGGCATCCTATCTTCGACCTCAGAGCCCTCAACCGCTTCCTCCGGAAGGAGAAGTTCAAAATGTTCACGTTGGCTCATGTCCTCACTGCCCTCGACCCTGGAGACCGGATGGTAGCGTTGACTTGCAAGCCGCTTATTTTCACATCCCCATCGTGCCTGCCCACTGGCGTTACCTACGGTTCACGGTAGGCCACGAGCATTTTCAGCTTACCGTGCTCCCCTTTGGCCTTACTAGAGTCCAGGCTCCACATCAACCTTCTGGAGTTTTGGGCGATTTGTCTTGCACTGAAGGCATTCCTTCCCTCTGTCAAAGGAAGAGTAGTGCAGGTGTTCACGGACAACAACACCGCTATGTGGTACTGCTACAAACAGGGTGGGGTGGGATCGTGGACCCTATGTCAAGAGGCACTTCGTGAGTTTAAAGCCAGAGTTCTTGTCCTTATGGTAGGGTTTGAAAGATAGGAATGAATTTATTGAATATACTTGAGGGTAGAATTTTCTGAGGCAATTGTATTTGTGTCTGTGAAATGATAGCGTAGAGTTTGTTGGGAACAAGATGGCTTCTGACTGTTTGAAACTGAGAGAGTTATGCTCCAAGATGCTGGGTTTGAGACTGTTCTAGTTGAGAAGAGCCAGAGCTCTTGGGTATTCCAGAGTCAAGAATACAATCTTAAGAATATTTAAGCAGAGCCTGCTTTAAAAAAAAGATTTTTTAACAAAACATAGACAGATGGCCACGAGAGCAGAGGATTTCTTTTTGCTCCATTTGGAGATGCAACGTCCGTATTGATAGAGAATGTGACACTGTAAAGGTGCTTTTCTTTTGGTCCAATGTACTGCGTGGTTTCAACTGTAATTCTTTTTACTTTGGAAATTGCTTTACGTTTGGAGACTGCATTTGTTTTGTTTGAGTTTGATTTATGTTTTCTATCAATTAAAAAAAAAAAACATAGAGCTATGGACAATCCTGTGCCATAAGCGCCAATGTCAGCAAATTTCTAATACAGCTGCACAGAGACCATCCTCTTCAGGTTCAGACAAATGTATTGTCAATTGTCGTTCCTGATTCAACCCCCATGGAATCCAGCCCTTAAAAGGCCCTCCACCAGCCCTAGACCTTATAAGACTTACAGGGCCGCCCCCTACTCTGGTACGTCACTTTTTCAGGTGCCCTATAGGTGTCCATCTCATTTCTCCATTCACTTATGGTGGGGACCTCATGTGCGCCCCAGTGCTTCACTATCGATCTGTTGGCCACTGCAAGCCCTAATGTAGTAAACAGGAGTTTGAATCGGGGGAGAGCAACATTGTTTGGAATACCCAACAGGACAAATTTGGGGTCAAGCGGGATCGGGGGATCGGGACCTCCAGTATATGGGAGAGCTCTTCAGTAATTCTGATCCAGTGGGTCTGTATGTGGGGTCATGTCCATTATGTGTATAGGAAGGAACCTATTGCCTTATTACAATGAAGCCAAGTCAGGTTGGTGCTTTGCCCATTTGAAATTAGCTATTACGATAGAAGTGCACCCTATGGAAAATTTTGAATTGTATAAGACAGAGAATTTTTTGGAAAGTTTTATATAGCGCTTGCTAGACCCGGAGGTATCAGAGCGCTTTACATGAGTTACAGCGAGTTACAGGTTACAAAGCTACATCACTTAAATCAAACTGTCACAGGGGGAGGGGGAGGGGGAGGGAGGGAATACAAAATGGGAAAAACAATGTCAGATGTCCGGCTGGGTAGGTGATGGCCAAGGGGGTGAAACCAGGGCCAGACTCCTCTTTAGCTGCATGTGACAGCTCCACCGGGGATCGGCCAAGGTTGCTCGTGCATCGAGGTGAGTACAGGCAGTTATGAGGCCCATAGGGCATCGTCAAAGGTCCAACAGAAGTTCAGAGGAACGTTGTTTTTGAGTTATATATAGTGCTGGCTAGACCCGTAGGTATCAGAGCACTTTACATTAGGCTACACAATGTTACAGAGAATGAAAACAAATACACATTACGTCAAAAATTAGGCAACAAATTGGGAGAGGAAAGAAAGGTGAGACAAATAGGGAGGAGGGGGAAGTGTGAAGGGGGAGGATGAGGGAAAAGACGGCTGGAGAGATGAAAAGACGGCAGGATAGACGAAAGGAAGTCTGCCCAAAGACCGACTGGGTAGGTGACGTCCGAGGAGGGAATCCACAGCCCATCACCCCAATAGCTAAACAGGTAGCTCCATCGGACATCAGTCAGATAGCTAGGTCTCGACTGAATAGGGAAAGTTCACAGAAGAAAGGGTGGGAACTATGAGCAAGGACGGGTGAGGGCAAAAGTCAATAGCAGGAAAGTGGAGAAGAGTAGAGAGGAGAGGGGTAGGGGGTATGGTAAAGAGGAGAAGGGAGAAAAGTCCAGTAGAGAGATGCAGGAGAGTATGCCCAAAGACCGGCTGGGTAGGTGATGGTCAAGGAGGGAAATCCCTAGCCCATCTCCCCTTTAGCTCGTGAGGTAGCTCCACCGGGCGTCAGTCAAAATGTCTAGGTCTCAGATGCAGATGGGAAGATCTCCTAGTCAAGTGTCATGGAGTGTGAGCAGGAGCGGGGTCGGGTGAGGACTGATCCTGCACAGGACGATGACCAATGATTTTAGATCAGGAGAGATACTTGATCCCGTAGAACGTCCCACCAGCTCAGTTTGGGAGTACCCCGGTACCTCAGGAGTCCCCCGCGGCGTTAGTCAGACTGGCCCCAGTCGCCATCTTGGGGACAGGTACTGCAGCAAACTCCACCTCCGCCCGAGATGCAAGCATTGTGAAAAGCAGAGGGGAGGGGGGGCCAAGAAATCACGGTATTCTTTCCACCATGATAGGAGAGGTGGAAGAGACAGCTCCTAAATCTGCTGATCTTTGCCATTCCCCATAACAGTAGTGAGTATTGGACAGTAGTCCAGGAACACAGTTGTAGGGGGGCCATGGGCAACTCTGGGTCGAAAAGTGATGCTCAGAGAGTGGAAGGACGCTGAATAGAGCCTTATAGCCTCAACCAGGAAACCGGGGTTTCCAAGCTTCCAAAGGACATAGGGATAGATCGCTGGCGGCAGTAAAGGAAAGAAGGTTCCCTGGCAGTGATAACACAGCCTTCCCATAGAGCACTGTTCTAGAGGCTCATGTGCTGCATTCACCCAGATCGTACATATGCCCAAAATGCCATAGCCCCTCATTTCCTTGCAGCCACGAAGTCCAGAATAAACCACACCACCTTGGCACAGCTCTGTAAAGCCCAGCGTGGGAACAAGATCAGTTGTGCAGTGAACCGCACCCCACAAAACACAGACGTTGCACCTCTCTTTATCTTCCTAATACATCATGCTCAGATAGAGAAAGTGAAGCGGGTCGCGTTGTCTTACACGGTCGCCATTTTGAAGTCAGGCACCATTCCTCCGGAGGTCGTCATGAGACTACAGTTGGATATGAGTCGTCAAAAGAAACTTCAAATCGCAGGCATTGCTACTTTATGCTTGACTAGCGTTTCGTTAGCAGGACAACAAAGCTTAAATCAGTGAGAAAAAGCTCCGTATTTTGCGTGTAGCCGCCATTTTGCAGTCAGGCTGCATAAGTTAAACAAACACCTCAAAAGCCTCTAATAATGCCAATAATGCTGCAAATACCTCATCGAGTGTGCACCCAGACTCAAACTCGCGGATCCGATGTTTGGTGAAGAAAATAGGATCATTGGTGACTATTAATCCCCTCCGTAAACAAGTTTACCAATTCCACCATTTTAAGTTGTCGGGTCTCTTTGAGCTCTACTGGTCGGAACTGCATCGTTCACTGTGATCTGCTTTATGCGCCAATTCTGGCGTTCAGCTGCTTGTTCTGCAGCCTTGAAGGAGCTACGCTGGTCGGATCTGCACCGTTCACTGGGACTTGCTTTATGCGCGGGTTCTAGCGCTCAGCTGCTGGTTCTGCAGCCTTCAAGGAGCTCCGCTAGTCGGATCTGCACCGAGCACTGGGCAGTGCACCAAGCAGCTTGCGGTAAAAAATGTTGCAGGCCTGCACCCTCTACAGCTTATATATATATATATATATATATATAAAAGACAGAGGCATGCCTTAATAGCAACCTCCCAGGGTGTATCAGGTCGGCCTACTTGTCGATATTCTCAAACTCACTCAGGTCCTGTTTGCATCTCTCAGTTTAAATAGGGAGTCTGGCATGTTATTCTTGATAGTGCCGATATGCCTGGGATACTGCCTTTCTATTCAACTCTTCCATTAGTAAGCGACCCTCTAGTGGGGCATATTCTGTGGTTCTGCTTGCCAGGCATGATGGAGCTGTGCATATTTAAGGAATTGGGATGGGTGTAGATGGTAGGTGTTCTGGACAGAGGAGTAGGACATGATATCTCCTGCTTTAAGAAAATCTCCAATTTTAGAACTGCCTATAGTGACTCATCTCTAAAGCCCCGCAATTTCGCAATTTTCTTCAGCCGCGTCCCAGTCCATAGGGGTGTCTCCCTCATGATCTTGTGAGCCCAGGCCATTATTTTCGTCACCCAACCCTATTCCGCCATAGCCACCTGTGTCGCTGGTGCTGGTGTGCGAGAGCCCTACCCTCTGTACAAATAATGAAGATATGAGTGCTTTTGCAGCTGTGCGCATTCCAGTTGAAATGTAGGGTGGTCTTGCGGGGCATATATCCAATCGTTGATATTGATTAGATGCTGTTAGAAATGGGGGGTCTCTAGTTGGCAGAGGTAGGTACCTTTGACCAAGCAGGGGCCCTTGCTTCTAGTCAGGGAAAGGGGGGTACCCTCCTGGATAACCCCTGCTCACCCCCTTGGTAGCTTGGCACGAGCAGACAGGCTTATCTCAGAGGCAGTGTGTAAAGCATATGTGAACACATACAGTAATACAGTGAAAACACTACACCAGTTTAGAAAAATAAGTAGTCTTTATCTAGACTTAACACAAGACCAAATGACAAAAATCCACAATACTGTAAAAAACATATGACTTTCAATGGTAGAAATAGCTTAGTTCAATGTAGATGGTAAAAGCGACACTTTACTCCCAAAGTATCTTGGATGCGTCATACAAAACAAACAAAAGAGTCACAGGGAAGGTGATGCGTCGGTTCCTTGCTTCGGGGGAGGTGATGCGTCGGTTCCTTACTGCAGCGCAGGTGAGGTGATGCGTGGGTTCCTTACCGTAGAGGTGGTGATGTGTCGGTTTCTTGCTGTGTTCCGGTGCGATGCGACAAAATGGCGTCTTTGCGATGCAACAACATGGAGGTGATGCGTGCACGCCTGACGGCCGTGGGGAGAGTCAGTAGGCTCTTAAGCCGTGACAGGCCCTGCGACACTCTTCTCCGATGATGCGACGGCAACCTCTGCGGCGGCGAAACGCTTCTCCGGTGAGGCGACCCGCTTCGTCGGTGATGCGACGGCAAACAGCTGTGCGACAACACGTTTCTTCGGCGATGCGACGACAACTGCTGCGGCGGCGTCGTCACGCTTCTCCCTCGTTGTGTCGCTCCTCCAGCTCCCAGCGACATGTAGTCTCCAGAGGGCCCAAAACAACAGCTGGCACCTTACTGCAGATAGAATTCCCAGCGAGGAAATTCAGGGGGAGCTGGTGGTGTAGTCTTTGTGTCCCTGAGACTTCAGAACAGGAGGCAAGCTCAACTTCAAGCCCTTGGAGAGCTTCCTCAAGATAGTAAAAGTTCACACAAAGTTCCTGTTCTCCTTTCCTTGGCAATAAAGTAACCACTGCAGGACAACCCCAAACAGTAACAGCACAGGGGCAGTAATCTTCCTTCAGCTTCTCCGGTTCTTCTCCTTGGCAAAGTGAACTAAAGTTCTGGGGTCTGGGCCTCAATATTTATACTGCAAAATCCTTTGTCCTCTGAAGGCAGAGGGTGTCTGTGCCCAACCAAAACCAATTCTGTCCTCCCTGGTGCAGCTTCCTGGCAGGAGGTGGAAACAGCATTGTTGAAAGCGGACCTGGCCCAGGTAGCTGAAAGGAAAACTCCTCCCCCCTACTCTCTATTCAATGCAGGTCCTATTCAGCCCAGCCCTGAGCCATCAACCTGCTGGAGCCAAGGCCCTCTCCAGCCCTCTGTCACTCACAAACCAGACAGGGAATACACAAACCTAGCAGAGGCATGCTGGATGGTTAGGCAAGAAGATACCTACTTTCTAAGTGGTATTTTCAAACAAAAAAAATTAAAAATCACCCACACTAAAAGATGAAGAAGAAACATTCTGAGTTTAGGCATACTAAACTTTGTTTTCTTATCTTGTTCCTAGGGTCAGTTATGATTATAAGATGTTATAATCAAACTGCCCATTCTGGCCTATGGGAACAGATAGCCTTGCAATAGTGAATAATGAATTTGGCTGTAGTTCACCATCAGGTCATGCCACACACACCAGGGCATGTCCTACCTTTTACAAACAATGCACCCTGCCCTTGGGCCGACCTTAGGGGTGACTAATATGTAGAAAATGGAAGGTTTAGGGACTGGTAAGTGGGTGCACTTGCCAAGTCGACATGGCAGTCCCAGACTGCACACAGGCTCTGCAATGACAGGCCTGAGCCACACTTTACAAGCTGCTTCTGTGGGTGGCACAACCAGTCCTGCAAGCCCACCAGCAGCATTTGATTTACAGGCCCTGGGCACACATGGTGCACTGTACTAGGGTCTGACAAGTAAATCAAATAAGCCAATCATGGAGACACTAATCCATTACAACAATTTACATTAGAGAGCACTGGCACTTTGGCACTGAATAACAGTGGCAAAGTGCCCAAAAAATGGAAGGGAGACCCACTCCAATGGTGCCACGTCTAACAGATGCTCTGCCCAGTAATAGCCTTCAATGTCAGGAAGCGCTAACTCACCGTTATATTGAGATCTCTGTAGCGACTGGAGCCATATTCTCAGGTGACCGACATCCCAAAGTAAAGTCTGTAGAGCCTCTTTGATCTTGAGAGAATGACGACTGAGAGATAGGATAATATATATTTTGAAGGGCATAGAGCAACTTGATGAGCCCATCCGTGTGAGTGCGAGCCCCCTCCATCTGTCACCATCAACCTGAAATATTTCCAGCACTCACCCGAAGTTCTGGATGGCGCAAAACTCCTTCAGGGTGGCCATAAACATGTCTTAGTACCTGAAACAACCTACCATCACCTGAAGACCACGGGCAGCTCCAGGGTGTCCAACGAGTCCTGTGGGTTGTATAGCACAGATTTACCCTAATTGTTTTATACCCAGAGTGAGCCCCATAGTTCCCCAGTACCTGAAACAGGGCCGGCATAGTAGTTTCTGGCTCCGTAATGTATAGAAGCATATAAGAGCCTGCTTTTTGTTTATCTGTGTTAGGGTATTTATTTAGAATGGCTTAGGTTTGACAGCGCTACTTTTTGTTGTTGTTGAAACTAGCTGACTCTTGTAATTGTAGAATGCCTTTAGAGGGGGCATAAGTAGATTAAATAGTGCAGAGGGCTGATGGGGTCTGAGATCCGGTAAAAGACGAGCAGAAAAACAAATCTAAATGGACTAAAGATTTGTCCGGTTTGAAGAAAAATGTACGAAGTTTGATGCTTTAGCTGCTGCAAGTACAGATGTTCAGCGACATTTGTGTTTTTCAGGATATTGATGGTTATTGACAAGTCCAAGAGTAATAGCAGAACACACCCATTAAAGATAATTATTCATTACAGGGCTTCATCTACGGCATAAGTCCCAGTGAGTAGCACTAGAGCTGCTGGGAGCTCACCACAACTGTAAAGCGAAGCCACTACTTAATTAGAGTTTGCATATATCAAACACAGCAGAACTTCTAATCTCAATACCCTTAGAGTGGCAGCCAGCCAAACCAGTGCCTGTGACCCATGATAAAACTCAATCACACACTGTCAGACTGCCGGGCCTGCAACATGAGCATCTGTCCCCACTTTCAATCTAGCAAAGTCACAAGGAGATAGGCCATGTTGTAGGCCCTGCTCTGTCAGTCACGTTCTGTGTGTGAACAGTGGCCAAGGAAAGAAACGTAGTTGCAGTTGCCTGAGTACTAGTTATTGTGGGCCTCTAAAGTGATGGACTGTAGGAATCAAAGTGAAAATGTGTGAATTTGGTGCATGATCATGCTACGAGCTGATGAGATCAGAGTCTAGTTCCAGAACTGACAAGCACCCCTCGTTCATGTTTCCGTGTGTATGCATGTGTGCACATTTATGTGTGTCTGGTATTATGACCCATGTTAGTAAAGTATAGCTGCCTGGAACCTATAGCTATCCTCAAGGACCACCAAGATATATGCTGCCCCCCTAAATATGGTGTTCATCTCTGGCACAGTTGTGTCCTTTCATGGCTTTATGGTTGCAGGGGTATAATAATGGTCACCCTTGACATATTTGAGGCTTTCGTGATCTGGTTATGGCATACATGTAGCCATAATTGACATAATCTTAAGAACAGGACTAGCCTACGTTTTGCCATCCCTCACATAATGTTGCCCTCTTTCTTGCATATTAATAGCTGACTGATATATTGTGGGCGCCCTCCCCATTATAGGATCCAGCCTTAGCATAAGAGGTGGCCTGGGATAATGGCTGCCATTATTGGTATCCTTGATATTATGGTGAGCATTCATGACCTATGAATGTAATACCTGGGCATTTGAAGCATCAGCTGTCTGTGTGGCATTTGTATATATGAGTACTTGATGAATATGACATACTGAAGTTTGGGCTTGTTTGTGTTTCTTGTCCTGAACTGCACCTTTAGAGCAGCAGTGGACATGGCAGACACTGTAAGGCCAAAATTACCATTCTAACTCCAGTCCAAGAATATTTGGGGAAAGAGCAAGTTTCCACCAAATATTTTGGGAGGATTACTTGGTATTTCAACTCCAGCCCTGGAATAATTTGGGGAAAGTGATAATTTTCCCAAGTATTCTTAGAAATGGTTGAAAAGTAGTTATTTTGAATGCGAGAAAGTGCTGCCCTGAGCGGGCAGCCCTGGGCTGAAAGCTTGGAATACCGATGTTTAGGCACTCTGTGTTCTAATATTTACAATAAATATATTTAAGCCAAAAATTATGTTTTGTTTTTCAGAAAAGGGATTTTGTTTGGAAAATTAAGTTTGTATGCCAAAAATAAAAAAGTGATATTTGATTAAAAATATGTGTTTTTTAAAACGTAAACGCTTGTGATGACAAAAGGTTGCATTTCAAAAGCACGTTTAAAGCTTACTGTTGAGTGGCAATTCATGCCGAGCTGGGGAGACATATTGCTGAGTTAATAGTCAGACATTTTCATTAGCCATATGGAGACGTTTCCTGTTGTTAAGGGTTTCCTGGCATTTCTGCTTCCTAACTTTGTCTGAAATACTTGGGTGGTAACTGCTAATAATCCTCTTTAGGGTAGTCGTAGTATAATGTTAACAAATTATGTGAATATTAACAGTGATAAAATGTGCTGTTAGCTTGGGAGGATTGTTCTTGAGCAGAAGTTTCTCACTGTAGAAAAGATTGTAGATCCCTGATCTAAAAATAAAGTAATCCCTCAAAACCAAAGGACAGGATCTTTTAGACATAGTAAACTATGACCCCCCTCGATATACCAAAAACAAAATAAATCACTAAGGTAATCTGTGCAAAAATACAACATATACAAAAAAGATATTATTTATTAAGACTTAGTGGAATTCTTGTATTAAAATTGATACATTAATAAAGACAATGAATAAACTAATTAAAGATTACAAAACAAAACCATTTTGGATTATGACTTTTTCTTATTCTTCACCTAATGATAATGGACAAATATTGATGCTTTATACCAAGACCTTTAATGTTAAGCAAGAACTGGGTCCACAATTTCTGTTGACTTGTTTCATCTGTCAAGCACATTTGAGTAGTAATGGCATAGAAATAACGCACAAGTCATTATTGAACTCATGGCTTATTTTACCACCATTCAAGACTGGAGCTTTAAAGCGAATGAAGAAAATGGGAAGAATGTCAAATATGTATCATTTGTTGAGCTATCAAGTTCTGGCGGATGATGTGGCATTATAAAGCCCGAGGGTTATGGGCATGAGTTATGAGGATGTGGCGTAACAGCCAGAGCTGACTCGAGTCTCTGCGTTTGCTCAACATACTGTGATTTTCGGCAAATCAATTAATATCTCTGTGCTTACCAACACTGAATGTGTCCATCTGTAATGCAACTGGTGCTTATGTAAAGTGCTCCGATACCTTCAAGTCGAGTTTGCGCTGTATAGAACTGCAAAAAAAATGTTTTGGACCCCAGAAGTGCTGAGATAATTGTGTGTTCCTGCTTGAGCCTTGGGAGTATGAGAGGATATGCATGATCTCTTATCCGGCATCAAGCAGGACAACCTAAGAACAACATCACTTTCCCCACCCTTACCCGCTGCCAGCTCCTTGACCTCTGAGCACGCTCACCTCGATGCAGGGTGAAGCGAGCCAAGTGACCCAAGAGGGGGTGAGAGGAAACTGTCCCAAGGAGAAGCCACACATTACTGGCATATCTCGCGAGCAGCAGGCACCAAAAGGAGATAGGCAGGGAGAAGATTAACGGTTGTTATAACTTCTATCAACTAGTTCACAGTTCAACAACCACGAACAGCTTCTAGGAATCTGGAGATACCCTCTAAAAATTGGTCACCTCTTTGGAATAACATAACTCAGCCATGCCTCTCCCATTTTTTTCAAGGTAGGCAGTCTTGTCAGTCAAACGGGTTACTAGCTTGAAAACAATCAAGAAACACTCTGGCGGGCATCAAGGAAAGGAAGGAGCAAGCAACACCCCATGACGGGGGAGACGTATGGGCAAGCGACAGCTGTACGAGAGCAATTGGTGCAAAGTACAAGAACGGGAATAGGAGGGGGTAGAAGAATTAGTACCTGCATCTTAGCGGACGTGCACTAATCAAGTGGAATTAATCTGTACTTGGTCGGTGCTTCTCAGATAGGAACGGAAGTGAGTATTCGGCTCTGCTATCCAATTAGGAAGCAAAAGGAACAACGAAATGCTGAACAATGCAAACATTCATCCCCAGTCACAAGGATCTAGGTTTAATCCACTGTTCGTTAGCTCACCACGCCACCCCCGTTTGCACCCAGCCATATGCCGATCAGGCTTGACCCTGCTCCTCATGGGAACAGTTCAGCTTGAACTGCCAAGCCAGGTCCTCCCTGACTGTAAACAAGCATCCTGTGACTGGTTTCGGGGCATCACCCCTTATCAGCCAGCCTAGCTTGAATCCGAGTACGGGACCCACGTCTGGGCATACTCTTCCCACTTAGGATGACAAAAGCCAAAGGAACTACTGATGGACAGAATGCTGAACAATGCAAACATTCGCCCTCCAGTCACAATCGATCTGAGTTAAATCCATCTTTCTTTTGCTCACCACACCATCCCAGTTTGCACCCAGCCATATGTCCATCAACTGTTCTTTTTGCATTTGGCACCCGAGTGGGAAGGGGTATTCCCAGACGTGGGTCTGTGCTCTCCATGCCACAGGTCGTCAAATCCTCAGCCGAAGTCTTTGCTTGTGCATCGTCTTGCGAAAATCTTTTAAGAACATAAGAATAATGGAATGACTCATAATTGTGTTTATATATAACATTGCGTGTGCGTGAAGACTTGTGTTTATGTTCTTACTTCTGTGTTGGGGATTCAGGAATGACATCCTTTCTCTTTTAGCACTGCACCAATATAACACATTACAGCGATTTTGTGTACTGTGTCTCGAAGCGCCGAATTCCCTTAATCTCCCCCAGTAGACAACTTTCCTGCTGTTCTATGTCTGCTGGAGAGGATTCTTGATGTACGGGTCTTGAGGGTTTTTGAATTTGACCCTTCATTGTTACACAGAAAAGGGTCACCAGAACTATACTACTGGTTTTGAATTGTGCATGGTGGTGGTGAGTGTCGACTTCATGTTTTCCCTGCCTATTACCATCGAGAACCACATTGAGGCCATCATGAGGGGCCGTTCCCTCCATGTCATCAAGTGGACTGCAAACCCACTGCTACCCTCTGTTAAGCTTTGTATGATATTGGCGGCTATGTTGCGAGTAAGAATTGAGCCTTCATTGTCTTTTCTTTTTAGTACGTGTTTTTTGGCCTTTCTGTCATCCCGTATATACATGACACAGTCTATAGTATTCTGTAGGATTATTTTCATGTGTGAAACTTGTCTTTAACTAATTTGACTATCCAAATTGTTGTTTTAATTTGTAACCCCGGTGTTTATTAAGTTGCTTATGTGCAATAGTAGCTCGTTCTATGTGAAGTTCTTAGATACCAATTTGGAGCTTGTTCGCACTGTATAAATTTGCAAAAATTAATGAGAATAAAATTATTTTTTTAAAGTTTATTTTATTTTTGTGTTTTATAGAGCGCGAACTTGACCCGTTAGGGTATGAGTGCGCTTTACAGGAATCATAGGATTGTACAAAAAGACTTAGAATCACAAGAGTAAAAAATCAATTAGAAGGTGGCGGGGTGCAGAATACATAAGAGATAGGACACGTATTTACAGATTACATTTATAATTACTCAAGACAAGACCACAGGTTTCTTGGTGGGGTGACTAATTAATCCGAAGGGAGGCAATAGCCAGACGTATATCATGGTCATAGTGGTGGTTGTAGGCACAATTTAAACAAGGAAGTTACCCATAAGGAAGGTTTTGGTATCCTTTTTGAAACCCGATAGAGAAGGGATTCGTCTGATGGGGCGTGTGAGAGAGTTCCATATTCTAGGAGTGGCCCCAGAGAAAGCATGATTGTAAGTTTTTTTTTTTTTCGGGAACCGAGCAGGTTGCAGCAGGAGGTCTCTGGCTGACCGGGAGTTTCTGATTCCTCCAGAAATCACAGGTTTCCGTGCAAGATATGCAGGGGAGTTCGAGTATAAAGCCTTGTTTGTAATGCAAGCTAGTTTAAGCTGTATTCTTCCCTCAAGAGAGTCAGTTTAGAGCTTTCAGGTGTGGGGAAATGTGGTTGAATTTCCTTGTGCCGGTAAGTAGCCTGGTGGCCACATTGAGGCATACTTTTAAAGGTGCCAGGGAGATCTTGGGTATGCCCGAGAGGGTCGAACAGCCATACTCCAGTCTAGAGATGACTAGTGCTTGGACTGCCATTTTTAGGTCGGGAGCATTGAGGAGGGGTTTTAATTTCCTTAGGTAGCTCAGGTGGAATCTCGCTGATTTGGCCATCGAGTTGATGTGGTCCCACATGTTCAAGTTGCTATCCAAGGTGATTCCCAGGGATTTGACCGAGTCCACGATGGTCAGTGGGCAATTTAAGGCTGAGATAGCCTTGATCCATATTTGCATCTCAGGGCTGGTTTTAGGAGGGAAAATTAGGAGAAATTCTGTTTTCTTTGCGTTGAGTTTGAGTTGATTGGAGGCGAGCCATTGGACAGTCAGTTTCAGGGCTTCGATTAGGGAGAGGATCTCCTCTAGAGATCCTGTGTTGACGTAGATCTGAGTGTCATCCGCATACATATGGTAGGAGATATTGGCAGTGCGTAGTACTTCGGCAAGCAGTTCTAGGTAAAGGTTAAAGAGGGTGGGGGACAGGGTTGATCCTTGGGGGACTCCAACCGTGACCGGGGAGGGAGCAGATAGGTTGCCGTTGATTAGGAATCTCTGTGATCGGTTATGGAGGAAGGACCTAAACCATTCTAGAACAGAGTCTTCCAATCCCATCCTGAGTTGAGGTGTTCAAGTAGTTTTTCATGGCTGACCGTGTTGAAGGCCGAGGATAGATCTTGGAGGATTAGGAGCCAGGTTTTGCCTTGGTCAAGGGCTTGGAGGGCATCATCAGCGATGTTGAGCATTGTGGTTTCAGTGCTGTGCCCAGGTCTAAATCTGGATTGGAAGTCATCGAGTAGGTGGAAGTTATTGATGTGTTGACTTAGCTGTTGTTGCACACATTTCTCCAGCACTTTGGCTAAGAGGGGGAAGCAGGATGTGGAGGACTTGGCTGGCTTTCAGAGAGTCAGGCATCGATCCCTGCCGGGGAGAGGCGTTAATTATTGCAGTCCAGCTAGGAATTATGGATTGGGCAGCGGCAGCTAGGCAGGTGGAGGGGAGCGGGTCATTAAAATGGTTGTTCGGGTTTAATGTAGATAGGATTTTAGAGATGGAGTCTTCATCATAGACTTTGAAGTCGCTCCAGTGAGCCTGATTTTTAGGTGAAATCTGTGGGGGCGTTGCGGCAGGAGGAGCCAGGTCCGGAAGGAGTTGAGAGTATGTGGCGGGACTGAGTTTGTTTCCTAAGGCTTTGATTTTGTCAGCGAAGGAGGAGGAAAATTCCTCGTAGGATATTAGGGACTTGGGGGTTTCTTTCGATGTTTTGGCCAATTTATTAGATTGGTGTTTGACCAGTTCGAAGTGCTTGCAGGGTCTGTTCTTGGCCTACCCTAGTTAAGATCTGAAGAATTCTTTTTTTGAGTTGAGAATGTTCCTGTTGTAGGCATTTCTGGCCTGGCGGAGAAGATTTGGATGTGTGGCAGAGGGGTACTGCCTCCAGGTTCTTTCAGATTGCCGGAGGGATCTCCTCTCATTGTTGAGGGATCCCGTGAACCAGGGGTTTCTGTCTTTGATTTGGGTTCTTTTCAGTTTTAGTGGGGCTATATCATCCAGAATGTTCGATATAGTCGCAGAGTAGTGATAGTTGAAAAATGAAGGGAGGTTAAACTCTATCCAAGAAGAAAGAACATATTCAAGTGTTACCTTTATTTTGTATATAGAATTAAACACATAATATCGGCCACAGTGCCAACTATACCAAAAAACATTTCTGTTGGTGAGAGATATATGCTTGTATGGTTTCAAGATGCAGATATGCAATTGTGTTGCGTCTTTATTAAATATTTATGCTGGGATTACATCAGTTCATGTGCTAATGTTTCTAATTTTCACTAAAGGTCATTAAGCTGTTTGTGTTAATATGAAGAAACAGATGGTCATGTAGTTTGGCTACATGAAGCAATTTGTTTTGGATTTCTTGGTTTACATTTCTGACAATGAGTGAAACATTTGATCAATCATTGCTGTGCATTCTGGGGAATTTTATTCCAAATACTTTGTTGAAAAATGTGTCATTGAAATTGTCTGTGAACATCCTCATCTTTTTTTAATTTTGCTAAATGAAGTAAATACAATTCTTTGTCTTTCCAATTTAGAATCACCTGACAGTGATGTGGCAATGGACATTGTGACATCAGAGCAACAGGTTTCAGAAGCCGTCTATGATTGTGTTATTTGTGGACAGAGTGGTCACTCAACTGAAGATCGACCAACAGGGCTGGTTGTTTTATTACAAGCTTCTTCAGGTAAAGTTATAGAATGGAAATTAATAATTCTGTATTTATTTGAACAAAATGATTGATTAAAGAAGTTAATGATTAATTTGATTACCCTTGCCACACTATATGTACAACATTCTTACAATGTATCCCTATGTATTTTCGACGCTGCAGTGTTGCTTTTGCTAGCTTGCCAGCACTGAATGGCCATATTTGTTCCTCACCAGCACTAAATCTAGTACTTTCACTTTGAAGTCGCATAGCTAGTGCTGTCTTAGCTAGATGGTTTCTGTGAATGTCAATGCAGAGGTCAAAGTTCACAATCAACCTTTACTTACAGGTCAGATTAACTGGTCAGATTTCATAAATGGGATTAAGTAACGCAACTGTATATGTTTGTGTTTTGTGACCATGTTAAAACATTTGGTCATGAACCTCTAAGGTGATATGCTATACAGTTTGTTTGTACAGACCAAAACTGGTTTGCATACGATCTGTTCATGTATGTAATGGTACACAGCGAGTCAAAAAAGATGGAGAAGAATACGGCCAACATAATTAATAGTGCTTAAGACTCATGCAAGAATTCCATCAGTCACTGAGTAATTTGAATCTGGATATTTGCCAAGTACGAGACGTTATATTAATATATTTTTCGGCAAACAGCTTCTTATTTGCATTTGTGATTTTATTTAAGGAGGGTCTCCGCATTACAGTAACTTTTTTTTTTTCTTTGAAACATGGTTTTATTGTTTTTCAAAGTTTGCACGTTTCATACAGTGGCGTAAGATTGCATAATAATTCCAACAGACGTCTTGCAATATTACTTACAACAGGCTCCAACATTTCCTACTCGCTGTCCTACAGAGACATATTTGAGTTTCCATAATGTTATACACTTTTCAATTCCATTACGACGTGACTGTTGGCAGCTCAAATCTACCAGGAGATAACATAATTTTAACTTTCCGCATCTGTTCTACACTCCTGTAATTGAGTATAGCATTTCTCATCTCAACAAATAATATATAAACCCACAGCAATACTGTTCCCTCCCCCCTCCCTTTCGTCCTTAGTCCATACAAAACCTGTAATGTCAGTCTTCGGCACGTACATGATTGCATCTCATATCATACAGTTTGCATACTGCTTACGCCCTTGTACGTGTCGGTCTGAGTCCCGGTCTCATTCACTTCCTTGCGTGTTATTAACAAAGTCTATATCGAAGGACCTACACGCTTCCAGCATGACATCCCACTCCATCGCAATTGGAGTCTTTCGTAACCCCCTCGCCTCCTCCCGTCTCAACGCAGCACTCTCTGCTCTCCCCTAGCGCACCAATTCATTATGCCATGCATATGTTGTGGGTGGCGTTTTAGATTTCCACCGAATGGTGATCGCCCGTACTGCCAACAGGAGTGCTAAGTTTACACACCTATATTGCACTTTATATTTGGAAGTTCCTTTTCTTAATCCCAGGATACAGCACTCGACTGTAACAGGTATCTCCCTGTGTGTGATCTACGCCGTGTGGCGTCTGACCGAATCCCAATACCCTCCAATCCGTTGACAGGACCATATCGTGTGTACTAGGTCCGCTCCCTCTAATCTGCATCTGGGGCAATTGTGTCGTGTGGTTGGGTACATCTTGTCTATTTTGCGCGGTGTAAGATATGTCCTGTGTAAAATCATAGTTTGAATATACTTGAATCGTGTGTTCCGCGATACCTTTTTGGGATGTTCCACTACCCTCTCCCATTCCTTATCCTCAAGGTCCCTGCCTATGTCACCCTCCCAGGCAGTGCGTAGCGGTGTCAGGTCTATTTGTGTGTGGGAACGCAGCCCTACATATAGCCACTTAATGAGGTGCTGGCCCCTCCCCATATAATAGTGTTTTTACCAGATCGTTTGTTCTTGCCTTTGTGGGGCCCATTGTGCTCTGACGTATTACAATAGCGCTGCGTGTAAGAGGTATAGATGGGCCGGCACTCCGGTTTCCCGCACAAAATTATCGTGATCCAATAACACCCCATCTCCAAAGAGGTCCGCCACCGTAGTGACCGCCACATCCAACCAAGGCGCCAGTCTACGCGTCGTCAAGCGTCCATCTTGTAAAGGTATACCAAGCAGGGGTATATTCCAGGCATATGCAGGGGATGCTCTAGTGTACTGCAGAGTTGCCCTCCAGCACCGCAACGCTGTGTTCAAAAGGGGAGGGAGATCCAGCGGGATCTTGCTATGTGGCAGCAAGAGGGTGTGTCTTGTTCAGTCATCCATATCTCCTGTAGGTTATGCCCTGCTGTCCAAAAGGACAGCCACTGCAGTTGACAAGCGTAGAAATACACTCTGAGATCAGGCACTCCCAGGCCTCCTCCGGACGTGCTGCGTTGTAACTTCTTTAGGTTAATCCTCCGCCTACCCGTCCCCCAAATAAGTTCAATGAATAATGTATTCATTAATTTACAAGTGGTGCCCGGGAGCATAAGTGGTATGTTTGTAAAATAATAAAGTAGCCTCGGGAAGACCACCATTTTTGCTATCACTGCCCTACCCGCTACTGACAGTGGCAGAGTGGTCCAAAAGGTAAAGCTAGATCGTAGGGCTCTCAGGGCCCTGTTCTGGTTGCCCTCTAGCATGTCTGCCTGGGACCGATAAACTTGAATGCCTAGATACTTAAACGTGTGAGGTGCAACCTTGAACTGTAGTGTGCCAAATGAAAAGTCCAGTAAAGGCGCCTGTCCCTTAAAGTAAAATACCGTCGATTACATTGGATTGATAGCTAGACCTGACAGCTGCTCAAAGCGCTCAAACATCGCGGCCATGGTGTCCATAGGGGTGCGGAGGTCGCGCAAGAATTGGATAATATCATCTGCATATATCATCTGCATATGCCGACAGCAAGTGAGAGGTGTTTCCCACCGTAATCCCCATGTCAACCAGCTCCGCCCTGATCTTCCATGCCAAAGGTTCTAGTGCCAATTTAAAAATAAGCGGCACCCCTGTCTCGTTCCCCTGCGTATCTGATATTCTGCCGATATGTGCCCTCCCGTCCACGCTCTAGCCGTCGGGGCGTTATAAAGGAGGCGGATCCACCTGACCTACTCTTCCGGCAGTCCAAATCTCAGTGGGGCCCTGAATATGTAGTCCCATTTAATGAGGTCGAACGCTTGACGCATATCCAGTGAGATACAACCCGCATAATCATATTGGTTCGGGGCCTCAGCGAGCAGGTGGTGCAATTTCCTAGTGTTCAATGATGTACTCCGCGCAGGCAGAAAACCCGTCTGATCTATATGAATCAGTTTATGCAGATTCGGCAGGAGTCTATTAGCCAGGACTTTACTAAGTATCTTATACTCCGTCGTTAACAGTGATAATGGACGGTAGCTGGCCATGTCAGTGGGGTCCCTGCCTGGTTTTGGGAGTGACACCACCAGCGCCTGCGCCGAGGTGAGGGACAAACGGCCCTTCTCCAGTGCTTCTTTATATAAAATTTCCAACTGAGGCACAAGTATATCTGCGTAGGTAGCATAAAATTCAGCTGGCAGGCCATCCATCCCCAGGGTTTTATTTCGGGGGAGACCCTTAACGGCGGTTTTAATTTCTGATTTCGTAATGGGGCCAAGTAACCCTTTCTGTGCGTCTGCCGATAGCTGGGGGCATGGTATTGTGGATAAAAAATCATCTATGTGTGTACTCATTACTTCCCCAGGCTCACTATAGAGTATCACATAGTATTGCCTGAAAGCCTCATTAATCTTTCCTTGGGTGGACACTGCATCTTCTGCGGGGGTAGTGACCTCATTAATAACAACATTAGCTGGGTCGTCCCGCAACAATTTTGCCAGCAGAGTCCCCGCCTCGTCTGCCTCTGTGTGGCTTAATTGCGTGTATCTTTGATGGTCTATGACACGGAGAGACCACATTACAGTAACTTGATTACACCGTTGGCTAACTTGTGAACAGTGCATTCCGCGACGTTGTGTTGTTATTTAGACTTTATTACTTAGCCACAATGTGATACTGGCCAGTAAACTTCATCTCTGTTATCTTCTGTTATGAAAATCGGAAGTACTTTAAAGGGACATTATAGATAATAAGCGTGGACATGCTGAGTCTTGAAAGAAATTAATATTTTTTTTTTTTATTTTTTTTTAAAGAAACCTTTATTGGACTTCAATGAGTTACAAACATGGGCCTACAACCCTTTGGGCCGGCCGCTAGGTAGCATGAAACTTATCATTCACAGTTATACAAATTGATCAATCCGGTTAGCCCGTCGGTCCATCATCTCACCCAATGAAGGCGAAAGCAACAGTTGAGTGACAGTATTAAATACGGTTTCAGTTTTCAATTTAAAATTAAGAAACATTACACACAAACAAGGCAATAGACAGTGTAAATAGCAGGACGTGCTCCCCGAGGTAGGGAACCAATGATCAGCAGCAGAGAAGGGAGGGGGGCACGGGAGCAGAGGAAAAACAAACTGTAACACACTTATAACTGAACAGACGAGGAATGCTTGGCTAGGGGGACGAAGAGGCATCCAGCCCAACAGCCAGTGGAGGGGCACAGATGTCTCCGCGATAGGCGTTCCACGGACCCCACACCCCAGTCCATTTCCGCGGCTTGCCTCTCGCTACATACACCGTCTTTTCTCTAAACATGCACCAATCCATATTCTCCTTCCACACCGAGACCGTGGGCGGCCTCTGGGAACCCCATAGCTGGGCGATGTTACGTTTGGCCACCATATTTCCCAAAGTCGCCCACCACGTCTGTGCCACATTATAATCGTTTGGCTCCCACACGTTCAGCAGGCACCTCCTAGCTTCTGGAAGCAGCGCAACATGAGTGACCTCCTCCATTACCGCATGCACCCGACGCCAAAAGAGCGCCACCTCAGGGCATTCCCATATAATGTGAAGGAAAGTACCCAGCGAACCACAGCCACGCTTACACATCCCATCCACGGAGAAACCCATGCGCATCAGGTGGGGACCAGTAACGTACACTCTATGGAGTATCTTTAGTTGTACGAACCGAAGGCGGGCCGGAATTGCCACCTCCCGCGGGGAGGCTATTGCCGAGACCCAGTCCTCGTCATCTAATTCCAAACCGTCAGCCACCCAGATCTCCCTCAAGCGGGTCAACAGATCCGCCCGATCGTTGATAAGCTTTTTATAGATCAAGGAGATTGTGCTGTCAGGCACGTAGCCATCGAGCACCCTATCCTCCAGCGGGGAATTTTCCGGGATAGCGGTGGCATCAGGGAAAACCGAGCGCAACGCATGACGGACCTGGGCATATCGGAAATGCTCTCTATCGTTTAGCTTATATTCCGCTTTCAACATTTCAAACGTTTTAAACTCCCCTTTCACCCAGAGGTCACTCACCTTACATATGCCAATCATATCCCATTTCTCAAACCCTTTGGTTTTCCACAAACAGCCCAGCCTATCCGAAGCATACAGTGGAGTCGCTCGAGTCAGGCGGCCCTTCCAACCCATCGCAGCATTAGCAGCATGCCACACACGTACCGCTATCTTTGTTGGGCCTGTCAACTGCACACCAGGAGACCTCGAATACAGTGCTCTATGATAATCCCCCCCAGGCAATAGCATTTTATCCATCTCGAACGCCGGGTTCAGGGCCGGCCCGTACATCCCGTGGTTCACCGCCGCCAATTGGGACGCCCAATAATATCGCTTGATATCGGGGAGTGCAATACCCCCGTCATACCAAGGGAGTGTCAATTTTGCGAGAGCCATTCGGGATCGCCCGTCCCAAAACAACCGCCTCTGCAAACTCTCAACCTCACGGAGAAATTAATATTTTTAAGTATTTGTCTTCATGGTTTTTCAGGGAGATGCTCTTTGGCCATTTTACACCTTGTAGGAAAAGATAGTTTCTCAGTTAATTTCACAGTTTGGGGTCTGGAAAAACTGGTTTGTAATTCAGAATTTTATACTCCACGGTTTTGTCCGCTTCTAGGAGATTTTTACCTGCATTACAGCTCCCAAATCAGTTCCTTTGTCAAGGTTTAGAGCATTTAGAAACATTTACATCTGTAAAAGATTTGACTTCTAAAGTTTATTTAAGCAGAGCGTTAGAGTAGTTGAAGGTAGATTAGAGCTGCTTTTGCAGTACTAGGCATCCAGGTGATACGGGAAAGACTCCTTTAGGGTTGCTGAATTGAAACTACGTTCAATTCGATTTTGTCCTGCATGTAATGAAAAAAAATGGGCAAAATCCAATAGACACCGAGTTTCTCATCTGTGCCTTCTGTGAAATCATGATAAAGAAACTTGTTTAGCTTGTCAGCATTTCAAGTTTAAAACGACTATCCTTAACCATTGAGATCGTTAGTGGGCGTGTTATGTTATGCTATACAGATTAGTTGAGCACATTATCACCTGGTAGGGTATCCTGGCGCTGAGCAGGTGTGAGTCTAGCCAAACCTAGGACCCAGTGGGACATTTCAAAAAGCCAGGTCTTCAGCTTCTTGCACAATTCGTCACATTGGGAGGAGGTTCTGATGTGTAGCGGCAGGCCATTCTATGCTGTAGGAGCGATGTAAGGGAAGGCTCAAAAGCCTGATCTGGTTTTCTGTATGTGTGGGATTTATTTATTTATTTATTTGTAGGTTTATATAGCGCTAGAATCGACTCCAACTGGAGTATCTCTGCGCTTTATGGAGCCGGTAAAACAGAGGAATAAAAGGAGCTAGATCTCATTTCTGAACAACACAGTTTTCAGGAGTTTTCTAAAAGTGAGATGTTCTTTACACTGTCTCAGATAAAGGGGAAGTCTATTCCACAGAGTAGGGCCTAAGATTGATAGTGCTTTACTACCGTGTCTAGATTTTTTTGCACGGGGAGTCACCAAAAGAAGATAGTTACTGGACCTAAGTGAACAAATTGGAACATAAGGAACAAATTTGTTCTGAAGATAAATAGGCCCTTGTCCATTTAAACATTTATGAATCAAGCAGCATATCTTGAATTTTGATCTCTGGCGAATAGAAAGCCAGTGTAATTGCTCCAGAAGAGGTTTGGACGCAGTTCTCGGAGGGGCATTAAGGACAAGACGAGCCGCAGTGTTTTGAATGACCTGAAGCTTGGCCAGCACGCTTTCGTTGGCAGAAAGCAACAGGCCATTACAATAGTCAATACGACTCAAAACCAATGTTTGGACCAGAGTTTTCCTAAAAGAGTCCGGTAGTAAGGGGAAAAACTTAGCAGGCTAATAGTATGGAAACAGATTCCAGCAGTGTGGTTGACATGCTGTCCAAATAACAGGTCTTGATCCAGACGAATCCCTAAACTCTTCACAACCTGTTTGGGTTCCGGAGCTACTCCCAAATCGGGAGGCCACCAATCAGGGGTCCATAATAATTTGGCTTCTCCAAACAACATTAGTTCCGTTTTGCTGACATTGCACTGAAGGAAGTTGGAAGACATCCAATGAGCCACCGCCTTCATGCCCGCAGAAAAGGAGCCTTTAATTTCGTCGGACATGGTCTTAAAAGGGAAGAGGAGCTGAGTATCATCAGCATATGATACTGGGATGAATCCATAACTGCGCATCACTCTTGCCAGGGGTGCCACATAGATGTTAAATAATGTTGGGCTTAAACAAGAGCCCTGTGGCACCCCTTTAGATATCTCCACCTCCGCTGATCGGTACGTGTCCATGATGACTCTCTGGGAACGACCAGATAGGAAGCTCTTTAGCCAATCAATGGCTTTATCCTCAATGCCAGCGTACGACAACCGGTCAATAAGAATGGTATGTGACACGTGTCGAACGCTGCTGAAAGATCTAAAAGGACTAGGATTACTGAGAAGCCCTTGTCCTGATACATATGTAAGTCATCCATAACCGACAGCGGGGTAGACTCCGTGCTGTGTTTCGGCCTGAACCCTGACTGCGAGTAGTCCAGGCCGCCAATAAGTTCAATGTGATTGGACAGATGACAGTTAACATGTTTTTCGATCAGTTTCCCTAAGAATGGTAATAGGGATATGGGCCTGAGATTTGTTAAATCGGACCACGGGATAGCAGTATTCTTCCTAATAGGCCTGATAAGAGCACGTTTCCACTCTCTTGGGACAGTGCCTGAGCCCAGAGAGAGATTCACCAACCTTTGGATCATGGGGCAGAGCTGTTCAGTCAGGACAGGCATAATCCTGGCTGGGATGATATCGTCAGGACTGCCACTTTTAATCCGTGATATTAGTGCAGATGTTTCTTGTAAAGAGATGGGTGGAAAAGAGTTTAACGTATATTTATGCAGTTTGGGATCAGAATCTGTTTTCAGAGGTGCCATATCTGTGGTCAGTTTATTATTAGTGCAAACTATTTTGTCATAGATTATATCTATTTTATTCGTAAAAAAGCATGAGATGTCGTCACACAGCTGTTGGGAGGCAAGTTCCGAAGATTCACATGCTGCCGGTTTAACAAAGGTTTGTAAAACTTGATAGAAAACCCTTGAAGAATTCCCTGCAGCTGTAATTTGCGATGCAATGTAGGTTTTACGGGCGACGCGAATGGCTTTATGGTATGTAGATAGTGAGTCCCAATATTTATTTTTATCCTCGACCAAATGAGAGATTCTCCATCTCTTTTCAAGTTTCCTGGCACGTAATTTTAACGTCCTAAGTTGATCAGTAAACCAAATTTCTTGTTTCTTTGCTGGTCTGGGTTTAAATTGTTTGAGAGGGGCAATCTTGTCAATAGTTTCCATAATGGCTCTTTCAAAATTTTTAACGGCCATATCAATATTTTCGTGAGGAACAAAAGGTGGACAATAAAAATTATTTTTAAAAATAGTGTCGGTAATTTTGTGCCACTGTCTACGTATCCTTGGTAATTGCTTAGGTCGTGAGGAGATACGTTTAGAGTAGGGAGTAAGGAATTCCACAACTTAGTGGTCTGTCCAGTTAACCTGCCTTGCGGGCGGACAGGAGACCAGCATAAAATTAGAAAATATCAAGTCAAGGGTATGACCTGCCTGATGTGTGGGCCCAGAGTTACGTTTCATAAGGCCTAAAGAGGACAGGTCAAGTAATAAGGATTGAGCCTCGCAACAATCCGACTTATCACTGTGTACATTAAAATCTCCAACTAAAATAAAGTCGCTGTCACTGTTGACATATGGGGCAAGTAGCTCAATCAATAAGCTAGAGAAGTTATTGCACGGTCCAGGGGGTCGATATACTAATGCACCCTTTTGGTTATCATTTGAGGGCAGTATTATTTTAAAAATTAGTAATTCAATTTCAGGGGAACTTATTTCTTCTAAAACAGATATACTAATTTCCTGTTTATGTACAATAGCGATCCCACCACCAGTCTTAGTGGGGCGATCCAGTCTAACTATTTTGAAGTCACTAGGGACTCCCAAGGTTATAGCAGGAGTGGAATGTGGTTTCAACCACGTTTCCGTGAGGTAGCATAGATCGGGTTGTTTAGAAGAGATTAAGTCCCAAACTTCAGCACTGTGTTTAGAGAGCGACCTAATGTTACACAGGATGTTCTTCCTCCCTAATAGGGTATGGTTACTTCCCGAAGCCAAACTGATATCTGGGTCGACTGTCATGGAACGATCAATATCAGTCGCATCTCGTGAAAATATGGTGCTCTCAGTGCGTCGTTGTTGGCATGGAAGAGGCCCTTCTACCTCAGGGTGTTCAATTGCCCTGCCACCCTTTAACGATTGTAAATTATATCCCTTCAATACCTGAGAGCTATAAGTAAGCCTCACCGATGAATGCCTTTGTGTGTAGGTCTTGACAGTCCCCATGGCCCCTGGCCCCGTCCTGTCGCGGACGGGCGCAGACGGGCAGGTCTTTGGCTTGTCTTCGGCGCTGTCAATGGCGCCCCTCTGCGCGCAACCGCTGCGCGCTTTGGCCGACGAGGGGCTAAATAGCCTGTGTGTAGTGCTGTTAGAGCGCTAACCGCTCAACTGTTCCGGGGTTAGTGGGCGTGTCTTGCTCTTGTCCACCCGCCCTCCGCTCAACGGTATTGGATACCGAGTCGGACCAGGGCGGGTAGGCTGGAACACTGAGCAGAGACAGAACCTGGCCCCTAAAACCCCTACAGTAGAGGTAAGATCGTCAGTGTGCTAACGATTAAAAGTAACAGATAGGCAGTTGATTGTCAATGCAATACAACACACAGTGAGGAAGAATATGCTTCAATGTGCAATTTTTAAAATTTCGCCGCAAGTGATTTTAAAATCTCAAATTCTAATTCACAGTGCCACACTTCATATGCTAGTTGCTCAAAATGCTCCGCTCTGGAAGTTACCTGACACCAAGCGGGGTCGGGAGACACTGCCACTGTCCTCCCCTTACCGCAATCGGCCAGGCCTCCTCGCCGCCTAAATAGCCTGTGTGTAGTGCTGTTAGAGCGCTAACCGCTCAACTGTTCCGGGGTTAGTGGGCGTGTCTTGCTCTTGTCCACCCGCCCTCCGCTCAACGGTATTGGATACCGAGTCGGACCAGGGCGGGTAGGCTGGAACACTGAGCAGAGACAGAACCTGGCCCCTAAAACCCCTACAGTAGAGGTAAGATCGTCAGTGTGCTAACGATTAAAAGTAACAGATAGGCAGTTGATTGTCAATGCAATACAACACACAGTGAGGAAGAATATGCTTCAATGTGCAATTTTTAAAATTTCGCCGCAAGTGATTTTAAAATCTCAAATTCTAATTCACAGTGCCACACTTCATATGCTAGTTGCTCAAAATGCTCCGCTCTGGAAGTTACCTGACACCAAGCGGGGTCGGGAGACACTGCCACTGTCCTCCCCTTACCGGATGTGTGCAAGTAGGAGTTAAACGAGCAGAGGTGCCTGGAAGGTTTCTTTTTTTAACTTCTGTCTATTGCAAATAGGAATCGGTAGAAAGTAGCAATAATATTAATCCAGGAGCAAGTCAATATGATCCATGCAGCATATAACCATCAAATCTTACCCCATATGGGAACCAGTTAACAAGACCCTAGACCCATCACAGCATATTCATAATGAACAGTTCCACATATCAACATGTTTCAGAACTGAGAGTGAAAAAGAAATGGGGTGGGCGTGGCGGGGCACAGGCTAGGGAGGGAAAGGGGGAAGGGGATTGCCCCAGAATATAGAAATGGCATATGAGTTTCATCCGAGGCAAATCAATAAACACATCATCTGAGAGCTGTCAACAGCATGAATGCTGCCTTCACGTGACTAGGAACATGGCGGTCGGTTAGTCCGGCTGTGAGCTCTCCCCAAAATCCTCCGGACTAATTTGAAAATAATCGCTGAGGATGCCCTGAGACGGTCATCTCCTTCCTCGCTCACTGTTAACTGCAAGCGCTTCATCTTATTCTCTCTCACCGCGTACTTGGTCGCGGACTTGGGTGATTTCCTGTTTCTCTTTGGTGTTTTCACCGAGCAGGCGTGGGTCGGCGCTCCCACCTCCGGCGGGGGTTGGGAGGAAAGCGGCTTTTGCACTTCTGATACTGCAGGGCTGGGTTTCATACCTCTGCTGTTCCGGGGTTTTTCTTTTTCCACCATTCTGGGCTGTATCTATGGGCTGTATACCCCTGGTTCCGGGCTTTGGAAGAAACCGAAAGGAGCCACACGTCTTGGATCACTGCGGCCATACTGTCGGGTAGGCTCTTTGCCTGTGGGTTGCCCTTCAATTACAGTAATAAATCAGCGGTCCCTGTAGAAAATCAGTGAACTCAGTGGAATTTGTGGTTCGTGATTAGTGACTAGCAGGGGTAAGTTGTATGGATTTACACTATTTTTCAATTTTGATTTACTTTTGAGCTACTCTAATTCATATCGACTTACTCACCTTTAAGTGTCCCGACCTACTCTCTGTCATAAAGAGAGCCGACGGGGCAGTTCTATTGACTAGAGGCAATATTATGAGGCCGTCTGGCTTGGGTAGGATTCAGGGTACCCCCTTGTGGTTCTGGGGGCCATCTGTTTCAAGCTGCTTATAACGTTTCCACTAAAAGGAGAGCTGCCGCTAGGATTTCCTTTCGGGGGACTCTGGGAAGAAACTGTTGTAATCGGCTACCCCAAGAAACTCAGACTAGTGTTACATTAGAAGGAGTGGACATGGAGTTGATAACTCCGACTCCCTTGGTGACTGTTTGGGGGAGGTTCCTCATTTCGATTTCTACTAATTCACCTCTGTCAGTAGTCACTACTGTCTCATCTCTAGATTCTCACATGAGCTCTAGACGTCCTAAAGAAGCATCTAGTGGGGAGCTGCCTTCAGTATAGCATAATCCCCGGAAGAGGGGAGCAGGCAGAGGCAAAAGCAAACAAGTGGGGTTGAGGGCAGTACATAGTCTTTTCGTAATCCCTTCCGCACAAGCTGTTAACCCTGACACTATAACCAACATCTGAAAGAAACACGTTAGATTCCTCACCATAGAATATCCCCAGGCGTCAGGAATTTATTTTCGTCAGCAATACCCTTGCGCGTCGCTAGGTGTCGTCTGCGGCTCCGCGTCCGTCGTCGGCGTCGTGAACGCCGGGATGACGTCGTCGGAGTACTTAGACGCCGCCCTCGCGCGCTAACGTCAGTCCTTTTTTCCGCGCCAGTAAGCGCCGATCCGGGAAGAGCATACCCTTTTAGTCACTTTTTGACTAAACTTTTTGAACTCTTTTGGTTCCATTTCCAGTCGACCTCGACTCTGGTGCCAGTAGGGATGCCTGGATTCAAACCGTGCGACGCCTGTCACCGCCGCCTGATGTCGGTCACGGATCACCACCTCCGGTGTCTCTACTGCCTTGGGGTCGACCATGATGCCGAGTCGTGCCTCGACTGCCTGGCCTTGACCTCGAAGGCTAGGCGGGAGCGGTCCCGCAAGCTGCTCGAGATCCGGCAGTCGGCTCCGCTGCGCGTTCCGGTCGAGGAGGACATCGAGGGACCGGTCGCAGAGCCGCAGCCATCACCGCTCGTCGGGGTCGAAGTCCTCGCATTCCAGTAAGTCGAGGAGCAGTAAGAAGTCGAAGAGGCGACATCACTCTTCTGATTCCCCTCGCCGGTCGCGCGACTCGGCTGAGGGTTCAGGTGGCACCACCCGCGCGGCTCCATCGGAGCCGCAGGAGTCGCATCCGACCCCATACCCTCCGGTCCCTGGGTCTGACGCGACTCCGGCGGAGATCAGAGACTTCCTCGTGGCCATGAGGAGTCTGGCTCCGCCGTCGACGCCTGCTGGCGTGCCTTCGGGCCCTGCAGGCTCGACTGGGAGGCCTAGCGAGCCGGCGGCTCCGGCCCCGGCGCCGTAGGCCCCCGTGGGATCCAGGTCGACGCTGGTCGACATGACGACCCGTCCGCCGGCGTCGACCCCTTCAATGCCGCCCCTGGCATAGTCTTCGGACGACGTCGTCCCCCGGTTTAGTCCCGTCCCGGTGTCAGAGCGTATCTGGCGCCATTGGTTGACAGATTCATCTTCTGCCCGGCTCCGACCCTTCCACCTGTCTACCAGGAGTCGGATGACAGGGTCGACTGGAAGGGGGTCTGAGGACCCTTTGGCACAGCAGTGCCAGTTATCTCAGGACTGGGCAGAAGAGATGGGGGATGCCAGTGGTCTTGACACCTTCCCTGACACTGGCTTCATCTCTCCTCCCTCTGTGGCTACGGAGGAGGGTGCTACATATTCTGTGGTGCTGCCCTCGGGCTGGAGCTCCCTGCTGTGGCCGTGGGGACTAATCTCCTCACTGAAGTGCTTCAACCGCCAGTAAGCTCCTCGGAGCCTCTGCTGCAGTTCAATGAAGCACTGACCGACATTCTGATGGGCTCCTGGTCCAAGCCCTCCACAGTCCCTCCTGTGGACCGGAACGTGGCCCAGCACCACCGCCGCGCACCGGGTGACCCCAGCTTTCTGTCGGTGCACCCCACTCCCGAGAGCCTGGTTATCCAGGCCTCTACTTCCCAGACCGCCTTCCCATCCGCTCCCCCAGATCGGGAATCCAAAACGTTGGAACAGTTTGGGAAGAAACTGTTCTCCTTCCTTAGTTTGGGGTTGCGGTCTATCAACACCGCGTGCCTTTTAGACCGTTACACCCACTTCTTGTGGGATACAGTGGCGGACGTGCTGCCCCAGTGTCCGGAGGAGGCCCGGACATGGCTCGCCCAGGCTCTTGCCGAGTGGCGGGATGCGGCACGGTATTCAATCTGATGTGGGCTGGACTCAACGGATTCGCTAGGCAGGGCAATTGCGACCACGGTCGCGATTCGTCGCCACGCCTGGCTGAGATCCATGAATTTCTCCGGGGATGTCCAGAGCACCCTCATGGACATGCCCTTCGATGGCTGTCGCCTTTTTGGCGACAAAGCGGATAAGGCGCTGGAGTGCTTTAAGGACTCCAGGGCTACGGCCAAGTCCTTGGGCCTTTCGGCCCGCGCCCGCAAACTTCCGCTTTTCGCCCCTTTCGTGGCCAAGGAAGGGGCGCCCCCTCACATCCGTCTAGCCACAGGCCGCAGAACCAACCTCAACGCGGATGTGGATTCCGCCGAGGCGGAGCAAGGGGACAAAGAGCCGGTCCATCCACATCTACCCCAGCAGCATCCGCCTCAAAGCCCTCCTAGTCCGAGCTTTCAGGCCCATTCCACGCCAGTGGGAGGCAGAGTTCGCCATCACCTGCTCCACTGGCGTACCATCACATCGGACAAGTGGGTGCTGCAAATCGTCCGAAGGGGCTTCTCCCTCCCCTTCGAGGCGACCCCTCCAGCCATGCCACCGCAGTACCACCGCATGTCGGGGGATCACTTGCAACTTCTGTAGGAGGAAGTTATGGCTCTCTTGGTCAAGGGGGCCATCGAGCGCGTTCCTGGCCCAGAAGTAGGTCGGGGTTGTTACTCCCACTACTTTCTGGTTCCCAAGAAGGGCAAAGGGGGCCTAAGCCCTATCTTGGACCTCAGGAGCGTCAACGCCTTCCTCCGGAAGGAGAAGTTCAAGATGCTCACCTTAGCTCAGGTTCTGGCTGCCCTAGACCCTGGAGACTGGATGGTAGCATTGGACTTGCAGGACGCTTATTTCCACATCCCCGTCCTGCCGGCCCACCGGCGTTACCTGGGGTTCTCGGTAGGCCACGAGCACTTTCAGTTTACCGTGCTCCCCTTCAGCCTCACCAGTGCCCCGCGGGTGTTCACGAAAGTGATGGCGGTGGTCGCAGCTCATCTGCGCAGATTAGGGGTTCCAGTCTTCCCCGATCTCGACGACTGGTTGTTAAAGGCGGGCTCGCCCCAGGCAGTCATCTCCCACCTCCAGACTACAGCATTCCTTCCCTCTGTTCGGGGGAGTGTAGTGCAGGTGTTCACGGACAACACCACTGCCATGTGGTATTGCAACCAACAGGGCGGGGTGGGGTCGTGGACCCTTTGTCAGGAGGCTCTGCGCCTCTGGACATGGCTGGAACACCAGGGCATCACCCTGGTGGTTCAACACCTGACGGGCTCTCTAAACGCCAGAGCGGACGAACTCAGCCGCCGGAGCATGATCACGAATGGCGTCTGCACTCGGAAGTGGCGTAAGGTCTCTTTCGGCAGTGGGGAGAGCCTTGATTAGATCTATTTGCCACCGAAGAGAACGCGCAATGTCATCAGTTCTGCACGTTGGAATTTCCAAGGCGGCACTCTCTCGGAGACGCTTTTCGTCGCGAGTGGAGTTGCGGTCTGTTGTACGCCTTTCCGCCTATACCACTTCTGCCCAGAGTGCTGAAGAAGATCAGGCGCAACCGGGCCCAAGTCATCCTTGTGGCTCCGGATTGGGCACAAAGATACTGGTATCCCGAACTACTCAGTCTATCGATCGATCCCCCGATTCAACTGCTTCTTCAGGGGGACCTTCTGTCGCAGCAGCAGGGAACAGTCCTCCACCAGAACCTGTCCAGCCTCCACCTCCATGCGTGGAGATTGAGCGGCGGCAGTTGATGCCATTTGACTTGCCTCCTGAAGTCTGTAATGTCATTCTGGCAGCCAGGCGTCCCTCCACAAAATCGGTATACGCCTGCAGGTGGAACAAATTTGTGGCATGGTGCACAGCAAAGGTTGTGGACCCCCTTTCCGCCCCTCTTTCTGAGGTTCTCCTCTTTCTTCTTTCTCTGGCCCAGCAGTGCTCTGCTCTGGGCACCTTCAAGGGATACCTTTCGGCTATTTCTGCTTTCGTACGGTTTCCTGATCAGCCTTCTCTTTTTAAATCCCCTGTTGTTTCTCGACTCTTTAAGGGCATTACTCACATGTTTCCTCCTGTCCCTTTCGTAATTCGTCAGTGGGATTTGAACCTAGTGTTGACCTATCTGATGTGCGCACTCTTTGATCCACTTCATAATTGTCCCCTTCGTCTTCTGGCTCTTAAGACTGCTTTCCTGGTTGCCATCACCTCTGCTAGAAGGGTGAGTGAGCGCCAGGCTCTGTCCTCTAAGCCTCCTTTCCTTTCTGTCCATCCGGACAAGGTTGTTCTCAGGACTCGTCCTTCCTTTCTCCCTAAGGTGGTAACTGCCTTTCACATCGGCCAGTCTGTTACACTGCCCACCTTCTTTCCCTCGAAAGAGGAAGAGAGGCTCCACCGTATGGACCCAAAACGGGCTCTGTCCTTCTATCTGGACCGCCCGAAACAGTTCTGGGTGGACAACCAACTCTTTGTTGGCTACGTGGGCGCTAAGAAGGGGCGGGCGGTGCACAAGCGAACCATCTCTCGGTGGGTCGTTTTGTGCATCAAGGCTTGTTATTCCTTAGCTAAAAAGGAATCTCCTGTGGGCCTGAGGGCCCATTCCACTCGGGCCACAGCGGCGACTACTGCCCTGGACCGGGGAGTCCCCTTGCAGGACATTTGTTAGGTAGCAACGTAGGCCTCGCTGCACACGTTTGCCAAACATTATTGCCTGGACAGCCAAGTCCGGAGAGACGGCTTCTTTGGCCATTCTGTTCTCCAAGACTTCCTGGTGTGATCTTGGTTCGCAGACCCACCTCCTGGGTTGGTATTGCTGGGGTATCTAGTCTACGGTGAGGAATCTAACTAACGTGTTTCTTTCAGATGAACAAGTTACTTACCTTCGTAACGATATATCTGTAAGAAACATTAGTTAGTTAGATTCCTCATAGCCCCACCCATCCTCCCCGTTCTGCGAACCGATATCTAGGGTTAAGGTCATCCCTTTCAGGGCCCTAGATTCTTGGCACCAGTGTCGGTCTCTTGCATGGCTCTGCGTTCCTGGCGCGGAAAGCTATGTACAAGAACCGACGTCCGCGCGCGAGGGTGGCGTCTAAGTACTCAGATGACGTCATCTCGGCGATGACGGAAGCGGAGCCGCAGACGATACAGATATATCGTTACCGAAGGTAAGTAACTTGTTCGTTACAACTGAGTCTACTACTAATCTTGATACAACTGTGTCTTCGCTTCTACCAGTGCCGTGTCATCAGAAGGGAAGGGAGAAGAGCCCCCTAGCCGATCTACATTAAGAAATAAAATCTTTGGGCCTGGAAAGCACTCGGATATCTCTTTTGGGACATCACCTGATTCTAGATCTGGCAGAGTGGTCATGAAATAAGCTAGGGAGTAAGCCTTCTCTTGTCCGTCCTATCTTATTCTTATTCTTCATTCCCACTTATACGGCCACTGAAAAATCCTACTCAGTTGAAAATAACTCCTTCCCGCCGATCTTTTTTTAAGGTGCTGTCGCTAGATCAGCAAACTCGCCAGGCAAATATACCTCGGTTAGAAAGACAATCATTATCTCAAGGTGTACCTTTCACCTAGGAAATTGTCGATCCGAATATGGCCAGTACAGGAGAAGGAGTAGGAGAAGTAGGAAGTACCATGACTGCACAAGAAACTGATCTGGATTTTACAACGCCTAATAGATTTGAAGTCTTAAGTTTAGAACATGAAGATCAGGCCGTTTGTATCGAGGAAACTACTCAGGCCTCTAAGCAGTCATCTCCGGAACTTAGTTTGGACAATCCTCTTGAGACGCAGAACTCTAATCAATCGGAATTGATGAAGATGCTAGGGGATCTTACCTCTGAGATTAGGGGTACATTTGCTATTTCAGAAAGGAATCATGCAAAAATCCAAGACACGTGAAACGTTGGAGGTGAAAGTCACAGCTATTACAGAAAGGATCAGTCAGATAGAAGCATCTGCGGAGGCTTTAAGTAAGGAAGTAGAACTAAATCGTGTTGGAATTCAGTCGTTAAAAAGTAGTGAAAAATCTTTGATGGACAAAATTGAAGCCTTAGAAAATAACAGTAGGCATAACAACATGAAGGTGCTAAATGTCCCTGAGGGTCAGGAAGGTGAAAATATTAAAAGTTTTTTTATAAACTTGCTAAAAGAGTTTATCCCGACTATTGACCCCTTAGACTTGGAGACAGATATTCAAAGAATCCACAGGGATCCTTTTACAAAAAATACCAATAGAACAACACCTAGAAGAATTTTGATAAATTTTAAAACATTCCTTCTGAAAGAGCGGATTTTATCTGAAGCACTCAAGGCTGGCTCCTATACCAAGGGTGCCTGGTCCTTTCGAATCAGGTCAGATCTGTCTAGAATCACCCAAGATAGACAGTGGGAACTGGGGAAGTTCATACCGACTCTAAGATCATTAGGGGCAACAGCTCAATTGAGATTTCCGGCACTGCTTAAAGTAATGTGGAATAATAAAATGACTAATTTTAGAGATCCAAATGAGGTGGGAAATTTCATAGAGCAAATTAAGGCTCAGGGCAGAAGCTGATTTTCGCATAGTAATATAGTATAACATATTTGTATTCTGGGGGGAGGGGAGGGATCTCGACGTGGCTGTTATCATCAAGCCCAGGTCAATGTCAGGGAGGGTTCTCATGGGAGGGAGGGGTGGGCACAGTCTGAAGAAACACATTCTTATTCTTATTTTTCTTCACTGGGTGGGGAGCAAATTAGGGAAAAAAGAAAAAATAGTCCTCATTTGACAAATAGACAATAGCACACAAATAAAGCTGAGCGGATATGCAACCAACTTATTCTATTGGTATGCTTGCTTTAACTTCAATTAAACTCCTAACCTGGAAGGTTAATGGCCTAAGAGTTTTAACAAGGCAAAGGAGAATCCTCCAATATTTACGACAATCTGAGTTTGAAATTATTATCCTTCAAGAAACTCACTCACAAATGAGGAATGGAAATCCATCTGTGATAAGCGGTGATGGATTGATTTCTCCTAACACACAACACAATCTTGTTGTAATAAAGGAGTATCAGTTATTTTTAAACAGACAGCTAGAGCAATACTAGGTGAGGTTAAGGTGGACCCCAAAGGACGCTGGGTAATTTGCTATGCCAAAATACAAAAGGAGTGATTCACCATAGTCGGTTATTATGGGCCTGACATAGACGATGAAACCCCTTTAAATACAATTTATAGTCATTTGATTAAATCTAATTACCCTATCAAAAAGGGGGGAGAGTTTAATGTCCTCCTGAACCCAGTCCTTGATAGGTCTAGTGGGGGGAAAGTAGTTTCTTCAAGAATGGGCTCGTTTGTAAAACTACTAATGAGGGATTTAGGTCTGATAGATATTTGGAGAGAAAAATATAAGGGCCTGGGTGCACCATCGGATTATACATTCCACAATAAAAAGTACAGACACTGTTCCCGTATTGACTTCTTTTTGATTGATTTAAGATTGTTGAAGCATACATCATCGATAAGACACGACCCAGAACACCTTTCTGATCATTCAGCTGTCGCATTAGACCTCCAAATGCCCAAATGTGAGTCTATGAGGAGATGGACCTTTGACAGAGCGCTTCTCATTGATCCCTTAATAATTGCACAGTTAAAGGAAGAAACACTAACCTTTTTTGACATTAATCTAAATTCTGCCTCATTAGAAATCATCCGGGATGCATATAAAGCATTTATTAGAGGTGTAGCGATAAGTTTGGCGGCCAAGAAACATAAGGAGAATAAGAAGACGGTTTGGAAATTGAAGGAAGATATCCTCTTAGCAAGAGTTGAGTGTGAATCCCGCCAGGAAGGGCGTTTGGATGGGGAACAAGGTAGAGATTTAATGGTCAAGAAGCAATTATTAAAAGATTACTTGGATGATATAATCAGGAAAAAATGGGAGGTTAGCAAATTAGCTAATTATGAGTGTGGAGAGGGATGCAGGAAACTTCTTGCTTGAAAGTCTCGAATAAATCAAGCTGGGAATTTAATTAAAGAGATATCACTAGATTCAGGAGAGACCTATTCTGATAATCAAAAAATAGAACAGGCCTTTGCCAAGAACACTAATGCTTTGCTTTAGGAATGTACAGACGTATACATGATCTGGAGTTTAACAGGCCGCAGTTTATTCGCATGTTCAAAATATAAGTCCACCTCCCCAGGTGCACGCACTCTGGTTCTTTCCCGCGGCCTCGCTCCCGGTGTGCTGTCGGAAGTAAGAGGCTGAGTGTTCTCCCGCTCAGTGTGTGAGCTGTCGGGGTGAGGAGAGCAGGGAGTGAGTCAGGGCGTGTGTGTTGGAAGTCCGTGAGTCACCAGCTGCTAGTGTGGCCCGAGGCGGGCTCCCTTTGAAGTGGCTGCGCCGCTAAACCCACTATTCTCATAAAGCGACGAAGCCGCGATAATGGCATTGAAGTGATAACGCGAGCCGCTGGGCCAGCAAAGCTGCTATCTTACCAGACAGCCGATTTGCATGGAAAAGGCAGCCATTCATTCATGTTGTCTTGTCTCACAGTTAATCCTGTGAGACCCAACACACCACATACCGCCCGGATTGAACTCACCAGCAAGAAGGCAGACTACAAGCGGGAAGTGTTCGCGCTGAGTGGCAGAACCAGGCCACTGCATAGCGAATGCTAAATTGTGCTCAAGTTGTGTATTATGGGAATGGTGGCAGATATCAGTAAAGGTACTGGTCTGGTACTCCAACGGACAAAATCCCAGAAGTTGCTTCTAATGTACCCAAAAATGAAGTGGGTGGGTGTTTGGGCAATAAATAAGCTGCAATGGACAAAATTCCGCTTGCACCTTGAAACTAGTACACCACACACCTAAGCTACATTCACTGAACTGAATGAATTGTTTTTTAGATAGGGGGAAATGCAAGGGTTAAGGATAATTATCACGTCGTGTGAATACCCTGCACTGGCCTCATTTACAAGCACCCCATATTATCAGGCAGGAGTATTCATGTTTTGCCGTGCGACCACAAACACGTTAATTCAATTATGAACAACTCCAATCAGCAGGAGGGCGACCTACAACTCCCCTAGGTGGGGAGGGCGGCTCCCTCGGCCATCCTGTCCGTCTCCTTCACGCAGAGAAGCTGGCAGCATCGCTTTATGTTAAGAAGTGTGGGCAGATTCCCCATTGGGGCGGAGAGGTGACATGACTTGAGTGATGAGCTGTTTAAGAAACAAAAACTCTCCCGCACTTCCTGAGTTAATTATACAGTACTGGCCACTGCCCTGTGCTATCAGTCACCTCTGATAGAGACTACAATCCGCAGATTCCTTCACGTAGAATTATCCACAGGCGTGAGACTGGATCCAGAAACTTTTTGCCACAGCATCCCTGCACGTATGTGACGTCAGCGAGGTCACATAAGCCCCACCCCGGCGAGCCTACATCAGTTTTTTCCTTTTCCGCGTGCAACGCAAATGCGGTCTTGCTACGGGTCTGTTTCGGCCCCTTTTTTTCTTCATCATTATCCTCTTGGTGGAACAGTGTGCGAATGCCTTCGGGCTTTAAAGCTTGCACGTCGTGTGGGCGTCTTATGTCGGTGACGGACCCTCATCGCATTTGTATGTGGTGTTTGGGGGGAGGATCACGGCAGCACGGATTGTGAAACGTGCCAACAGTTGAAGCCGAAGTCGCGTCGGGAGCGCCGAATGAAACTTCTTTCGGCGCATCTCTCCAGGTCGACCTCCTCCCCTCGATCAACCTCGGCAGACAGCTTCAGATATGGCAGTGGTCGTCATCGCCCTTCCCCGATGTCGCGAGAGCGTCGCTCACCGGTGGATAAGTGTCGTAGTTTGTCCCCGGGGGCTGGGTTTCGGCCTGACTGGGTCGTGATCTCTCCGCGGGTGATGCGGCCCGTGTGTCCTCCTACCCTCCGTTTCCCGATGATGGAGCGTCGAGAGTCCAGATGGAGACATACGCGGTGGCTTTGCAGGCCTCGCTGGCGTCTCCTCCTCCTTCTCCTCCTGGGGCCTCGGTGGTCCCCTTGCCTTACGCGGGGCATTCCGCCGCGCCGCCGGCAGCTCCGGCCCCGACACCGACTGGGTCGGATCCAGGCTTGGAGGATGTGGTGCTGTTGGGGTGCGGCTTCTCTGGGGTCCCTCCTTCACACCAGGGTGTCTCTGCCTCTCCGCAAACACCTGCGGGAGTCCCTGTGGTGTCGCTTGAGGTTGCCGGGGCTCGGGTCGCATCCCCGAGCCCCTCTCGGTCCCTGACAAGGTGTCTAAGGCCGAGGTGACGCCGCTACGGCGCCGGCAGCTGCTGGACCGGGCGGTGCCACAGGGGTCGGTGGACTCTCCTAGTCCCGCTCCGGGTCGAGGCTGGGCGTGAACTTTCTCGTCCCTCCACTCAGGCGGCTGCCTCGTCGGAGGTTGGGTCAGCCCTGGCAGCGCCGCTTGGCTCGCCGGACCACCTCTGTCGTATACTGGGCCGAGTCTGGCGGAGGGCTTCTTGTCACTCCCCTGGTCCTTCTCATCCCTCCACGCAGGCGGCTGCCTCGGCGGAGGTCGAGTCGGCGCCATTCCGATGCCGCCCCTTGTCCACTGCAACTCCGGTCCCCGGTGCAGTGTGACTTCGAGGAGCCATTTCCAGCATCTCCTTCGGCGCAGGCTGGCGTTGCCGCTCTGCCTCAGGCGGCGGACTCTACGGCTCCTGACAGGCATCGGGTTGCGGAGTGTCCAAGGACGCTCCCTCTTCTCCGGAGGCTGCCTGCATATTGGTGTCATCCTCCCAGGAGACTGGCCGCCGAGTGGTGTCTTTTTCACCAGCATCGTCGAAGGGTGGCTCCCTGCCGTTTCTGAGGCCGCGGTGTTCGCCGGAGGAGCGGCAGGTCCCCCATTTCTCGGCTCCTCCTGCCTTCTGGGTCTGGCCCATGCCCGTTCCGCTTGGCTTGGGGGACGGCCACCTTAGTCTGCAGCCGTCGCCCACGGAGGAGCTGCTTTCTCTGCCGCGGGGCCCTACAGAGGCAGGCGCGGCCTTTGCTTACGCGGTGTCCACGGCTGTGGATATTCTGCGCATAGGTGAACCGATTGCTCATTTTCCGACGGATCATCTCTTGGAGGTTCTCCACCAGGGCTCTGGTGGAAGGGAGATGATGCTTCCCTTTGAGGGTTCGCTCCTTTTGTCCCTGACGCGGGCTTGGGGGCGTCCTCCCTCAGGGGATCCAGTGCCTCAGCACCTTCTACACCGGCACTTTCCGGCGCCACGTGACCCTGCGTGTCTTTCCCTCCACCCCTCTGCCGCCAGTCCTCTTTTGCGGACTGCCTTTCCCTCCCTGCTGCCGCTGTTGACTCCGCCGCCCGTGAGGCCCGCTGGCTCGACTCTTGGAGGTGCAACATGTTTGCCTCGACCAGCGCGGCCCTGCGGGCCCTGAACACCTTGTGTGTCCTGGCTAGGGCCTCCTCTTGTCTGTGGGACTCGGTTGAGTCTTTGGGGTCCGCAGCTTCTCAGGAGACTGTTCAGGTGGACTTACGGCGTCATGCCTTGGATGGCCGGGAGCTAACGGCGTTTATCCTTCACTCCGCTCTGGACATCTCGGAGGTATTTAGGCCGGCCATGGTTTCCTCTGGCGCTCTCCGTCACCATGCTTGGCTTCGGGACGGCGTCTTCCCCGAAAAAATTCGGGAGAGGCTCAGTGATCTCCCATTTGATGGTAGCCTGTTTCATGCCCCAGCTGACTCCGCCATCCAAAGGTTCCTGGTGGGGCTCCGTCCACCTCCCCCCCCCCCCCCCCCCTTCCTATACTCCTCCTCCCCCCCCCTTCTCCTCCTCAGTGATTGAGGAGTTGAGCTGGTTCTGGTCCTCCGTGGGACAGTCGCTCTTGCAGTGGAGTGTGTTTTCTGGCTGTTGAGTCCTCCTTGTAGGGACTTTTGCAGTGTTGGCTGCTGGACGGCCTCTGTTCACTGTGGTGTTTTTTGCTGGAACTGTTACGCAGACTTGGCCCGGAGATTAGGCCTTCTGTTTTTCTTTGGGCTGATTGTCAAGCCGTTCGCGGGGTGTTTTCCCTGTGTCTCTTTTGTTTTTTCTCTGTTGCGGAAGTTCTTCCAAAGAAGGTTTCCATGTCTTGGGAATTAACGTACCCTATGTGGGGTAGTGGTAGCTGTTCTACAGCTTGCGCTCTGCTGGGGGGTTCTGGTGGCCCATTTGGAGCCTGTTCTCTGTGGCGTTTCTGTATGTTGCTTTGCTTTTTGAGGGCGTGTGCGTGGCCCCTCATGGGGGTGTGTCCGGCCCTTTCCTCTTCTCTCAGCTTGGGATGATTCTGTGCCCTCTCTTGTCAGGTGTTGCCCACTTGGTCTTCCTGGGACCCTGGGCTGTTTTTTCTTGTTTCTGGCTGTTTGTGTGTTAGCACCGCTCTGGTTGGCCTGTTGCTTTTCATCTGGTGTGGCCTAGCCTTCTTTTCCCTCCATTCCTTGGGCCTTCTGGGTTCTCCCCCTGGCTTTGGAGGGACGCTTCTTGCCTTGAAGGGGTGTGGGGTACTTCGGCCTCTGGCCTGGCCCTTGGTTCCTCTATTTTGAGTGTGACTGCCCCCCCTTTTTTCTTCTTCTTCTTCCTCCATCCCCTCTGGGGTCGGTGGTGTTCTGCTTGTGAGGGGCTCCTCTTGCCTGGGAGGGGCCGGGTTATTGCCCGGTCCGCAAGTCTAGTCCCCTGTGTGACCCGCTGTCCTGTTGTGGCTGGGGGGGGGTCCTTTCACAGACCCTCCTTCCCCATGGGAATTTCTAGGGTATCTATTCTACGTGAAGGAATCTGCGGCTAGTAGTCTCTATCAGATGTACGAGTTACTTACCTTCGGAAACGATGTATCTGGTAGAGACGAATCTAGCCGCAGATTCCTTCACTGCCCGCCGTTCCTCCCCATTCTGCGAGGACCCGTGGGTTGGTCTTGGCACTCGCCTCCTGGTGGGGGCTGTGTCTCTTGTGAGTGCATTCCTTTGCTCTTGGCGGGTTGCTCCGTCTTGTTGCTTGCTGTTCCTTCCTCCCTTGGGTCTCTGGAGCATGGGGTTATGGTGCTCCTGTGCCCCGCTACTCGGGCTGCTCCAGGTTTTGGGGGGGGGGGTTTACCTTCAACCTCTGCCCTCCCTCTGCTGCTGGGGGTCCCTGCCCCTCTGCTGTCCTCTGTCTGGAGGGCACCTGGCCATGCCCTGCCCTTGTTCCTTGAAGGATGGTTGCCCTCTGTTCTGGGGTGGCTTGGAGGGTTGTTGTTGTTGTTGTCCTGTCTGTTCTGGGACTGACTTCCTACAGGTGTCCTGCCTTTACATATGTTCCCTGTCTCCGGGGGAGGGGAGGCAAGGGAAGGCGGTTTGCATGCTGGCAGGGTGGCTGCTCGGGGCTCTGCTCTGTTCTTTACTCCGCCCCTGCCTTTGGAGGCTGCAGTGTTGAGCCGCTCCTTCTGGTGTCGCTTGTCTCCATTCCTTGTTTCTACTCTTTAGCACACTGTTCCCCTGCTCCCACAGTTTGCCTGGTAGCTCCACGTTGCGGCGCGGAAAAGTTCTCCGAAGAAAACTGACGTAGGTGCGCCGGGGTGGGGCTTATGTGACCTCGCTGACGTCACTTACGCGGACGATGCCTAGGCGGAGTCGCGTGGTGTCGCCCCGCCCCCTGGCATACAGGGATGCTGTGGCAAAATGTTTCCAGATCCAGTCTCATGCCTGGGGATAATTCTACGCGAAGGAATCTGCGGCTAGAATCGCCAGATACATCGTTACCGAAGGTAAGTAACTCGTACTTTCGGGCCATACCGTAGGTGACATTTCTTTTTTTAATCCTACAAGCATTTATATCCTGGGACTTGCAGACCCACAAATAAACACTTAGGACTCTTAGTAGGGTCCTTCGTCCGCTTGTTACAAAAATGTAATAATAATTTGCACCAAATAAATTTCATTTTTTTAAATTGACCAATCCATCTCAGATCAAAAAAAGAAGGAAAATTGGGGACGCATCATTTCACAGGCATTTGCATGTATTAAGAAGCATGCGTCATCGTACATGCACACACATTCAAAATGATTGCCCGCAGACACCATTGTACCTTTTTTTTTATTTTAATGGTCCAAAGCTGCACAGCATAAGCAAACAAGCATTGGCATAGCCAATAGGTCGCACTTTTGGGACCTTATAAGTATTTAGTTATGCAGCACAATATCCTTGGTGCAACAACATCAACTGTTGCATGGCTAAACACTTATAAGGTCCCAAAGGCGAGACCTATTGGCTATGCCAATGCTTGTTGTTTCTTGTCACATATAAAAGTCCAATGAATAATAAATAAGTGAGTGCGGAGTTAGTGTATTTAACTAGCGGTGGTGAAAGGTATCCCCCTACTACACCTATCACTAATCTCTATCAGATTCTTGGCAACTGGTTTCGTTGGAGCTCCGGGGGCTTTGTAACTCGAAGGTATCATTTTATTGGTATGGAGATCCTTAAATAAACCTTGGTTTGCCTTAAGATTTCTCACTTAATTATGTCAAATGAGGACACACAAAAAATAAAAAAATAAATAAAAGGAATTCATGAATGCTGACTTTTTGCATCAGTCACTAAAACGTTATCACCTACATGGGGTGGGTGGAGGGGGGCACTCGACCCTCTCACGACATTGAAGGGACATGATTCTCAGCCTGCCCACGCTGTCGCAAGTAAGCCTGGAGAGGACCCCAAATATCCTTGGGACACGAATGAGCCGGCATCAGCTCCCAGTATGTCACTAGCTGGCTTAGACAATACACCACATCTTTAAGCTAGTCCTGCAGCTGGAGCTTTGGGTGGCGAGCCCAACACATCGCTACCCGTTGCTTACCTAGCAATAGTAGCAGTGAAATTAACTTCTGTGTCTCAGCGGGGACATCCTTGACATACCCCAAGAGTGTAGTAAAGAGGGTGCGTGCGGAACGTAGGCCCGACATCTAATTAATCGCATCGAAGACTGATTCCTAGTATCGATTTATTCCAGGACAAATGCAAAAACCTTTGCGCAGGCTGCCGAGCATTGGATGCAGCGTGCAACCTCAATTACGCCCAATTTAAACAGCCATTACTGCGTCCGATACAGCCTATGCAGAAATTTAAAATGTATCAAGCACAGCCTATATTTGGGTGACAGTGCTCTAGCCGTGGCGCAACAGAAGGTCCACTATTCCTCTGATATTGATATACCCAATTGGTCCTCCCAATCCCGACGTGTATCAGGGACGCGCACAGGAATAGTGTGCTGCATTTCAGAGTATAAATGTGCTATCAATTTGCGAGGGGAAGGCTTTCCCAATAAAACTCTTCAGCGCCTGTTGTGTCCCACTCCACAATCACATTACAGGCCACCTTTGAGATCTTCACTGGCTATCTGTCAACAAAAGAATCGCCTTTAAGCTCATCCACGCCTACAAAGCTCTCAACCACCGCCTCTCCTTCTGCACCCCCACGAGACATCTCCGCTCCGCCCAACTGGCTCTGGCCACCATCCCACGCATCCGCAAGACCAAGGCTGGAGAAAGATCCTTCTCCCACCTTGCTGCGAAGACCTGGAACCCCCTGCCTCTGCACTTCAGGCAATCACCATTGCTTCTGCAATTCAGGAGGGACTTTAAGACCTGGCTCTTTGACTGATTTGTAGACACCCCCATCCCCCACTCAGTGCCTTGAGACTCTAACGGGTGAGTAATCACGCTTGATGAGAGTACTGATTGATTGATTTGTGACGCTGCAGGAAATGAAGCACAATTAGCTCGCAGAGCTGCTCGTAGTAAGTGAATCTTTCTAGAATGATGGTTTCATCTTCTCCCAGGGCCTGCTGCAGAGTGATAAATGAGCCTTCCGGAAATGCAGCTCCCATTGTGGTAATCGGGAGTCGCCTTAACTTATCGCAAGCATCTTGAGAACAGGGCAGGGTGCTTGACCAATAGGATAGATGAGGCAAACAGCACTTCTAGTCGCGCCTACCGGCACAGCTCATGCCACACCCAAACAGTACAGCTAATCGTGTCTAATGTGGCCCACGGTCTGGTTTGTGATCGATTCAAGACCATATGTAGTTATTTAGGCACTGCATGGTCATGCTCAGGCGCAGTGTGGGCCATGAACGGTGTAGGGTATAGCCAGTAAAAGACACATTGTGCCTGCGGACAGCTGTAATAGAGGTTCAAGTCTGGTGCACCCAGTCCACCCTGTTCAAAGGGTAGAGTAAGAATCCCCCAAGCAATTTTGGCCTGTCTTCCAGCTCCTGCCAGAAATACCAGACTCAACCAAAGTCTGCGCATGAAGCAGCTTGTGAGTGGAAGAGGAAGATTAATAAATAAAGGAATTTGGGCAGTATAACCATTTTAGCAATGGCCAGCTGTCCTGCAATCGAAAGTGGGAGTCTCTTTCAGCTGGCCAACCGACTCTCCGCCACTCCATCAGACAGCCGTAGTTCGTTCTCCGGAGGACATCCACCTCCCGGCTCAGCCATTTGCCCAAGTATTTAATGGGCTCAGTTGTCCATCGGAGAGAAAATGCAAAGCAGAATTTCGCAGTGGCTCCTGTAAGCGGGAAAATCAATGACTTGGCCCAGTTGATGGAAATTATGGATAATTCGCTGAACCTACTGAATTCCCTAAACAGAGGATCTAAGTTCTCAGCTGGATGTTTGACATATAGAGTGACATCGTCTGCAAACATCGAGACCAGCACCACATAAGCGACATCCTGCCTCGTCCCCCAGGAATTTCGGAATGGGGGGAAACCTCGTCATTAATTTTTAGACTCACCGTGGGCCAAGAATAGAGAAGACTAATTAATTTAATGAATTTAGGGCTAAATCTCAGGCGAGCCAGCGACGCAAAGAGGTATGGACATTCAAGAGAATCGAATGCCTTGGTAGCATCAAGAAAGATTGCATCTGCCGCAAGTGTAGGCTCTATCACCTGGAGAATGGCAAAATCGTACTCAGGTTATGTGTGGTGGCTTTGCCCTGTACAAATCCTTATTGATCTGGATGCATTATTAGAGGCAGCAAAGGGAGGAGCCGAGAGGCAATCAGTTTGGCCAAGATTTTATTGTCCACATTAATCATGTACAGCGGCGTATATGATTTGCAACGCTGCAGGTCCTTATCCGGCTTCAGGATGGTAATAATGAGCACCTCCCTAAGTGGCGGGGGTAGTTCGCCTTTCTCCAAAGATTTGCTAAACATATTAATAAGATGGGGGGGGCTAAGAGGACTGCAAATTCCTTAAGAAACGTGGCCAACAAGCCCTTCAGGCCAGTAGCCTCGTTACCCGATAACTTGTATAACCTCTTCCTTTGTGAAAGGCTCGTCCAAAAAGTGACGATGGCCATCTTCAAGCCAGAGTAGCTGGATTGAGTCAAAAAAATGCGTCGAGGTCAGTTGGAGCGCACAGTTGCGTTGCTTTATGGAGAGAGGAGTAAAAAGAAAGCATCTTCTCTTGCACTGTGCTTGACCGACAACTGTCACATTCTCATCAGCGCAGAGTTTGGCTGTATAATCATTGGCCCAGGGTTTATGAAGTAGGCCAGCCAGGGTTTTACCAGCCTGATCTCCCTCACCATATCACCCAGCACATTCCTCTTTTCCAAGGTAATGTGTTTTGCGCAGCCTCCTTAAACTCGCCAATCTTGCTAATTATGCAACTCAGCACCTCTGTACTGCTAGCTAAAAAATATTCGCATTGAATTCCTTGGATCTCCTCCTCCAGCTGTTTTAATTCCCCTCTGATCGGGCTCCAAACTCCTGCCTGTTTAAATATACATTCCCCTCTTATCACCCATTTAAATGCTTCCCAAAGTACAGAGAAGGAGTCCACTGTGTCTGCATTATGTTTGAAGTATTCCACTATTGCTGCTCCAATGGTCTCACAAAACACCTGGTCTCTTAAGGCTCCAGGGGGCAGCCGCCATGTGAATGCCCAGCCAGGGCATTCTGGCATAGTAAGCTCGAAGAGTACTGGGGAATGGTTCAATAAGGTTCTCTGCAAGTGGGAAGCATCTATGACCCAAGCATCCGCGTCATGTGACGCTAGCCAATAATCTACCCGCACCCAAGAAGAATACACGATGTCATGCAAGTACCTTCTTCTCTGTCCCCATGCATGCTCCTCTAAATGTCTATTAGACCGTTATCTACTGTGATGGATTGAAGTTGCGCAGCCGGCTGAGGGTGAGGGCGTCGGGACTCACCTGATCTGTCTCGCTTAGGATATAGGACCTAATTAAAATCACCTCCCCATAAAACTGCACCAGGCCCCAGGGTGTTGCCCAGTCTTCAGCTCTCAGCAAAGAAATTGGGGTCATATACATTGGAGCCGTAGCTGGATACAAACTTGAATGCGTGCCCTCCCAAAGTACCAGCCAGCATTACAAATCTTCCTTGCTGATCACATAAGGCCACATGCATGTGCCAGGGCTGACCTTTTGTTAATAAGGATGACAACCCCCAAACGGCATAGTTTGAGTAACAAGCCATGTTCTGCTCACCTATCCACCACGCCTGTATGCACGACCAACAGCAGTGAAAGGAACCCCTCTTCTAGATAGACAAGTGCCCAAGGGAAGGAAATCCCAGCAAGGACATTTTCTCTGTACCCCCAGCTTGGCAGGGTCAAATAACTATCTATGACATTCGAAGCTCTGACGTCAATGCGATCAGTCATTATCTCTTATGCGGCTTGATTCATTAGTCTCATGGGCTGGTCGCCAGTCAGTCTTAGCCAGCTAGGGGGGATTTGACATACTTAGCAGCTGCTTTTTGATCCGTAAAATAAGAAGTCTTTCCAGCATGAAAAATATGCAGCTTTGCTGGATAAATTAATGATTTGTCCTCGTCTGTTTTTTAAGAGATCTTTTCACTGGCAAGAATTTGCACCTCAGAGCGTGCACCGCCATTGTAAAGTCAGGATAAGAAGACACAATATTCCCTTGATAAGACAGTGTTTTCTGTGCCAATGCTAACCTGAGCACGGTTTCTCTGTCCCTCTAATTGAGGAGTCGAGCAATAATAAGCCAAGCACTTTTTCTATGTGGAGCAATTTCTCTTTGGTTGCATTAACGTAGTCTTCCATCATCTGTCTGCTGTTTGAGCTGACCCAGTCTTTCATCATGGCTGGACACCTTTTCTTTTAGGTGATCAAATCTATCTGCCAGGGAGTCCTTTTTACTATCAGTTGCCATAAGGGACTGCTTGAGATCCCTGAACATCTCCGGTATGACTGGCTCCTGGAAGAATACTCTACTCGCCGCAAGTTCTGACGAGTCCTCTTCTGGAGGTCTCACCGAGCCACGGGGCAGCTTACTCTTTTCAAAAGGCAACTGGGATTGCCTAGTGTCTGTTTTCCCCATCGTGTTTGAAGCTGGGGAGTGTCTTCCGGCAGCAATATCACCCCCCCCCCCACCCCCCCCCCCCGAAGCGGGGCCAAGTCAGAGGCAACAGGCGGATCCCTCGCACAAGTGACCGTCACACCCTAGTCCCCAAGAGGGGAGAATAGAACCTCCTCTCTACGTAATGCAATAGGTCACCTCACCGGTGCCAGTGTGCAATGTCGCCGAGTTGTGTGCTGCCACCAGAATCGGCAAGGGCTCTTAGGACTGCTGCAGTCAATCCAACTCCCCGCTTTGCTTGTCAGCGTTTCCTGCGTGCCACACGATGCACTAGGGACCACAGATCCAGGCATGCATCGCATCGGGCCAGGCAATTGTGCGAAACCAGCTCAGCTCAGCCTCCCCTGGGCCTCTCACTCTCTCCACAGTATATGGTCTGTGATAGTCCTGGGTCTCAGATACCGCCCTCCCTCGCTGTGCAGCACTTCCGCTGACCCAGCCCACGGTAGGCGCACCTGCCATCCTCTGCTCACTGCTCCCACTGCCTACATAAAATGGCGCCCGCCGTGTCTTGAAAGTCTGAGCGCCACTAACCTGCGCCCGTGTGGCCACCTGCCCAGCTCGATTCCCCTCAATCCTCCAAAATGAATGGGAGCGCTGCCGCTCCACTGCCAGCCACCAGGTAGCTCTGCTGCGTACGGCTGGCCCACCAGCCCAGACCTCGGGACTCGCTCCAGCCACCGGTCCTCTTCAACTAGGCCGCGGGGAGCTCCTCTGCCCCCTCACTGTACTGTCCAAGTGTCAGTGACCGCGAAGTTGGCACCGCTCCACAAGCGCCACTGCTCTCGGCCACCAGTGGTCCGCTCCCGGCTCACTGCAGTGTGATGTGCTCCACCTGGTCCAGGGTTCTAGGCCACAGTTCTTTCACAGCCAGCAGCGCCACTTCCACAGCCACTTCACATGCCTAGGGTGGCACCAATGCTCTTCAGTTACAGTGGAGCCCCCTCCGCCAGCCTTGATGCCACCCGTGGAAGAGGATAAACGATGGATATTCGTTCCAGCCCACAGAGCCTCACAGAGTGGTGAGCATCTTGCTGCAGGGCCATCTAGTGCCCAGGTGTCTGGAAGGTTCCTGAAAGCAGATGCAATTTTTTTTTGTTTAACAACACATGCAGTTGTTGAGATATGGGGGGGCCGGTGCTATGTGGTTCCTTGAAAGTGTGGATGAGGATTTTGCATTGTGCTCCTTTCTGTGTGGAGAGCAAGTGGAGTGCCTTCCGCTGTGGTGTGATGCGAGTTCAGCGTGGGAGGTTAAGAGTGGTACTGGCTGCAGAGTTTAGAATGGTCTGCAGCCATTAGGTAATTTTCTTTTTTTTTTTTTTGTTTTTGATCCCAGCATAGAGGATGTTGCTATAGTCTAGCTTGCTTGCGTATGCATGATGGGTTTTCCTGATGCTGATTGGGAGCCATATGAACATCTTAATCAGCATCTCAGGAAGCATGGGACAGTGATTGTGTAGACTTGGGCGGTCATGTCGAGTTTGCTTTTGGTGATGATCCCGAGGTTCTTGGCATGGGTGGTGGGGGTAGGTGTTAATCCTTGCACTGATGGCAACCAAGTGGAGTCCCGCAGTGCTGTTCCGAAAGAAGACAATTTTGGTCGTGTTAGTGTTCAGTTTGACAGTTGTTCTTCTTCCAGTGGTTGAGTTTAGTCATACAGGCATTGACCTAGATCCGGTTACTGGGCGTCTTGTTCATGGGCGAGAGAACGAGCTGTGTCATCAGCGTAAGAGAAGATGTTGAAGCTGTGATAGCGAATGATGCTGACTAGAGGGATTATGTATGCTTTAAAGAAGGTCAGGCTCGTGGAGGATCTTCACAGGATCCCACAGATGAGATCAGGAAGCAATAGGTCCATCGGAGTGCATGTCCTTGGATTCTGATGTCATGTAGGCACTTGATGAGGATGGGATGGAAGACCATGTCGAATGCTACTGAGAGGTCCAGGAGGATGGGGCCGCCGTGTCCACTCCATCCAGACTCATGTGAATGTCATCCGTGCCTGCGATGAGGGCTGTTTCCATGCTGTGGTTGGATCTAAAACCAGACTGAGCATTTCAAGGAGTTGTTGAGGTCGTTGAGGTTTTCTGTGAGGTGTTTGTTGAGAATTTTCTCTAAGACTTTGGCTGGGAATGGTAGCAGAGTGATCAGTCTGTAGTTGGCGAGCTTTGAAGGGTCCGTGAAGGGTCTCTTCAGCAATTTAAGTACAGTTGTGTGTTTCCAAGCATCTGGGAATGTCATGGAAGACATGGAGGCATTCAGATTGAGTGTGGGCATGGCGCTGATGGAGTAGGTGTGGGGGGCAGGGGAGTCTGTTGGGGGCCCTGAGTGAATGGAGTTCATGGTGGCAGTGGTTTCTTCTGGGATGAAGATGGGCAGTGTGGGTAGCATTGGTTCTTTGGATAAGATCGAGAGGCGTTTGGCAAGGTCTGTTGGGTCTGGTTGTGTTTTGAAGTTGTAAATGTCAGAATTTTCGTTGTTGAAGGTGATTGAGTTCGAGGCGACCGCTGATGAGGTGAATCCACAAAGGCGCAAATTTCTTTGCTTCTGTTGGTGCTGACATTAATGTGGTCCGCTAGAGCAGCAAATTTGGTGGTCTCGATCATCTGGTAGTAGCTTATCAAGACGAGTTTGAAAGTGCTCCTGTCTCCATTGACCTGACTCATTCTCTATTTATGCTCCAGTTGTTTGCAGTGACTCTTCATCAGTCTGAGTTCCTCGATGTACCAACTGGCTCAGGGTTATAGCTCTTGTTGTATTGCTTTGTTTGAGAAGGGCCAGAGAGGTAGCACAGGAGGTGAACCAGTTGCGTGTGCACTGGACCAGGAAGGAAGCTGAACTTGAGGAGGAGGGAGTCTGTCCAGGACAATGGGGTGGGCTCTTCGAGTTGTATGTTGCAGAAGGTGGTGAAACAGGATCCAGGAGTTGTCCGGCAACATGGTTAGGTCCCATTTCTTGTTTGGTGAGGGCCAGGCTTCCAGGATCTTTGATAAGTGCGTTTGAGTTAGGGTTAAAATGGTCTTCCAGGTGGAAGTTAAGGTCTCCACGTAAGATTTAATTGCTAGCATCGAGGGTAAGTGGTTAGACGAAGCCTGCAATGGTGTTGGGGAAGGTGGTGCTCCGTCCACGTGATTTGTAGATGAGAGTGCCTTTTAGGTTGAAGTTGTCTATGTTGTGGCAAAGTCGGGTACTGATGTGGAGTTCAGCAAGGTTTCCAGGAGGAAAAGTATGTCCCGGGCATTGTCATGCAGCCGATCTTTGAGCTCTATGGCGTGTTTAGTGAGTGTCCAGGTTTTGAGGAGCATGCCTATGAGTGCTGAGTGTTGTATAGGTGGTTGCAGGACTGTGCGCGTGTGAAAGAGTTGGGTGTTGGATGCTGTCAATGCAGGTGTGGTGAGTGTATGGTATGGGTAAGTGCATGAAAACTTGCAGTGCATGAGAACACTTCCTCGGTGTTGTGTGGTGCAGAGAGGCAGCAGCATAGGGGGTGGTGGCCAGGGTTAGGATGTGGAGAGCCACAGCAGAGTAGCAGCAGGAGGAGGGAGGAAGGACCAGGGTTCCTGGCCACCATGAAGTTGAAAGATATAGAGGCTTTGCAGTTGTATGAGGATAGTGGTGCTGACTGGGCTACAGTGGTCCTTCATGGGTAATTAACTTGCAGGAATGGTCGCTACAAGAATTTGTTATGGCACAGAAACAGTACTACAGAAGTACCGAGACTGCACCTGAGGTTAAAAAATGCCACTTGTATCGATGGTCCCTGAGAACATGCACAAGTATCCAAAGGTTCTGTGCAGACTTACTCAGAGTACGGACTCCTTTCACCTTCTAGGGCACATAGGTCTTCAAAAACTCAGCAGAATTATTTTAAAATCCGGGTTAAGACACCAAGCAAAGGAGGAGGAGCCTAGCGCGCAACCAAGATGGCCGCGTAGGTGCGAGGCTCCCGAGGACCTCCGCAACCTCCCACGACTATCCTGAATTTATCCTGTCTCGGATGAGGGGAATGTGTTGGTGAGCCTGAGCTGAGGTGGCACCCGTTTTCCGTTGTCAAATCGGACCTCGGACACCGGAGTGAGCACCGATTGAAATCTGCGGCCTTCTCCTCGCCAGACCCCGGATTTGCGCTGAGGGGTGACCCAGTGACAAAGTGAACAACAGCGGCGGGCCGGGCCTGGCGAGTCGCGCACCCCGCGCTTTCGCTTTCGCACCCCCTTGCAATCACTGCAGGGTTGGGTCGCGGGGCTCTTTGTGTTGGTGTGGTCTCGCTGGGAGACTTGGCCTGCCCGCCGGCTGTGACCCACCCCGCCGATCGGGGGTGGCCCCCCCCGGAGCTTGTGGCCCTGATTGCCTGCCCTTCACGACGTGACTGGTGCGACCGGGAGACTAGTGGCCATAGCCACCAAACAAGATGGAGACCGGGCAAAGGCCAAGCCGACCCGGCGTGGCACCACCCATCAGGCCAACAGTATGGACCGCTATACCCTCCAGAAGGGATCTCCCGGCGGACCGCACAAATCCCCTGAGGACCCTCCTGATGCCCCGGACCTGTCCACGGATCTGACTCTGCGGGATGTCATGGGCGCCATTGCCGAGATGAAGGCCTCGGTAGGCCAGCGGTTCGACACACTGGCACAGAAGATCGACTCGGTCCTCGTGGATGTTGGCCTGGTGAGGGCCGATCTTTCCAAGACCAACGACGAGTTGATTCTTTGGCCCACACCGCATCGGGCCTTACTACTGATGTGGCGGCGCTACAAACAGAGGTGCGCCGGCTTAGTCAGGCGAGCGCGCTTATGGATCGGCGCCTGGAGGACTCCGAGAGTCGGGCCCGGAGAAACAACATCCGCATCATCGGAGTACCCGAGGGACGGGAGGAAGCGGCGGCGGACCTATTTGTGGAGGACCTGATCGCTACCCATCTCCAGCCACGGGGGCTGAGTAAATTCTTCGCGGTGGAGCGGGCCCACAGGGTTCCCGGGGGAAGGCCGAAGGTCGGAGCCCCTCCGCGGCCCCTCATTGCCCGGATTTTCAACTTTCGGGACAGAGACGCTATCCTGCAAGCCTCCAGACTGTTGGGGCCGGTTAAGCTTGACAACATGGAGGTGAACTTTTATCCGGATTTCACCCCAGCGCTCCAGAAGCAGAGACTGAGCTTCCAGGGCGTCAAGCGCCGTCTTCGGGACTTGAACCTTAAATATGCAATGCTCTTCCCAGCCAAGCTGCGAGTGGAGGTAGAGGGTCGCACGCACTTTTTTGATCGCCCCGAAGCGGCCGGAGACTGGCTGGACACTCTGTCTGGGGATCGTAATCTGGGGGGCGGGGGGGGCGGCGGGGGGAGACGGCGCACTGGATCGGGACTGAGGGGGTGATGTTGGGCTTCACTCTGGACAAAAATGTTGCCACTCTCGATTAAGCATCTGTCTGTATAATTTCCCCTCCTATGGAGCTTGTGAGGGGTCTCTTGGGGGTTCTCCCTCCTCCTCTAGGGGGCTTAGCTAGTTTTTTATTATATATATGGGGCGACAGGCACACTGCACGTTGGGGGGGCTGTTCGGGCTCATGCAGGGGTGCAGGGAGGGGGGAGTTTTGTTGGGGTGGGTGGGTAGGGATGGGGGGGTGTTGTTCGTTTTCACCACAAGGCAAAAGTATCATTGTGCTAGCTCTATAGTGCTCTCGGGGGGACGAATGGTGGCTCTTGTCTATGATGGGGGGTAGGGAACTAACTCTGTTGTCCTGGAACGTGAATGGACTGGGGGACAGGATTAAACGGGGGGTGGTCCTGCAGTTCTTGAAGCGAATCTCGCCCGATGTAGTTTTTCTGCAGGAGACACACCTCATTGGGAACTCCTTCTGCGCCATGAATCGGCGTGGCTATCGCCTAGTGGCCCATTCGGGCTTTACGTCTGGCTCAAGGGGTGTGGGCATCATGGTTAAGAACTCGCTTCCGCTGGAGATTGATGAGGTGCTCCATGACGACAGGGGACGTTACGCGGTCTTGGTGGGAAGGATGGAGGGCAAAGTGGTGGTTTTTGTGTCAGTATACGTCCCACCGGGGCTGCAGTCGACCACCTTTGCGGACCTGGGGCGCCTCCTCCTTGGCCTTCCGGGGGGGATTCTGGTGGTGGGGGGGGATTTCAATGCGGTGGTTTCCGGGACTGTGGATCGTCACCCCCCTAGGGACCTCCCCCAGGCCCAAGCGTGGCTCTCTGGTCTATTGGACACTTTGGGATTGGTGGATTGCTGGCGTTTAAAACATCCCACGCAGTTACAGTATACCTTCCATTCGGGGGCCCATGGTAGTCTCTCACGACTAGATTATGTCCTGGTCCTGGCGGCCTATGTTGGGAGGGTGGGAGAGGTGCGCCATTTGGCACGGGGTATCTCGGACCATTCCCCGCTCCTGTTGCACCTGGACCTTTTTCCGAGGGGTGAGGGTAGGGTGGTCCTGATCAATCCCTGGTACTTGCGCGACCCCACTATTCGCGCTGAATTGATTAAATCCCTCCAGCGCTACTTTGACGAGAATGTGGGGTCCGTGCCTTCGGCTGTCTCACTGTGGGAGGCATTGAAGACAGTACTACGAGGAGAGGCCCTGTCCCTCATTTCCCACACCCGGAGGCGCGAGCGGGAGGAGGTGACCCGGGTGGAAGCTGTGATAGCCGAGTTGGAGGGTAATCTAGAAAGTGGGGTGACGGATGCCGTATTGCATGTCCTCCAACTCAAGCAAGCGGCCTATAGGGCCCTCTTCACGGAGGCAGCCAGGGGCCTCAGTAGAGAGCAACAGGGGAGATTGTATGATGTGGGTGATAAGGCTGGTAAATTGATTGCGTGGCTGGACAAAAAGGAGAGAGCGAGTCGTGTAGTCCCGCTGATTGAGAAAACAGACGGTGTGTGTGTTACTGAGCCGGAAGAAATTGTCTCCTGCTTCGCGGACTATTTCCGTGGGGTGTATTCCCCGGTGTCTTCCTGCTCTGAAGAGGATTCCCGTACCCTGCTCAGGGATATCGCGCTGCCTTCCCTTTCGGAGGAGGACAGAGTGTCGTTGGACGCCGCTCCAACCTCCGACGAAATCGCCCTCGCCATACGTTCGGTCGCTTCCGGCAAGGCCATGGGTCCTAATGGTCTCCCCATCGAGTTGTACAAATTGAGACCGGATACGCTGGCACCACATCTCCGCTCGATGTTCCTGGAGGCCCATTCGGTGGGCTCCCTCCCGCTGGACCAGCGTCTGGCTACAATCGTGGTTATCCACAAGGAGGGGAGACCTCGGGACCGGGTTACATCCTATCGGCCCATTTCGCTACTGAACGCGGAGCCTAAAATTCTCGCCAAGGTCCTGGCTAATCGGCTGGTCGGCGTGGTGGGCGAATTGGTTCACCAGGATCAGTCCGGCTTTATTCCCCATCGTAACACAGCTCTTAACTTGCGGCGTTTGCATGGGGTGCTTGCACGTGTTCAGTACATACGGGAGCCGGCCATTTTGGCATCCCTGGACGCCACCATGGCGTTTGATACGCTTGAATGGCCGTACATCTGGGCGATGCTTGCGAAGTTTGGCTTTGGCGCAGGGTTCATCAGTTGGGTCAAATTGCTGTATTCGGGCCCATTGGCGCAGGTGGTGGTGAACGGTAGAGTATCGGCTCCGTTCGAGCTGGGCCGGGGCACGCGGCAGGGCTGCCCCTTATCGCCGCTCCTTTTTGCGCTTGCCTTGGAGCCCCTGGCAGAGTGGCTGCGGTGGGAGCCTTCCATCCGTGGTCTCCGTTGGACCCCCGAGCATGAGGACCGCGTATCCCTATACGCTGATGACATCCTCTTGTACCTAGCTTCCCCACGTAACTCACTTATAGTACTGGTTGATGTTTTGCGTTCATTTGGTCGTAACTCCGGCCTTGTCATCAACTGGGCTAAATCGTGCGTGTATGTTCTCTCTGGGGAGGCGCCCATTCTCCCGCGGGGCTGTCCGATCCAGATCGCCCCGCAGGGATTTCGGTACCTGGGTGTCTTCATTACTCTGGACCCGGAGGCCCGGTATGATCGGAAC